>NC_135960.1:10300564-10633064 GCF_053455715.1 Rhinoraja longicauda
GGTGGTCTTGGATGGAGCTGCTCCCAAACCAAGCTGTGATGCATCCTGATCTACATGATGAGGGTGGGCACATTTTCTCTCCACTTTAAGACTAGTTGCCCTAGAATTTAATGGGTGCAACCTCCCTTTCACTGGCACAAAATTGACCCCGAAGTATCTTTTATTGGGGCATTCATTAGATTAGGTTTTGTGGAAAAACTCTTTGGCCCATGTTGTGTCCTTTATAACATGTGAAAGGGAGCAGGTGACAGAGAAGTGGGTGAACAATAGACAATAGATGCAGGAGTAGGCCATTCAGCCCTTCGAGCCAGCATCGCCATTCAATGTGATCATGGCTGATCATTCTCCATCAGTACCCCCATACCCCTTGACTCTGCTATCCTTAAGAGCTCTAACTAGCTCTCTCTTGAATGCATTCAGAGAATTGGCCTCCACTGCCTTCTGAGGCAGAGAATTCCACAGATTCACAACTCTCTGACTGAAAAAGCTTTTCCTCATCTCCATTCTAAATGGACTACCCCTTATTCTTAAACTGTGGCCCCTTGTTCTGGTCTCCCCCAACATTGGGAACATGTTTCCTGCCTCTAACGTGTCCAACCCCTTAATAATCTTATATGTTTCGATAAGATCCCCTCTCATCCTTCTAAATTCCAGTGTATACAAGCCTAGTCGCTCCAGTCTTTCAACATATTAACCTAGAATTAACCTAGTGAACCTACGATGCAAGCCCTCAATAGCAAGAATGTGCTTTGAGTTCCGACACACACTCAGTATCATGAGAAAATGGGTGGTCACGGTGGCGCAGCGGTAGAGTTGCTGCCTTACAGCGAATGCAGCCCCGGAGACCCGGGTTCGATCCCAACTACAGGTGCTGTCTTTATGGAGTTTGTATGTTCTCCCCCTGACCTGTGTGGGTTTTCTCCGAGATCTTCGGTTTCTTCCCACACTCCAAAGACGTTCAGGTATGTAGGTTAATTGGCTTGGTAAATGTTTTTTTTTTAAATTGTCCCTAGTGTGTGTAGGATAGTGTTAATGTGCGGGGATCGCTGGTCGGCGCGGACCCAGTGGGCCGAAGGGCCTGTTTCCACACTGGATCTCTGTATCTCTAAACTAGACATGATCTGACACTCGCCTGTCTGTAGGTCCGCTCCTCTTGTGTGTTGAAAGAAGAGTTGTAGCACCCTCATGAGTCTCATTACCGTTCCCTGAGATTTAGACTTTAGAGATAGGGTGCGGAAACAGGCCCTTCGGCCCAACAATTCAGCTCCGACCAATGATCACCAATACACTCGTTCTATCTCGGGAAGATTTTATCAAAGGCAATTAAACTACAAACCTGTACATCATTGGAGTGCGGGAGGAAACCCAAGCACCTGGAGAAAGCCCACGCAGTTACAGGGAGCATGTGAAAACTCTGTACAGACGGCACTCGTGGTCAGGATCGAACCCGGGTCTCTGGCGCTGTAAGGCAGCAACTCTACCGCTGCACCACCTGCTGCGGTGGCAAAGGCTGAGAATTAAGTAGGCAGAACCACACCTTAATGGTTGTCAAACTCTTTGCATTCGTATGTGGGGTCAGTCTGAAGCTCCTCCCACAAAGCTAGGAAGCTCTGAATGTCACTGATATTGAACAATCAGCAAATGGTTCAGGTAAATGCAAGGTAGTAACGCAGGGCCCATTCACGGGTTTTCATGCGGCACAGTGGCGCAGCGGTAGAGTTGCTGCCTTACAGCCCCAAACACCCGGGTTCGATTCCGACTACGGGTGCTGTCTGTACGGAGTCGGTACGTTCTCCCTGGGTTTTCTCCGGGTGCTCCGGTTTCCTCCCACAATCCAAAGACAATTTACAATTTTGCCGAGGCCAATCAGCCTACAAACCCACACATCTCCAGAGTGTGCAGCACGCAGAGAGCAGATGAATAAATGGGCTGGAGGTTGTGGATAGTGAAACAATTGGCATTGGAAATCTAAACTGTGGGCACTAGGGATAATTTACAGAAGCCAATTGACCTACAAACCTGTACGTCCTTGGAGTGTGGGAGGAAACCAAAGCACCCAGAAAAAAACCCTTGCGATCACAGGGAGAACGGACAAATTCCATACAGACAGCAACACACAGGATCAAAACCAGGTCTCTGGCGCTGTAAGGCAGCAACCCTACCGCTGCGCCACCCAGAATATCACTCATTGCATTTGCTTGTAATTCCCACACTTACATTGGACTTCACAGTTAAACTGTCCATGGCTTCCTGCCAGAAGAGAGTTTGCACTTGCTCTCCGAAAACCTTCAGCAAGCGCCTGGATTTGCCCCCACGATTATTATGGTAATCAATACAAATTTTCAACGGATTTAGTGAATGCATTAACAGAAAATTAAGAGTGAGCAGGCACTCGGCATTTCAGAGAAAACATCATCATCATCATCATCATTTTCTGTGGATTAATACAAGTCTAGGTTCAGTCATTCAGGGCATTATGTAAAATGCCACCTCCTGTTCCACCCTCGTGTAATCTGCATGGCAATAATTCATCTAATAGGAATGAACTCCGCGGGGATTGCCGATCTCATTCATGGACTCCTCCAGTACTCAACGTATTAACACTTCAGATAAAATTTCCTTTGATTTACAATGATAACCTCCGCCTTCAAAAGTTATATTCCGTTTGAATGCCTGTTGCAGAGTGGCAAAGCATTTGGAATGAACGTATTATACCTGACTTCCCTAGCACTGCACGATCCGGTATTCTTTCCCAACTCTTTATCCGAGTTGCTCCTCAATGCCCGACAACGTTGACTCCATTGTCAGTACTTTTGCCACTGACGGAGGAGCTGTGTGTTCGAGTCCCACTCCAGAGACTCCAACCAGAGAAATGGCATGTTATCAAAGGCGCTGCCGTTATTAATCTGTGACTCAGCCTGTTGCTTGATGATATGAAACGATACGATAGAACTTGATTTATCCCAGGAGGGAAAATGATCTGCCGACAGTCATAAAAACAAAAAATACATGAAGCATGAAATCAAAGTGACGAGTGGAAAGGATCGGGGATGTGCAAAAAATTGGGGGGGGTGGGGGAGGGGAGGGGAGGGGAGGGGCGTGCAGCGTAGGTTTACTAGGTTAATTCCCGGAATGGCGGGACTGTCATATGTTGAAAGACTGGAGCGACTAGGCTTGTATACACTGGAATTTAGAAGGATGAGAGGAGATCTTATCGAAACGTATAAGATTATTAAGGGGTTGGACACGTTAGAAGCAGGAAACATGTTCCCAATGTTGGGGGAGTCCAGAACAAGGGGCCACAGTTTAAGAATAAGGGGTAGGCCATTTAGAACTGAGATGAGGAATAACTTTTTCAGTCAGAGAGTTGTGAATCTGTGGAATTCTCTGCCTCAGAGGGCAGTGGAGGCCAATTCTCTGAATGCATTCAAGAGAGAGCTAGATAGAGCTCTTAAGGATAGCGGAGTCAGGGGGTAAGGGGAGAAGGTAGGAACGGGGTACTGATTGAGAATGATCAGCCATGATCACATTGAATGGCGGTGCTGGCTCGAAGGGCCGAATGGCCTCCTCCTGCACCTATTGTCTATTGTCTCAGTCTACCCCATGACAGAAGGGGGAGGAGTTGTACAGTTTGATAGCCAAGGGGAAGAAGGATCTCTTGTGGCGTTCTGTCCTGCATCTTGGTGGAACCAGTCTGTTGCAGAAGGTGCTCTTCGGGTTGACCAGTGCGTAGGAGGATATTGGCTTTACCTTGCACCAAAAGTCATTCCCTTATCATGTATCTGTATACTGTAAATGGCACCATTGTAATTATGTGTATTGCCTTTCCGCTGACAGGCTAGCATGCAACAAAAACTTTTCACGAACCTCGGTACACGTGACAATAAGCTCAACTGAACTGATATAGAAAGCTCCCTCAGCATGATCTTCAAAGAGAGGGGAAGAGTTATCCCTGTATTCCATCTCACATTTATTCCCGATGCATCTTCTTAAAACAGAAAACATGCTAATTCGGCAAGTCCTGGTAGCTACAGAATCCCCTGTATCGATAAGGCCTTTGATCTTTCCCTTGCATCCCTGTGGCTGTGCAACTGCCATGGTATCAATGGTTTGGTTCAAGCTGTACTCCATGGTGGAACACTCTCCCCATCAGTACTGACTCCATAGCAGATGTCCAGCACCTCCCATCACAGCACGTTCCTGGCACACACCACGTGTAGATATATAAAACCACCCAGTTCATACATCAGTCGGCCAGAGCGCGGTGGCACAGCGGTGGAGTTGCTGCCTTACAGCGCCAGAGACCTGGGTTCAAACCCGGCTACAGGTGATGTCTGTACAGAGTCTCCCCGTGACCAGCGTGGGTTTTCCCCAAGACCTTTCGGTTTCCTCCCACACTCCAAAGACGCACAAATAATAACGTGCACACTCCTCGGATAGCACTGGAAATCGGGATTGAACCTAAGTCGCACTGCGCTCTCCGAATAACGTGAAAGAAACGATGAGTTAAAGTCAAAGTAAAGTTTCATAATAAATGCAATCTGTACATCTTACCAAATTTATAGAAATTGAAGAAGGGGAATAGAAGGTGAAAGGGGAAAGATTTAATAGGAATCTGAGGGGCAACCTTCTTTTTTTTTTAACCGAAAGGTGGTGGGTGTATGGAACGAGCTTCCGGAGGAGGTAGTTGAGGCAGGGGCTATCACAATGTTTAAGAAACAGTTGGATAAGTACATGGATAGGAAAGTTTTAGAGGGATATGAGCCAAACGCAGGAAGGTGGAATTAGTGTAGATGGGGCATGTTGGTTGGTGTGGGCTAGTTGGGTTGAAGCTGTATGACTATGTCAGATCAACACTAAACTGGTTTATAATCACTCTCTCACCGAAATATTGCATAATGCATGCTGAAGAAGCAATATGATATGAAACTGGATTCTTACTTTAAAAACTTGTGACAATAAGCTAAACTGAACTGATATAGAAAGCCCCCAGAGCAAGATCTTCAAAGAGAGGGGAAGATTTATCCCTGTATTCCATCTCACATTTATTCCCGATGCATCATCTTAAAACAGAAAACATGCTAGTTCTGCAAGTCCTGGTAGCTACAGAATCCCCTGTATCTATAAGGCCTTTGATCTTTCCCTTGCATGAAACTGGATTCTTTACTTTAAAAACTTTTACTTTTATATCTCCACTGATTGTGAAAGGTGCTATGTAAATGTTAACCTTGTCACTTAATATCTTAGAGTCTAAGATATTAAGTGACAAGTTTAACATTTACAGAGACAACCCTTATTGTTATTTTGAGTTATTTACATATACTACTTTGTATGTGTAGCAAAGTATTTAGTGTGTTTACAGGCATATGTGTTCATGCAGCCAAATGTTTACTGATTTATGTTATAATAACACAGAGCAATGTGCTTACATATATTTTTACATTTATGTTAATGCATGTACAATATTTGTACATTTCAATAAATAATAATCAAATGCAGAGACAGTTATTTAACAATATGTTAAGGATTAGGTACATTTATACAGTCTTACAGTTACAACCAGCCCTTTGAGGGCAACCATAATGCTGATGTGGCCCGGGGTGAAAATTAGTTTGACACTCCTGTCTTAGACATTTCACCGAGGTAGTTGAGGCAGATGCTGTGTCAACATTTAAAAGACATTTGGACAGGTACACAGATAGGAAAGGTTTAGGATATGGGCTAAATGTGGGCAAATGGGACTAGATTAGATGGGGCATGGAAGGCCGAAGAGCCTGTTCGACCTGGGTTCGTTCCTGACAACGGGTGCTGTCTGTACGGAGTTTTAAAATGTGCTTCCCGTGACCTGCCTGGGTATTTCCCGAGATCTTCGGTTTCCTTCCACACTCCACCTACAGGTTTGTAGGTTAATTGGCTTGATATAAATGTAAAATTGTCCCTCGTTCGTAGGATAGCGTTAGCGTGCGGGGATCGCTGGTCGGCGCGGGCTCATTGGGCTGAAGGAACTGTTCCCACGCCATATCTCGCAACTAAACAAAACTGCATCAAGTTCAATAAAGTGGTGAGAATACAACAGGGATAGTCAATCTATAAGAAAAGCAAAATTATCCATTGTTGTTGCCTATTTGTGAGCTAAAGTAAAAGATCCTTGTTCTTAGCACAAAATTTAGTCCATTATCTCTGCAGCAAATGTTTGAAATTAGAACTCTTCAAAATAATGTAGAAAATATGTTAATATATTTGCATTAAATCTGTGAGCATTCCTGTTCTAAATGAAAAACATGCAGATTAAAGCAACGCTTTTGAAAAGCCAATCATGATTAAAAAAATCAATTTCAAGGTTCAACCTTTAGTAAATATTTTGTTTTACAAGTCTCCTTCAAAATGGATTTTCTTTTCTTTTTAAAGCGAATGTACAAACGGGTCCGAAGGGCTCACATTTGGAGGGCAAAAACATTGAAGAAACATTTTAGTTTAGTTTAATGTCACGTTTATCGAGGTACACCGAAAAGCTTTTGTGGCACGCTAATCAGTCAGCGGAAAGACAATACATTGGAGAATCTTATAGAAGCATGTAAAAGTATTAAGGGATTGGGCAGGCAAGATGCAGAAAAAAATGTTCCCGATGTTGGGAGAGTCCAGAATCAGGCTTCACGGTTTAAGAATAAGGGGTAGGCCATTTAGGACTGAGATAAGGAAAAGCTTTTTCACCCAGAGAACTGTGAATCTGTGGAATTCTCTGCCACAGACGGCAGTGGAGGCCAATTCACTGGATGTATTCAAGAGAGAGTTGGATATAGCTCTTCGGGCTAATGGAATCAAGAGATATGGGGAATGGGGCACCAATTCTGGATGAACACCCATGATCATATTGAATGGCGCTGCTGGCTCGAAGGGCCAGATAGCCTACTCCTGCACCTGTTTCTATTACAATTGAGCCATTCACTATACATGATAAAGGAAATAATGTGAATAATGCTTAGTGCAAGATAAAGCCAGTAAAGTCTGATCAAGAATATTTATACGAAGACTTAAAACACCAGAGCCCAGAGCATTGGATGTAACCCACAGAGTGCTTGAAACAGATTAGTACGGAAACTAAAGTAAGATACTTGAAGGTCGGTGGGGATGTGGGGTTGGTGGAGTGGGGGAGAAGGGAAGAACATGCAAACGTTTCATAGTCAGCACCTGAGGTCAGGATCGAACTCAAGCCTCTGCCGCTGTGATAGTCACAGCTCTAAAAACTACACCAAAGAAATCGGTATGGCTGAAAACTAGCCTGGTGGCTTTTACATATATTTTTCAGCATTACAACTAAGCAGTTATATATATTGCATGTCTATATGTCTCTCATTTTTTGAACTGCTGCGCTGGTCAAGAAGGCACAACAAAGACTGTTCTACTTAAGAACACTGAAAAAGTCTGGTCTACCCCAACAGCTGCTGACGACCTTCTACCGCTGCACCATCGAGAGCATCCTAACGCATGGCATCCCTGTGTGGTACCTCAGCTGCACGGAGGCAGAAAGGAAAGCTCTACAGCGGGTAGTCCATAGAGCTCAGAGGGCCATCGGAACACAGCTACCAGACTTAGAGGGCATCTACAACACACGATGCCTCAGAAAAGCCACCAGCATCCACAAAGACTCTTCACACCCCTGCAACAGTCTGTTCGAACTCCTTCCATCGGGCAGACGATACAAGGCCTTCTACGCCCGCACCTCCAGACTCAGGAACAACTTCATCCCCAGGGCCATAGCTGCTATGAACCGGTCCTGCTGAGCCGGATGGCCACAACGCATAGATCAACTTGCACTTTACCCTGTCCAAAACTGTTACAACTGTTTCGTTTCGTTGGGTTGCTGCTGTCTAAATTACTTAAATTATTGCATTGTATGGGAGGCGCATTCCCAATCTCGTTGTACCCCTGGGTACAATGACAATAAAGATATATTGTATTGTATTGTATTGTATGAGAGCCCAATATGTTTGTAGTACATGTCCACCACCGATTTTCTGGCAACTGATGGACCGGCACCTCCTTTCATCCGGACAAAATTATGAGAGCATTGTGTGTGGCGTATGTTCTTTTGGGACATGTGCTTCTGTCCTGAAAGGATTGATTATTTTCTTCTTTGTTAATTGCTATTTTTTTTATTGAGGTTACTAGCAGCCCATGGTGCTTTAGAGACACGGGCAGAGTATAATTAGTGGGTCAGAGCTGTATTGGTGATTTATTATTACGTGACCTCTGTTGGTCAGCAGAATGGATAATTCGGCAAAGCTCTGGAACCAAGGGTGCCAGAAAATCGATGGTGTACGTGTATTCTTAAAATTGGAAAGCTCCAACCGGAGAAAGTTCTTCATTCAACTCCAAATCTACAGACTTAACCCGAGTCTAATATTAGACATATTATGTCTTTGGCGCACCAAGTCCACCTTGACCATCCCAAAGATCGACACAAATTGCTGGAGCAACTCAGGAGAGAAGGAATGGGCGACGTTTTGGGTCGAGACTCGTCTTCAGACAGAGTCAGGGGAGAGGGAAACGAGAGATGTGAAAAGAGACATAGAACAAATGAATCAAAGGAATGCAAAAGGACAAATCAAACCCAGAAATGATGATCAAGGAAAGGTGGAGCTTCAGACTGAGAGTCAGGGGAGAGGGAGACTAGAGATATGGAAGGGTAAGGTGTTAAAATGACAGATCAAAGCAGATGGTGGTCAAGGAAATGTAGAACAGTTCAAGTCTGGTACCGACTTAGGACCGAGATGAGAAAGTTTTTTTTCACACAGAGAGTGGTGAATCTGTGGAATTCTTTGCCACAGAAGGTAGTTGAGGCCAGTTCATTAGCTATATTTAAGAGGGAGTTAATGTGGCCCTTGTGGCTAAAGGGATCAGGGGGTATGGAGAGAAGGCAGGTACGGGATACTGAGTTGGATGATCAACCATGATCATATTGAATGGCGGTGCAGGCTCGAAGGGCCGAATGGCCTACTCCTGCACCTATTTTCTATGTTTCTTTGATCAATAACTGCCCCATTGGAGGTGCAATCCTACTGATAGGACATTAAAAACCAATACCCGTTTTCTCTCTTCTGTTAATATTGCCATATATGGTTTCAATGCTTATCATTACCGAATCAGTACATGGCGATTTATTTTCAGTCATTTTTCCTGTGCATTTTAATGATCCCCTTTTTAATTACACATTGCCTTCGTTATTGGGCCATCTGACTAATGTAGAAAATATCAACTGAAAAAAAAAACTGCTGCATATTAAAATATTTTTGGTTTCATAATCAAAAGTCACACCATTGTGCAATTGTGCAAATTATTAAACTGTAAGTGTATGCTTTGAATAAGTAGATTATAATGCAAATTACCTCAGCTCCTACAAAACTCTGTTATCTTTAATCCTCTCCGCACCAGCTCCCGTTCAATCATTTCTTCATCTCATTGGTTTTATATCCCCCAATAAGTCAAGATTTAAATTTTACTCACGTTGAAATATCTTCATTGCTTCAGCCCTCTCCATCTCTTTAACATCCTCCAGGCTTACAACCATCTCCACCATGCACCACAAAGTCAATGTTTCTAACTCCAGCTGCCTTGCGTAATCCCCCTACATCACATTACTGTAACAGCATTATAACAGGTCCTATAGCAACATTTAAGGGACACTTATACAGGTACATGGAGAGGGAAGGCTTAGAGGGATATGGCCAAGCATGGGCAAATGGGATTAGCTTGGATGGGGCATCTTGGTCGGCGTGAATGAGTTGGACTGAAGGGCTTGTTTCCATGCTGTACGACTATTACAGACTTAACAATACTCTGTCCTGCAGGGTGGTGAAGGCAGAAGCTTCACCAGGTTCAGAAGTGCTTGGTTCAGCAGTGACACAATAGGACTTGAAGAGCTGTTAACTCTGTTGGAAAATGAGATGGTTCTCAAAAGCTGCATTGGCAGGCACAGTGACAAAGGGCCGAGCGGCCACCTCCACTGTACCACACTCATGTTCATAACTATAGTTTGGTTTAGAGATACAGAACGGAAACAGGCCATTCGGCCCACCAAGTCCGCGCTGACCAGCGATCCCTGCCCATTAACACTATCCTACACATACTCCGGCCAATTTACAACGATACCATGCCAATTAACCTACAAACCTGTAAGTCTTTGGAGCGGGGGAGGAAAGATCGCAAATCCCAGAGAAAACCCACACAGGTCAAGGGTAGAATGTACAAACTATGCACAGACCAGCACCTGTAGTCAGGATCGAACCCGGGTCTCCGGCGCTGTAAGGCAGCAGCTCTACTGCTACGCCACCGTGCTGCCCTGGTTCTAGGAGCAGAATTAGGCAATCCGGCCCATCAAGTCTAATCTGCCATTCAATCAGGACTGATCAAGCTTTCCCTCTCAACCCCATTCTCCTGCCTTCTCCCCATAACTTCTGACACCCATACTAATCAATAATCTGTCAATCTCCGCCTTAAAAATACCCAATGACTTGGCCTCTGCACTAAAGAAATTCAATAGACAATAAGTGCAGGAGTAGGCCATTCAGCCCTTCGAGCCAGCACTGCGATCGTGGGTGATCATCCAAAATCAATACCCCGTTCCTGCTTTCTCCCATATCCCTTGATTCCGTTAGCTCTAAGAGCTATATCTAACTCTCTCTTGAATATATCCAGAGAATCGGCCTCCATTGCCGTCTGAGGCAGAGAATTCCACAGCTTCACAACTCTCTGAGTGAAAAGGTTTTTCCTCATCTCCGTTCTAAATGGCCTACCCCTTATTCTTAATCTGTAACCCCTGGTTCGGGACTCCCCCATTGTCTATTCCTCCTCATCTCTTTATAAATCTCCTTTCTAAAGCTATGATTCCACGATACAGCCCAGCACAGCTTGGAGTATTATGTGCAGTTCAGGCTGTACCATTGCAGCAAGGATGTCGGCTCTTTGAAGGTACGGTTGAGCTATACCAGAAAAAAATGCTTGGATTATAGGATTTTTAGCTACAAGGAGAGAATGGACAAACTTCGATTGTTTCTTGAGAGCATCGGAGGTTAAGCGGAGACCTAATGGAAGTTTTAAAAAACGATGAGAGGTATAGATAGGTTAAACAGTCAGAACTTTTTCTTTTCCCCCCCGCTGGGTGGAAATATGCAATAGTAGAGAACATAACATTTAAATTCAGAGGGGGAAAGTTTAATGGAAACTAGACCAAGTGGACCCGTTGGGCCCAAACCTCTACTGCATTGGTGCAGCACCCTCTCCTCCCCCTCTCTCCCCTCCCCTCTCCTCTCTCCCCTCCCGTCCCCCCCTCGACCCACCTTATCGGCCCCCCTCCCCCTCCCTCCCCTCTCCCCCCCCTCCCCTCTCCATCCCCTTCAACCCCCCCCTTATCCTCCCCCTCCCCTCCCTAGGAGATAGATTTAAATTTAAAAATGTGAATAACTTAAAAAATATAACACCGATTTCAATAAAACTTCTTCCATTAGCACCGAAGGGACGACGGTGAGTAAGGTGGACCTAAAATTGTCGTGCTATCGTGTACCTTATTGGCTGTTGTTCAGGAACAAACAAACAAACAAACAAGAGTTTTAGTACATAGATAGATGTGTGGGGCAACTTTAAAAAAAATCCAAACCAGAGACCAGAGCGCTGTGCTGAACTACCATCCACCTTTTTGGTGACCCTCGGACTATCCTTGATCGGACTTTGCTGGCTTTACCTTGCACCAAATGTTATTCCCTTATCATGTATCTATACACTGTAAATGGATCGATTGTGACCATGTATTGTCATTCTGCTGATCGGTTAGCACGCAACAAAAGGAGTTCACTGTACCTCGGTTCACCTGGCAATAAACTAAACTGAACTGAA
This sequence comes from Rhinoraja longicauda, assembly GCF_053455715.1. NCBI lineage: Eukaryota > Metazoa > Chordata > Chondrichthyes > Rajiformes > Arhynchobatidae > Rhinoraja > Rhinoraja longicauda. The sequence continues at coordinate 10,312,454 of NC_135960.1, forward strand.
TGGTAGATGCTGGAACTGGCTAACAGGGTTGGTTATGGAAATAGATGCAACAGTGGCATTTAAGAGGGTTTTAGATAGAAACATGGACATGCAAGGAATGGAGGGATTTGGAGCACATGCAGGCAGAAGAGAGTAATATAATTTGGCGATACGAGTCTGAAGAAGGGTCTCGACCCGAAACGTCACCCATTCCTTCTCTCCTGAGGTGCTGCCTGTCCCGCTGAGTTACTCCAGCATTTTGTGTCTACCTTCAATATAATTCGGCATCATGCTTGACACAGACATCATGAAGGAACGACATGTTCCCAGTGTTGGGGGAGTCCAGAACCAGGGGCCACAGTCATAGGATAAAGGGGAGGCCATTTAAAAACTGAGGTGAGAAGGAACTTTTTCAACAAGAAAGTTGTGAATTTGTGGAATTCTCTGCCACGGAGGGCAGTGGAGACCAAATCACTGGATGAATTTAAGTGAGAGTTAGATAGAGCTCTGGGGGCCAGTGGAATCAAGGGATATGGGGAGAAGTTGGGCACAGGTTACTGATTGTGGACGATCAGCCATGATCACAATGAATGGCGGTGCTGGCTCAAAGGTCTGAATGGCCTCCTCCTGCACCTATTTTCTATGTTTCTATGTTCCTGTGCAGCACTGTTTTACAGTTTATGTACTCTGATACTGGATGGTGAATGACACTCACAGTTCTTGGGCTCACCCAACCAAGTAAATGAACAATTCACCCTTCTCGTTTATAACAGCAACATGTTGCTGCTGTAGAACCAGTTTCATGTCATGTACAAACCAGAAATATACCACAACACATCTCAATCAACACATCACATTCATGCTGAACACTAGTTTTAAGGAGCTTCGCAGGTTAGATACAGAGTTGTTGTTTCCCACGGTTGGGCATTGGGAATCCAGAGTCTGGAATGAAACTAAGGCATCAGCTGTTGAGTACAGCATTAAAAATTAAAGTGTCTTCAGAGATACAGCGCAGAAATAAGCCCTTCGGTTCAGCGAGTCCACACCGATCTGCGATCACCCTGTAGAGTAGCGCTACCGTATATAGCACTATCCGATGCATCAGGGACAATTTACAATGTACAGAAGCCAGTTAACCAACAAACATGTACATCTTTGGAGTGTGGGAGGAAACCGGAGCACCTGGAGAAAACTCGCGTAGTCTCAGGGAGAATGGACAAACTCCGTACAGACGGCACCCATAGTTAGGATCGAACCGGGGTCTCTGGCGCTGCAAGGCAGTAATTCTACCGCTGTGCCCACCTTTTACCTCCAGAGATGAATTCACCGCCAAAGAGGTCTGTGAAGGCTCAGTCGTGCAATGTATTCAAGGCAGAGATTGACAGGTTTTTTTGTAAAGGAATCACCAAAAGGATGAGAGGAGATCTTATCGAAACGTATAAGATTATTAAGGGGTTGGACACGTTAGAGGCAGGAAACATGTTCTCAATGTTGGGGGAGTCCAGAACAAGGGGCCACAGTTTGAGGAATAAGGGGTGGGCCATTTAGAACTGAGATGAGGAAAAACTTTTTCAGTCAGAGAGTTGTGAATCTGTGGAATTCTCTGCCTCAGAAGGCAGTGGAGGCCAATTCTCTGAATGCATTCAAGAGAGAGCTGGATAGAGCTCTTAAGGATAGCGGAGTCAGGGGGTATGGGGAGAAGGCAGGAACGGGGTACTGATTGAGAATGATCAGCCATGATCACATTGAATGGCGGTGCTGGCTCGAAGGGGCGAATGGCCTCCTCCTGCACCTATTGTCTATTGTCTATAAAAATGAATTTAGTGGGGTAAAGAAAAATCGCTGATATCATTGAACAATGGATCAGGCATGAGGGGTCAAATAACTTAGTGTTTATCAGTGTTTTTGTTGTCAGCATGAGTCAGCTCCTAACGTGTCTCGTTTTGATATCGAGGAATGACTCTGCTGCAATTTATTTTTTTAATATTGCAGAGTCAGAAAAAAGTGGTTTAATGACATTGTAATGCATTAATACAACAATAAGATTTTTTTGTCATCAATAATGGTTCGTTTGTTTCCATCAAAATGAATCTGTGGCATTTTCTAGATGAGCAGATATAATACATTGGATTTCACAATGTATCTTGGGGTAAGTTACAATATGGTCGGAAAAAGGATGCTGTGAGCTTAGAGCGCAGAGAGTGGAGGAATCAATGGAGATGGTAGGATAACATAATGATAGAATGGCTGAAGAGATCATTGATAACAGAAATGATGATTATGAAGAGAGATATCCAGAGGATGGGGCATTATTGTGCATACATTGTAGGTGCAGAATTCGGCCATTCGGCCCATCAAGTCTACTCCACCATTCATGGCTGATCTATCTTTCCCTCTCAAGCCCATTCTCCTGACTTCTCCCCATAAGCACTGATACCCAAGCTAATCAAGAATCTATCTATCTCTGCCTTAAAAATATCCATTGACTCGGCCTCCACAGTTGTCTGCGGCAATAAATTCTACAGATTCGCCACCCTCTGACCAAAGAAATTCCTCCTCATCTCCTTTCTAAAGGTACGTTCATTTATTCAGAGGCTATGGATTCTGGTCCTAGACTCTCCCACTACTGGAAACATCAGCTCCACATCCTCTCTTGTCTCCAGTAGTGGAAGAGAGGATAAAGAAGGATGACAAGGGAGGCTCAGAGGAACTGGACGTGAGCACTCGGATGCAACACAGTTAAGAGACCTCAAGAGTTGGTACAGTTTGAATCAGAATTGGGGGACAAATTAGAATGGGCGATGGCAGAACCTGGATGGGAGTGGGTAAAGGGACCAGAATGAGACTTGGTGAGAGCATGCAACAATGTCACTGTGCAACGAGCAGAATCTGGGCGAGGTAGCTGACTTTATGCTGAACTATATGCTTCGCTCCCATGCCTTTCAAACCAGCTTAACGTATCTACTGGTGGCTGATGGAATTAAGGTATGGAAGTATTGACGAAACTAAATAGGATAGCATCAGTATTGCATGCGTTAAGCTGGATGAGTCATTGAAATGGATCTGACAATTTGACAGCATATCAGCAACCTTCGTGTTAATGTTAGAGACACAGAGAGTTGGATCCCATTGGGCTTGGGTGCAACAAATTAAAGCAGGATTTGGGGAAACAGAATGCATGTGATGGGCGACAATGGACACACAAGGAAGTGCAGATGAGATATATATATAAAACAAACATAAAGCACTGGAGGAACTTAGCAGGTCAGTCAGCATCTCCGGAGTTCATGGATAGGTGATGCTTCCTGTTGGGACCTGGGTCCCTTCTTCAGACCGGAAACATTCATCTATCCATGTCCTCCAGAGATGCTGCCTAGCCCGCTGAGTTACTCCAGGACTTTGTGGGTTTTTTCAATGGATAACAATCCCATTATAGGCAGCAAAGACGACGCCGCAGAGAACATTGTTAAAGCATATGAGTAAGACATAATGGAGAATTAATTTGAAGCTGCTAATATGCTACGAAGTTCCACAAGTGACGATCCAGAAGTAAACTAATCTGTACAATGTGTCCAAGGTTAATAGCTACAGACAATATCAATCTAACTCTTTCCAGTGAATCACAGGGTAATACTCAGATGTGTTTTCAAACGTTTGCTTCGCAACCATACAATTCTTTGCTGAAGACATTGTGCAAAGCAGGAGAACTCCACAGCTTATAGTACAACATATTTCAGTAACCCTTTGCTGAATGAAGTAAGTTATTGATATCCTTCAATGGCCCCGAGGTTTAATAATAAAGGAAAAGGTTTTGAGATTTTCCCCTGGATAGTTGCAACAGGCTAAAGAAAAAATAATTTGTAGTACAATGATTTCTACCGTCTCTCTTTTTCTCCACACCCCCAGCACCTACAGGTACAGTTAATTTAACATGAGCTCAGGTTAATTTATCACTTCAGATTTTCTAAGTCCGTTTTTTTTTTTAAAGACAGAGATTTCAATGTCCTAGATATTCAATGACAACTCTTGAAGATTATTTAAGTCGAGTTAAAAATAATCCTAGTGTGTCTGCTCAGTATATATTAGTGATATGTGCTTCCAACTGAATAAGTAACTAGGTTAGAAGAAGCTGATATAATTTAAAGGAGCATTTAACCATGAACACAAAAACACCTTCCAGCAGCTATCCAGTCAGTGTTTGGTGCGTTGGATCGAACTCAAAGTAGCTGGTTGCCTTTATGTGTGTGTGTGTCCCCCAAAGGTTGTTAACTAGCTTTAGTCTCCGAAGCAACTCCGAGATGGAGTATTGACTGCTGCTACAAGTAATCCAAATTCTCGCTCTATTTCGTACACAGAGCTAGAGTTTTCAGGACCGAAGACAGCGCCTAAAGAATTGCTCACAATGCGCGCATTAAATCAGGAGGCAAATTGAACAGTTATCGCAGATGGCAAAATATGCTCCATTTTTAAAAAATAAACTTCCAGAGTCTGAAGTTATTACTTACAGCGTCGTTATGTGAACATTATTTCCAGCTAGATGATAGAACATAATATTAAGACAAACACCACAAGCCAATTGTGCATTTAAGATGCTAGTTCAAGTAGGCACCGCTTTAAGTTGCATTATAAGAAAATAACTGCAGATGCTGGTACAAATCGAAGGTATTTATTCACAAAGTGCTGGAGTAACTCAGCAGGTCGGGCAGCATCTCGGGAGAGAAGGAATGGGTGACGTTTCGGGTCGAGAACCCTTCTCTTTAAGTTGCATTTACTCTATATAAAAAATACCCACATCATTCTGCAATAAGACTGAAATATTTCTAGAAATTTCAACAGCAAACTGTCCCTTTTAGATTGGTGGGGGTTTTTTTTTTTAAGGGCAAGACCCAATGTTTTTCAACGGATTTTTGTTGCAATACACTTTCTCAGTGCTCACCTTCCCCTTTCCTCCCAATAATAACATCCCCGAACCGTGTACTACTTACGGGAGTGGGCAGTTAACAACAAGCCCCACAGACTGGCGACGGAGAGAGAAAGGGCGAAGAAGCGGTTGCTGCCAATGCACGAATCCATCGTTTTTCCCTCTCTCTCTCTCTCTCTCTCTCTCTCTCTCTCTTGACTCCCGAGGTAAATATGTGAAAGTGTGGCTGGTTTCGTGCTAGCGCTCCATCGCTCCGCACCTGACCATGTCAGTCCACATTCTGCCTAGCGTGGCTCTAGCGCTCACTCTCTCTCTCCCTCCCCCTCTCCCTCCCTCCCTCCCTCTCTCTCTCTCTCTCTCTCTCTCCCTCCCTCTCTCTCTATCCCCCACCCTCCCTCCCTCCCTCCCTCCCTCCCTCTCTCCCCTCCCTCTCTCTCTTTCTCTCCCTCTCCCTCTCCCTCTCCCTCCCTCTCTCCCTCCCTCTCTCCCTCCCTCTCTCCCTCCCTCCCCCTCCCTCTCCCTCCCTCCTTCTCTCCCACCCTCCCTCTCTCCCTCCCTCTCTCCCTCCTTCTCCTCCTCCTCCCACTGTTGAAACCAGCTGTTTCCTACACTCACTCTGCCTTGCAGACAACACGTTTCCCTGCGCCAACACTTTGGTAACGGGAAATAGGGACGTTAAAGAGAGAGAGAGAGAGACAGAGTGAGAGAAAAAAAAAAGTCCCTCGCTTCCCACTTTTCACTTGGAGCTGCTCCAAAGAGGCGCCCCACTAACGAGTGAGTTAACACCGTGCACATGCACCGTATATTTATTCGCACACATCACGGGAGAATTTACAACCCATCTCATAGCCCCTCACGACCGTTTTGTGGATGAGTTTGCATGTCCCAAGTCCACTCTGTGACCTTCTGGAACCCAGTTTCGTTGCGAAACGATCCCATGAGACCAAGTAGTGTAAGAAAATAACTGCAGATGCTGGTACAAATCGAAGGTATTTATTCACAAAATGCTGGAGTAACTCAGCGGGTCAGGCAGCATCTCAGGAGAAAAGGAATGGGCGACGTTTCGGGTCGAGACCCTTCTTCAGACTGAATGTAACCATGAGTCCAGTGAATTTCTTACACCTGTGTTTATTTTTAATGCGACCCCTTAAATAAGATTAACTTCCAAACCCTGTCTGCAAAAAAAAACCCAAACCAAAATCTCAATTTATATATTGTTTCTCCAAAAGACCTTTCGAACTGTGATTAAAAATACACAAATTCTGCTGGAGTTGATAGATAGATCACTGTTCATTTGCTCTGGGGTTTTAAAAAAATGACCTCTTTAATTAACATCATTCAAAATGCGCTCTTAAAACTTTAATATTACCGAGCTAATCCAGCAGACAGCGTTGCAATTGCATTCACCAGACTGAAGATCGGGAAGAAGCCTGCATACTTAGACCTCTAAAAGTTTCAGGAAGATTACCTTCATAGTATTTCATGTGTATTGTCCTATTGAAATTGGACTGCAGTCAAAAATAATGTCATTTCATTTTAAAGCTAGTTTTTTTTTTCTTACACTTTTTTGATTAGACAAAAAAAAAACTTCTAAGGTCCATTTGGTCGAAGATTGGGGTTCCCTGTATATTTATTGATCTGTTTGAAGAAATCGATTAACGCCAGCCATTGTTGTTTGGGTCTGGCAAGGGTTAAACCTCACGTGGACTGGGTTAACAGCCGTCTTGAGGATTCTGTACCAAAACAAAACGCTCTTTCAAAGCGCTCGGAGTTTCATTCTCTTTTTTTCTCCTCTCTCTCTCTCTCTCTCTCTCTCTGCTCATCAATCTCACAGCAGACTGTTGGCAACTCGGCATTGGTCTCCCATCGATGTTGTCCTAAATCGAGAATGTAACCATTTGTTCAAGTGGGCACGAAAAGAAAGCTATTAATATTCAGAGTAGTGCGTTGTGGTGGCCATTAATTCCTTCTCGTACCGCAACCAAAACCAACTTAGTCGTTTGTGCACCTGAGCGTTCTCTTGTGAGATCTCGCCCCCGTCCACGCCATGTGCTCCCCTGCCTTGCAGAACAGTAAGAGAGTTCTGTCCAGTGACCCCCCGATAACACCTGTCCCTACTATACCCACCTCCTCCATGGACTCTGTCCAAGAACCCCGACAGTCCTTTCAGGTGAGGCAGGGGGTTCACTTGCACCTCCACCCAACCTCATCTACTGCAACCGCTGTTCCTGTACATCGGCTCATGTTCGCTGGAATTTAGAAGATTGAGGGGGGATCTTACAGAAACTTACAAAATTCTTAAGGGGTTGGACAGGCTAGATGCAGGATAAGTTTAAGGATAAGGGGGAAGTCTTTTAGGACCGAGATGAGAACGTTTTATTTCACACAGAGAGTGGTGAATCTGTGGAATTCTCTGCCACAGAAGGTAGTTGAGGCCAGTTCATTGGCTATATTTAAGAGGGAGTTAGATGTGGCCCTTGTGGCTAAAGGGATCAGGGGGTATGGAGAGAAGGCAGGTACAGGTTACTGAGCTGGATGATCAGCCATGATCATATTGAATGGCGGTGCAGGCTCGAAGGGCCGAATGGCCTACTCCTGCACCTATTTTCTATGTTTCTATGTAAGAAGATCTAGAACAAGCGCAGACTGGGTGAGCGATCATCTCGATGAACACCTCTGCTCAGTCCACCTTGGCTTATGTGATCTCCTGGTTACCAAACACTTTAACTCCCCTTCCCTTTCCCACACTGACCTTTCTGTCCTGGGCCTCTTGCCACGTTCAGAGTGAGGCCAAATGTAAATTGGAGGAACAGCACCTCATATTTTGCTCGAGGAGCTTCCAACCCAGTGGTACCAATATCAATTTCTCTAATTTCAAGTAACCCTTGCATCCCCCCTCCATTCCCTCCCCCACCCAAGTGTCCGACTAGTTTTACTGTCATCCTTTTGAGTACCACTGTCTTATATAAATAGTTATCACCTTGCCCATAGCCAACAATCGACCATTGTGGCGCTCTACACCTCCCTGATTATCATTGCTTTTTGTATCTTTCATTCATTTGTCCTGAGTCTACAGCTCTCGTTCTCCTCTCCCCTGACTCTCAGTTTGAAGAAGGGCCTCGACCCAAAACGTCACCTATTCCTTTTCTCCAGAGATGCTGCCTGACCCGCTGAGTTACTCCAGCATTGGGTGCCTGTCTTCTTTACAACAACGTGTCTCTGTATTGCTTCATGAATATGGTTCAGCCCAAGACTAATTTCTACCACTTGTTCACCACTAGCACAGTTGTGTGGGAAGGAACCGCAGATGCTGGTTTAAACCGAAGCTAGACACAAAATGCTGGAGTAACTCAGTGGGACAGGCAGCATCTCTGGAGAGAGAAGGAATGGGTGACGTTTCGGGTCGAGACCCTTCTTCAGACACTGACACATTTGTGTTGTCCTTTCAACTGGCAACAGAGTTAGCTCCTAGTACACGAGTGAAACCTCAGGCAAGGCTTCTTGGAGAAGGAGAGATTAATTACCACAGTAATTGGCATCAACGATTTACACCTAAAATGCCTTTAAGGCTTGGTGCATTCCATGTTCCACTTATTTGCTTTAAACCAGAAAAAAACAATTAACGCTCCATCTCACCAGAGAGTGGGTAGGATTGCATTACACTATAAGTTTCTTGAGGCCATTGCAAAGAAAATAACCACATTTCTGATGAGCTTACTTGCTTCTCAGGTTCTCTAGACGAATTGTAAAGAAAATGGATGGATTGCCCAGCAAACCTCATTGTTTCAGCGGGCCTTAGCGTCCACAGTCCTGTTTACACTGCTGCACATGGAGTTTCCAATCGAACTATAATTTTATTTTATTTTTTTAAACCTTGGAGAAGTATGGAACTGCAGATGTTAGTTCACAAAATGAAACACAAAGTGCTGGAGTAATTCAGGCGGTCATGCAGCCTCTCCGAAGAACATGGAGAGGTGACGTTTCGGGTCTGGACCCTTCTTCAGACCAAAGATACTAGAAGAACATGATGGACCACTCCGTTGAAATCGCCTATACTGAAGTGTAGTACGCAAAGGAGTGTAACGTCCGCCATTTTGGCAGGCAAAACCCGCCATTCGCTATGCCTCTCGCAGAGTGATCAGTGTTTTGGGAGAACAGTATGTGTGATGATACCATTAAAATGCAGAATATATCTCATCTATCAATTCACAGATTTTTGTTATTTTTCTTTTTAAATGTCTCTGCAAGTTTCTGCCTACTAAAATGGCGCCACGACATACTACGATTTTTAGGGTTGAGTGGTCTATCTTGCTCCTCTAATATATTTGCTTCAGACTGATGAGATTTTGGTGGGGGAAGGAAAACTGGAAGTGAGGAGGGGCAGGACAAAGCTTGGCAAGTGATAGGTGGATACAGGTGATAGGTTTTTTTGATAGTCAGATGGTTGGAAAATGGCCAAAGATGAAAATAAAAAAGGTCATTAGGTCATAATTGATAGGAGTAGATTTAGACCATTCAGCCCATCGAGTCTACTCCGCCATTCCATCATGGCTGATCTATCTCTCCATCCTAACCCCATTCTCCTGCCTTCTCCCCATAACCTCTGACACCTGTACTAATCAAGAAAAAAGGCGTGAGATAAGGGTAGAAAAGTTCCAAATTGTGAAGCTAGAGGAATATAGGTGGAAGGGGAGGGGAGAAATGGGTGTCAGTCCATGAAATTGGGAAATGGGATATTTTTAAGGCAGAGATAGACAAGTTCTTGATTAGAACGGGTGTCAAGAGTTATGTGGAGAAGACATGAAAATGGGATTAGGTGGCTGAGATCAGTCACGATAGATTGAATGGCGGAGTGGACTCAATAGGCCAAATGGCCTAATTCTACTCCTATATCTTGTGAACGTGAGTCCAGGTGAAGCACAAGAAAAGGGGGGGGGGGAGGGGAAGAGGGTGTTTGGATTAGTTGCCTAAAATTAGAACATTTGATGTTCATACAATTGGGTTGTAAGCTACATGATGCGAGTTTCCTCCAGCTTGCATGTAGCATCAATATAGTGCCAATTTCCAACCTTTTCATCGAGTCATTTCCTTTAGTCACCACCTCACGAAAAGAGTGGAGTGATCATTCTTGACGCAAACAACAACAGAGGTTTCAGCTTAATTAGTCGTTTATTGAAGTAGTGATACAAAGCATAATGTGAGTGCATTCCCAATTATACTCCTAATTCTGGCTCCTCCCAGTCCATGCATGCCCATATATGTAAGCCTTGTATTCATCTCACGACAGCCCCTAAGTGTCCAAAGATAATACAGCAAGATACAAAATTATATAATATATGCTAAGGCAGCTAACAAACACAATAATAATAATAATAATAATAATAACCATTTATTTTATATAGCGCCTTATCAGGTGCTCAAAGCGCTTTACAAAAACAATCAACATAAAAACAAACAGACAAACTATCCTAACGGAAAAGCGGCGAATAAACAACGCCAGCGTCCTCTCACGTCAGGGTCCGGCAGTAGACAACAAAAAGCACAGGACACACAGATACAATTTTTACACAAACAGCCATCACAGTGATTGCTCTAGGCATACCCTCACTGTGATGGAAGGCAAAGAAAAGTCTTATCTCCTCCTCATTCTTCTCCCGTGGTGCCACGAGGTGATCTAGGCTCCCAACTTTTTGAAGCCCCCACCGGGCGATGGAAAGTCCCAGGGCCGAGCCGAGCAGGCCGATGAAAGTCCTGAGCCCCCACCGGGCGATGGAAAGTCCCAGGGCCGAGCCGAGCAGGCCGATGAAAGTCCTGAGCCCCCACCGGGCGATGGAAAGTGCTGCGGCCGGGCCACGCAGGGCGATGAAGGGCCTGCGAGCGGGTCGATCAAACCTCGCGCTTCGGGGCGGTCGAAGCTGCTACGGCTGGAGCTCCCAAAAGCCGGTCGCCAGCCAGGGACCTGCGAACTCCCGATGTTGCGGTCTGCAGGGCCCACGGCCGAAGCCTCCGAGATGGTAAGTCCAGGCCCTGCGACCGGAGTCTTCAAGGTCGATCCCAGCTGGAGGCCGCCGACTCCACGATGTTAGGCCGTAGCGCGAACGGAGATACGACACGGTAAAGGTCGCATCTCCGTTGAGGAAGAGATTCGAAAAAAGGTTTTCCCCCAACCCCCCCACCACCCCCCCCCACATACACAGAGTTAAAAATAGAACAAAACGTACATTAAACGATGACAATGACAATGACAAAAAACAAAAAAAAGACAGGGAGACTGCCGGTGAGACACAGCTGCAAAACACAGCCATGCCCCTTTTTGGCCCACAAATGGCCCCTACACTCACTCTGCCAATGGAGGAGGCCCAGGATAGAAAGGTCACTATAGGAATGGGAAGAGGAGTTAAAACAGTTAGCAACTGGGAGATACAGTAGATCTTGGTGGACGGAGCACAATAAAAAAACTCTTACCTGGCTTATAAAGCAGATCAAAGTGTTGAAGATGCATGATTTATTTCCATGAGGGATGAGTTTCAAGGATGTTAGTCAGATCAGAATGGTACTGTTCTGGACATCACATTACAGGAAACAAACGGTAGCAATAGGGAGAGGATACCCACCATCCTAAAAAAATGCTTCCTCTCTCCATTGCCACATCATAGTTGTGAAGTGCCGTGGTTACTTATCTAACTCCAACAACACCCTCAACTTCTCAAACCCACAACCTCTGCCACAAAGAAGGAAAAGGGCAGCAGGGATTCAGGATGCCTCTGCCATCTTGGACTTCTCCAGCATGCACGCCATCTTGATTTGGGAATATGTTGGCGTACCTCAGCATCTCAGGGTTCCAGAAACTGTGATACCCGCTGCCCCACCGTGCCACCATTGTGTGCCCAGTTATCAGACACAGCCCTGCCTTATAAGATTTAGTGCCTTATTGATTAGTACGGGTGTCAGAGGTTATGGGGAGAAGGCAGGAGAATGGGGTTAGGAGGGAGAGATAGATCAGCCATGATTGAATGACAGAGTAGACTCGATGGGCCATTGGTCTAATTCTACTCATTTTCCTTATGACCTTATGATTGGAAAGTCCTGAGTCACCAATGGTCTACTGCGGCCTGAAATTTCCACTGGATCCCTCGTTGCAATGCTTAAGAGATTAGTAGAGTTGAATATTTGTTTAGTTCTTGCTCTTTCTTCAGAGCTAAAGCCTTTCTCTCCACGAACACATGTAGGTCTTCCAAGATCCCAGAAGCAGTTCCCTTTCCAATACTGTAGCATTTTGTCCATTCTCGGAAACAGATTGTTAAGTTATCTTTCCAATTGCAGTCAACACTTCACCTCTCTCTGGTAACTTGGACATCATTACATTGTTTCCTAACAGAAAGTAAAATTGTGTTACAATGCCCCTGGCGATAAATGTTTTCATGCTTTAATCTTCCTGACAATGGTTTTTTTTCCCCCTGCCATTCTTTTACAATTAGGGAGCTTGTGTAGTAGTACTCTTCCTGGCAGTCGTGATGTTTGCATGATACTCTTCTTCACTACAGACTCCCTCTGCCCACAACGCCCAGGAGAGTTATTGATATGCTTCCACTTTGCACTTGGTAGATTATCATATTCTCTGTCTCACTGCAACTAAGTTTGCATCAGAATTTCACAAACATAGCATACCCGCATGTGTAGTACACAACACGTGTACCCTGAGCTACTATCTACCTCACTGAAGACCCTCGGACTAGCATTAATCAAACTTTATTGGACTTTGTCTTACACTAAACATCATTTCCTATATCATGCATCTGTACACAGTGGATGGCTCGATTGTCATCATGTATATATGGTCTTCCCACTGACTGGTTAGCACTGAAAAGCATTTCACTGTATCTGAGTACACATGACAACAAACGTAACTAAACTAAACTATTTATTGTGCTGTTGGCTAGGATTGTGTTGGCAAGGCTGGTCTGAAGAGCAGGGATACTCTTCAATGCTCCTTGCATCAAGTATTGACTGTATCTGAGTACTAAATTACCTTGCACGACTATTGTGCATTTATTTGCACCACTATTGTCCATTTAACTGTCTGTGTTTTTTTCACATATACTGAACTTTTTGTTGTTGTTTATTATGTTTTATTCAGTGTAATATGTTCACATATCGAATGTGCTGTTGCAAGTAAGAATTGCATTGTTCCATTTTGACCTCTTGATTCATTTAGTTATTCTATTATTATACTTCAATATTTGGGACATGCGACAATAAAACACACTTGGCTCTTGAATTTATCCAACATTCTGGCTATGAGTGGGATAGGACTTTGGGTGTTTTGACTATAGATACATGGACAATAGGTGCAGGCGTAGGCCATTCGGCCCCTCGAGCCAGCACCGCCATTCAATGTGATCATGGCTGATCATCCACAATCAGTACCCCGTTCCTGCCTTCTCCCCATATCCCTTGATTCCACTAGCCCCAAGAGCACTATCTAACTCTCTTTTGAATGCATCCAGTGAATCGGCCTCCACCGCCTTCTTGAGCCAAAGGTTCACACTTTACCCACCAAGGCACTTGAGCAAAAGACTCACACTTTACCCACCAAGGCACATCACCTCAACAATGATGCTCCCCAACAAGCCACTCCACTTAGAGCAAGCCCTACTTTTATTTGCTGTTCAATTAACTAATTTACAAATTCAGTTGCCGGTTTTTAAATAGACAATCGACAATAGACAATAGGTGCAGGAGGAGGCCATTCGGTCCTTCGAGCCAGCACCGCCATTCAATGTGATCATGGCTGATCATTCTCAATCAGTACCCCGTTCCTGTCTTCTCCCCATACCCCCTGACTCCCCAACTCTCTGACTGAAAACGTTTTTCTTCATCTCAGTTCTAAATGGCCTACCCCTTATTCTTAAACTGTGGCCCCTGGTTCTGGACTCCCCCAACATTGGGAACATGTTTCCTGCCTCTAATGTGTCCAACCCCTTAATAATCTTATACGTTTCGAAAAGATCTCCTCTCATCCTTCTAAATGACCTGCTCTTGAAAAATTCACCAAGGCTTTAACTTCTGCAGCCAATCCCCACCCTCGCCTCTTTACCTGCCGCTCCTCTGCCGACCTTGAAGGCAGTGAACAATCCACCATGCCTTTCTATTGGTGCATTGTTGAGCCTCTTGAGGACTCCCCATCCACCATCTTCTTTTCGATGGTCATAAGTGATGGGTGCAGACTTAGGCCATTCGGCCCATCAAGTCTGCTCCGCCATTCAATCATGGCTGATTTATCTCTACCTCCTAACCCCATTCTTCTGCCTTCTCTCCATAACCCCTGACACCTGTACCAATCAAGAACCTATCTATCTCTGCCTTTGAAATATTCATTGATGGCCTCCAAAGTCTTCTGCGGCAAAGAATTCCACAGATTCACCACCGTCTGACTAAAGAAATTCCTCCTCATCTCCTTCCTCTAAGAACGTGCTGAGTTTTATTTATTGGACCTCCTAAAGGTGCTGAGCTTTTCTACTGGACCTCCTTCAGGTTATAAGTTCATAAGTTCTAGGAGCAGAATAAGGCCATTCAGCCCATCAAGTCTACTCTGCCATTCAATCATGGCTAATCTACATTTTCCTCGCAAACCCATTCTCCTGCCTCCGCCCCATAACCCCTGACACCTGTACTAATCAATGGTCGAGGTGTTTCTTTTCCATTTGGAAAAGATGGAGTATCCAATCGAGAGACACGTTATGTTTCTATTAATTAACCTAGATCTTCTGTCATTCTTATTGAAACCAGGTCTGTATTTCTTTGGTAGAGGAACCAGTGGTTTCTTTCTGGGGTAGACACAAAATGCTGGATTAACTCAGCGGGTCAGGCAGCATCTCGGGAGAGAAGGAATGGGTGACGTTTCGGGTCGAGATTCTTCTTCAGACTGATGTCAGGGGAGGGGGGCGGGACAAAGATAGAATACAGTCGGAGACAGGAAGACTAGTGGGAGAACTGGGAAGGGAAAGGAGATAGAGAGGGAAAGCAGTGACTATATGAAGTTAGAGAAGTCAATGTTCGTACCGCTGGGGTGTAAACAACCCAAGCGAAATATGAGGTGCTGTTCCTCCAATTTGCGCTGGGCCTCACTCTGACAATGGAGGAGGCCCAGGACAGAAAGGTCAGATTGGGAACGGGAGGGGGAGTTGAAGTGCTGAGCCACCGGGAGAACAAGCAGGTTAAGAAAGTGAGATCAAGTAGGTTTCTTTCAGGGGGTTGTTTACGGTAGACTTCAGGGCTCTCATTAGTTATGAACACTTTAGAGATTTGGACAATTTGAATATAACAAGCTATCTGCGAGGTTTTTTGGGTGCGGTAATATCTTTGTGGTGTTCATGAGAACTTTTTTATTGATCTCCTTGCGACCCATCGGATGATGTTGAGTTCTGGGGCCAGATTGATGGAAGCATTAGAGATTTTGGTCGATTAAAGTGAAGGATATTTGGAGTTAAAGATCTCAGACTTTTCTCAAAAGTCATGATCTACTCCACAGTCATCGCCTCCACAGTCTTCCTTATATGTTTCTGAGACAAGGATTACCTACAGGAGGCACCTGCTCTGCCAGCTCCTCTAAATTCACTGAAGGAAAACGTGGAATACCATCAGTGCCACAAACACTCAGATGAAACATTGGACAAGCTGCATTGTTGACATGAGCAGTGTCAGGCTCATGAAACACAGCCACTATTCTGAGCTCCGTAATGGGAAGAGATTACTAGGCTGACAGAGAGAAAGATTCAATGCAGTACTTTTCATTGATTGAAGGATACAAGAAAAAGGCCCTTAAGCCCGTCGAGTTCACTGCGACCTTCGATCATCCATTCATGCTAGTTCTGCGTATCCATTTAAAAAAATATCATCTGCCTACACATTATGGGCAGTTTACGGAGGCCAATTTTTTATTTAAAAAGACCCCCATGTCTTTGGAATGTGGGAAGAAACTGGTGAAGTTGTAGGGAACCCTCACGGTCACAGAGAGAACATGCAAACTCCACACAAACAGCACTCGCGATCAGGATTGAACCCTGGTCTCTGGCGCTGTGAGGCAGCAGCTCTACCAGCTGCACCACAGTGCCTCCTGAAAAGCCTCTTTCAAGAAATGCAGCATCCTCACTGGGCTATTGAGGGCGTGCAGCGTAGGTTTACTAGGTTAATTCCCGGAATGGCGGGACTGTCATATGTTGAAAGACTGGAGCGACTAGGCTTGTATACACTGGAATTTAGAAGGATGAGAGGGGATCTGATCGAAACGTATAAGATTATTAAGGGGTTGGACACGTTACAAAGTTACAAAGTACCCCGCGCCAGGTCCTCCTTAATAATCTTAAGATTATTAAGGGGTTGGACACGTTAGAGGTAGGAAACATGTTCCCAATGTTGGGGGAGTCCAGAACAAGGGGTAATAGTTTAAGAATAAGGGGTAGGCCATTTAGAACTGAGATGAGGAAAAACTTTTTCAGTCAGAGAGTTGTGAATCTGTGGAATTCTCTGCCTCTAAGAAGGCAGTGGAGGCCAATTCTCTGAATACATTCAAGACAGAGCTAGATAGAGCTCATAAGGATAGCGGAGTCAGGGGGTATGGGGAGAAAGCAGGAACGGGGTACTGATTGAGAATGATCAGCCATGATCACATTGAATGGCGGTGCTGGCTCGAAGGGCCGAATGGCCTCCTCCTGCACCTATTGTCTATTGTCTATTGTCTATAATCTCTAGCCTGTGACCACTTAAAATGGGAAAGGAACATTCTGAATGGTATTGAGAACTTTGGTTCATGCACTCAGAGGAATATAGTTATATATCATGGAAACAGATCCTTTGGCCCAACGTGCCCACAACTACCAATATGCCCCATCTATGCTAGTCCCACCTGCCTGCATTTGGCCAATATCCCTCCGACACTATCCTATCCGTGTACCTGTCTAAGTTATCCTTAAATGTTGTGATAGTGCCTGCACTTAACACACTTGAAAACACAATAAGTAGCAGAAGGAATGCATCACTTCCCATCACCCTTCCACTCTCTTCCTGCTCCAAGCACGGGTGAGTTTGATGTTTATTTGGCTCTTCAGCAATCTGGGGACCCACAAAACTGACGTGGAAATAAGACATCCTCAACCTCAAGGAACGACTACAGAGTGCTGGAGTAACTCAGCGGATCAGGCAACATCTCTGGAGATCATGGAGAGATGATGTTTCGGGTCGGGACCCTTCTTCAGACCAGGTGCCTACACGCAATCGACCGCTTCTCGCAAGTGTACCCCTTTCATGCGTTGCATTCTGCACTCCACGTCATACGCCAGGACCAGCAAGCTCTCGCTCTGACTCTCCCACAGCTCCGGGCCTCACACACCCCGACCTGAAAATGGACCTCAACATGACCTTATTCTATGCTGAATCCACACCACCAGGATCCCGACCCGAAAAGTCACCTATCCACGTTCTCCTGAAATGCCACCAGCCTGGCTGAGTTATTCCAGCACTCTTTTTCGGTAAACTAGAATCTGTCATTCCTTGTATCCTCAATCTCAAGGGTTTGGTGAAGGAGAAAATACCGAGCAGCTTAAGGTATTCCTTCCATTAGTTTTAAAATCCTCCAGGGTCTTAGATAATTTACATTTTAGTGCCTGGAATTTGTTGCAAATATAATTTTGGAGTGTGGTTGGCTTTTTTTCTGTAAATTATGTCCAAGCTTTGCATGAAGTGTTTCGTGACTTAAAGTGTTGTTTTAAAATGTCTCTCTCAAGCATTTTGTTTGTTTAAAATTGCAACACAAATCACTTTGAGAAATTATTTAAGCAGCGGTATTTTCCATCCAAAGAAACATTATTGTTTTTAATTTGCTTGAACCGACCAACACGAAAATGAATGAATGAATGAATGAATGAATGAATGAATGAATGAATGAATGAATGAATGAACACTTTATTGTCACATGTGAAATTCTTTGCTTGCATACCCACGGTATGCAAATAGTTGCCACGTAAAGGGCGCTTACAAAGTTACAAAGTACCCCGCGCCAGGTCCTCCTTAATAATCTTAAGATTATTAAGGGGTTGGACACGTTAGAGGTAGGAAACATGTTCCCAATGTTGGGGGAGTCCAGAACAAGGGGCCATATTTTAAGAATAAGGGGTAGACCATTTAGAACTGAGATGAGGAAAAACTTTTTCAGTCAGAGAGTTGTGAATCTGTGGAATTCTCTGCCTCAGAAGGCAGTGGACGCCAATTCTCTGAATGCATTCAAGAGAGAGCTAGATAAAGCTCTTAAGGATAGCGGAGTCAGGGGGTATGGGGAGAAGGCATGAACGGGCTACTGATTGAGAATGATCAGCCATGATCACATTGAATGGTGGTGCTGGCTCGAAGGGCCGAATGGCCTCCTCCTGCACCTATTGTCTATTGTCTATTGTCTATTGTCCCCACCCCTTCCCCCTCCATCTCCCTCGTGTCTGTTCCCCCACACCGGGGTCCTCCTTTGTTCTTCCCCCTCACAGCGATTCCCCCACGGCAGGTCCTCCTTTATTCACACCCCCAACCCTCCCCCTCACAGTGGTTCCCCCCACATCAGGTCCTCCATTGTTCTTCCCTTTCATGGCAGTTCCCCCATGCCAGGTACCCCTTCGTACTCCCCTCCCTCCCCTTCCACCAGCCCTCACAGCTGTCACCCCTCCCCGGGACCACCTTTGTTCCCGGCACCGCAACCTCCGCCTCTGTTCGACACAGATTCCCTCCGTGGGCTCCGTCGACCCAGGCTCCATTTGACGCAGGGCCCGGCCGTGGGTTCCGTTCGACCCAGACCCAAGTTCACAAAGCCGTGAGTTTACATTCGATGCCATTTACCTTTGATGATTGTCCCAATTCAATTATTAATGATGTTGCCGGAATCCAATGTTAAATGCTGAAGAGTTACGTGGTCAATGCACGAATGTCACGTAATTGAAATTTACCTCAGTTGTGAACATTATTTCCCTTCAATGCCGCATGTATTTGTTTTAGTCGAGAGGGTCATAGAGTCCTAGAGTGATACAGTGTGGAAACAGGCCCTTCAGCCCGACTTGACCATACCGGCCAACAATGTCCCAACTACACTAGTCCCACTTGCCTGCGCCTGGTCCATATCCCTCCAAACCTGCCCTATCCATGTCCTATGTTACTGGAAAAGAAATTGCAAAATAACGGGCTTGCAATTCCTCAAAAAAAAAAAAAGACTGCAATGACGGTACATATTTGATAGCGGAAACCTTCATATTTCCAAGCATGGTCTTCATGTGATTTAGAGCATGCAGCCTGACCAAGGTTCTGATATAAAGAGACAATAGAATAATGCCATTATTTTTACTTAAACTACCAAAGTGTTTGTACAATGTGTTTAAAAAAAAATGTAACAACAATAGTGTGATAGCAGACTCTGAAAATCTTGGACTTCTACCAAGAGTAAAGCCTCTGTGGTACTTAATTACAATATCAATAGACTTTTTACTGGAAGTTATCAAGTGACTCCATTGCTTGTGAGATGTGGGTCTCTCAGGGACAGGAGAAGGTCATTTTATTCCTCAGACCATGCGGTCATTCATTTAGGTAATGACCGGTCTTCTCTTCAGTTCTATTTGCGTGTTCTTTAATAGTTTTACCAATAAAAATGTTGCCGATCCCAGTCTATAAAATGTGAATTGATGCAGAGTTGGAATCTGAGTCTTTCTGAAGCAGCATCTCCAGGTTCCCACTTAACTGAAAAGGGGCATCTTTCTGATTTCACGTAAAATTAATTTTTCTTTAACAGTCCAAAGATGTATAGGATAGACACAAAATGCTGGAGTAACTCAGCGGGCCAGGCAGCGACTCTGGAAAGACAGAATAGGAGACATCTCGAGTCGATGTATAGGATGGACAAAATGCCGGAGTAACTCAGTGGGACAGTTAGCATCTCTGGATTGAAGGAATGGGTGCGTTTCGGGTCTCGACAGGAAACTCCAGCAAGTTACTCCAGGCTTTTGTGTAAACCAGCATCTGCATTCCTTCCTACAACAAAGGTGTATAGGATTGTAGACTAAATGGCTTGATAAAATTATAAATTGGCCCAAATGCGTAGCATAGTGTTAGTGTGCGAGGATCGCAGGTCAGTGTGGACTTGGTGGGCCGAAGGGCTTGATTCCATGCTGTATTTCTAAACTAAACGAAACCAAACTAAACTCTAACTCTGATTTTTTTGAAAGGTGTCATTTGCAAGTAATCTTTGGTGATTACACCTTCCAGCCATGAGCTGCTGCTAATTTTTTGCCTACACCAGGGGGGCACAGAATGCAACCAAGGCACATATTCCTACACACTCCATAAGTCTCGGTGCGAAGACTGGACTTTGGAAATGGCGCCAAATCTGGCATCTCGAAAAAAGAATGTCACTGTCTTTTACACATGTGATAATAAAGCACCATTGAAACGCTGAACCATTAAACCAATAATCTTGTCTAATTTTATGATTACGCCTTCTTATTCTAGATTCACTGGAATTGAGAAAGATGAGAGGAGATCTCATAGAAACATATAAAATTCTTACGGGATTGGACAGGCTAGATGCAGGAAAAATGTTCCCCATGTTGGGGGAAGGTTATAATGATTTTTAAAAATCCATTCCAACTAATTGAGGAAGGGGACTATTGCAATATTTAAGAAGCAATTAGACAGATAAATGGATAGGACAGGGTTAGAGGCAAATGGGCCAAATGCAGGCAAGTGGGACTAGTGTAGATGGGACATGTTGGTCAGTGTGGGCAAGTTGGGCCGAAGGGCCTATTTCCACGCTGTATGACTCTATGACTCAATAAATCATCAAGAATAATTAAATAAATAATTCGTGATTTGCAACGAATATATCATTCGAAAAGGCAAAAAAACAAACAAGAAAAGGTTGACAAAAGAAAATAAAGGCAGTATTAAAGCAAAGGAGGGGCTTTATAATGTTGCCAGAAATAGCATTACAACTGAGGATTGGGTGTAGCAAAGAAGGTCTAAGACATTGATAAAGAGAAGACATGAGAGCAAAATGGCGGGGAAGAGAACATAAAAACAGATGCTAAGTACTCCCACGGGCTAGTAAAAGGAACTAGCAAGGACAACTGGAGGTTGGCAGAGAAAGTAAAATTTATAAAGTTGAGTAAGGAAAATGACAAGAGAAATTAAATAATTGCTTTCATTCTATCTTAATGCTAAGGATAGAAAATATCTTCAGCCTTACCGGACACTCAGTGGTCTGCTGGTAATGACAGAAGGAAATTAGTATTTGCAAACAAAATTTTAAAATGACCAGATAAGTCCATTGATCAAAAAGTTGATGTGTACCAAGAGCCCAGTACCCACGTTCTAAAGCAACAATGGAGATAGTACAAAAACAGATTTTGTAATTGTTCCTACAGATTGGAAGGTATCGAGTGTGACTTCACTGCTTAAGAAAGGAGGAAAGTGGAAATCTATTTGAGTAACTAACAGATCTAGACAGCTTAATGTAGCTATTACGTTACCTCCGAATAACGTAGATATTCGGAGAAACACAGGCCTTCCCTGGGTTACAAACTGGTTCAATTTTTACAATTGGTTCAACTGGTTCAATTAAATTTCCTCCAAAAGTCAGAAAACACTGAAAATCACTCAATATCGTACCCATGTCTTCACAGTGTTGCAGTGAAGGGTGTTATGACTGTGAATAAGCCTCTGGAGACTGAAGCTAGTCGATGTATTTATACAGCACAAGAATGTCTTTTGGAGAATCTATTTTACACTTCTCACTTTTGCCTTTCCTGACACTCTGGTGAACAGTGAGGTTGTATTCTTTTTCAATCACAAAGCCAGCAACAAGCAATCACTTGTAACAAATAACTGCAGATGCTGGTTAATACAAAGTGCTGGAATAACTCAGCAGGCCAGGTATCATCTCTGGAGAACATGGATAAGTGACGATTCAGGTCGAGAACCAAACATTTAGATATTGTCTTCACCTGCCTGGCCATAATGGTACTAAATTAGGATGCTCAATGGCTGGTTCTGATGGCCTTGAAGAACAGTGGATGTTACATTGTTTAATAGCATACTATGGCGAGTCGTAGGCGAAGTACGTTGAAGTAGCCGTTTATTATAACATTAACTACCGTGACAATCAACGCATCAAACGACAGACAACCATAAATCTTACTGTCTCCGCTGGAGGACTAAACGAGACTGCCTCGTTCCCTTTACCTGCGTACCACCTCACCCGGTCTACCAATCAGAGGGTTCGATGGCCTGGACCAATCCCTGTGTCCCTACATGACCCCCCCCCCAGAACCCTCGGTGCGGTACCGGGCAGGTGTCCGGACCACCCGACCGGAGCGGGTGCGGAGAGGAGAGGGGGGCCTTGCCGGGGGTGGGGACGGGGAAACCGGCATGGCGGGAGAAGGTGAAACTGCCGGAGCCGGAGGGGGCAGTGGCAAGGAGACCGGGGGAAGCGGGGTCCCGAACGGGGGCAGCGAGGGGGAAAACTGCTGTACAGGAGCCGCGGCCGGAGGGCGGCCTCTGCGAGGAGGTTGAGCCGCTGTGACGGGCTGGTCTGGGTCTAAATAGGCAGGCTTAAGGCGGGACACCGAGACGACCTCTTGTCTTGTACCCACTTCTAACGTAAAGGTGACTGTGCCTCTCTTCACTACCCTGAACGGACCCTGGTAAACTGGTCGGAAAGGGGGACGGTTGGCATCGATGCGCCGGAAAATGAACTCGCAGTCGGCCAAAGCCAGCGGGACGTGTGAAGGGGGATCCCCGTGACGAGAAGCAGGGACCGGGGCTAGGGACCCCACCCGCGCTCGGAGTGCAGCTAAGAGTGCTGTCATGGAGGGAGGGGGGGGGTGGAACATTGGGGAAGAACGTCGCCTGGTACCCGCAGGGGCGAGCCATAGACCAGGTCTGCCGAGGAAGCTCCGAGATCGTGCTTTGGAGCCGTGCGGATACCCAGGAGAACCCATGGGAGCTGGTCGGCCCAGTCGGGGCCGGACAGGCGGGCAGTGAGTGAGGCTTTAAGCTGCCTGTGGAACCGTTCCACCATCCCGTTGGCCTGGGGGTGATAGGCGGTGGTTTGTTGTAACCGGGACCCGCACAGCTGAGTAAGAGCCACCCACAGGGATGAGGTGAATTGGGCGCCCCGGTCGGTAGTGATGACGTCCGGGACGCCGAAACGGGCAATCCAATTTAGCGCCAGAGCCCGCGCGCAGGAGGCTGCTGAGATGTCGGACAACGGGAGCGCCTCTGGCCACCGGGTGAACCGCTCGACTACCGTGAGGATGTGGGTGTAGCCCCTGGAGTGGGGTAACGGGCCGACGAGATCCACATGGATGTGGAGGAATCGGACTGCGGGGATCGTGAACTGTTGGACGGGGGGCCGAGTGTGTCACGTTGGACCTTGGAGGTTTGGCACGGAATGCAGGCGCGGTCCCAGGAGGCCACCTGCTTCCGCAGCCCGTGCCAGACAAATCGAGCCGCAATGAGAGCCGAAGTGGCCCGTATGGACGGGTGTGCCAGGCCGTGAATGGTGTCGAAAACCTGGCGCCGCATGGAAGTGGGTAATACCGGGCGGGTGCGCAGCAGGGAAACGTCGCACCAGAGTTTGGTACGCGTGGGACCACAGGCTACCTGTGCTAACCGCAACCCCGAGGTGGTGTGGGGGTACAGGGAGGGGGTGTCTTCCAGGCGCTGAGCCTCCGCGAGCTCCTGGAAATCCACCCCGGAACTTACCTCGGCCACCGGGGAAACCGCTGGTCTGGACAGGGCATCCGCCACGGCATTTAGTTTTCGCGCAATGTGCCGAACGTCGGTGGTAAATTCCGAAACGTAAGTGAGGTGTCGCTGCTGGCGGGCCGACCACGGATCGGAAACCTTCGAAAAAGCAAACGTCAGTGGCTTGTGGTCAGTGAAAGCCACGAAAAAGCGACCCTCTAAAAAATAGCGAAAATGACGGATCGCCAGGTAGAGGGCCAGGAGCTCCTGATCAAAGGCACTGTAAGCTACCTCGGGGCGAGTAAGCTGGCGGCTGAAAAAAGCCAAAGGGTGCCAGAGGCCGTTAACCTGCTGTTCTAAGATGCCCCCCACCGCCACGCCGGAGGCATCGACGGTGAGGGCAGTGGGGGCAGAGGAGCGCGGGTGGACGAGCATGGTGGCGTTCGCGAGGGCCAGCTTGGCTGCTGTGAAAGCCGCGTCGGCAGCAGGGGACCACACGAGCTCGGTGGGGTTACCCGCGAGGCATTGGAAAAGGGGGCGCATGATCCGGGCTGCTGCCGGGACGAAGCGGTGGTAAAAGTTTATCATCCCTACAAACTCTTGTAACCCTTTGATGGTGTCGGGGTGGGGGAAGGAGCAGATAGCAGCCACCTTCTCGGGCAAGGGAACGGCACCTGCCTGTGTGATCCGATGGCCCAGGAAATCTACTGAGGATAGTCCGAATTGGCATTTGGACGGGTGTAGGATCAGACCGTGGTCCTGCAACCTTTGGAATATGGTGCGCAGGTGGGACCGGTGTTCGTGAGCCGACCGACTTGCCACGAGAATATCGTCCAGATATATGAATACAAAAGGCATACCCCGACCCACATGATCCATGAGACGTTGGAACGCCTGGGCGGCGTTTTTGAGGCCGAAAGGCATCCGTAGCCACTCGAAAAGCCCAAACGGGGTGATCGTGGCGGTCTTAGGAATGTCTGCGGGGCGAACCGGGATCTGGTGATACCCTCGGATTAAGTCCAGTTTTGAGAAAACCGTGGCACCCTCTAGGCTGGCCGAAAAATCTTGAATATGCGGGATCGGGTATCGGTCAGCCGTGGTGATGGCGTTCAGGCGTCGGTAATCGCCACATGGTCTCCACCCCCCAGATGCTTTTGGGACCATGTGTAACGGTGAGGCCCACGGGCTGTCTGACGGGCGTATGATCCCCAGTCGTTCCAAAGTGAGGAACTCTTCATGAGCGACTGCCAGCTTATCGGGGGGTAGGCGTCGGGCTCGGGCGAAAACAGGCGGTCCCTCCGTGGGGATGAAGTGTACGACTCCGTGCTTGGCAGCAGGTGTGTCGAATCGCTGGACTAGGAGCTCCAGGAAATCAGCGAGTATCGCAGCAAACGGGTCGGAGGTCGTAGTGACGGCCTGGACGGTCGGGGTGGATGACACGGAAACCGAAGGAGCGGGGGGGTCAACGCTACTGGACGACGGCTGCAGGCTCTTCCCGCGGACGTCAGGGATTAACGCGAAAGCCCAAAGGAAATCCGCGCCTAGGATTGCCTGGCCTACATCTGCGATGATGAAAGTCCAGTTGTAGGTCCTGGAACCAAAGGAGCGGCCGTATATATATGACATATGATATGATATATATGATATGACAGGGACATGTCCCGTGTTCCGTAGGTACGGACAGGGCTGCCGTTGACCGCAATGAGTGAGGGGCCGGTCTTACCTGATCGCGCTTCTTGGCAGGATGGGGGCACAATACTGACGATCGCCCCGGTGTCCACGAGGAAAACGGTGCCCGTATGTTGCTCCGTCAGGTAGAGGCGATGGTTCTGGCCGATCGAGATTGCCTCTACATTTGATCGGCCGAGGCATTTCCCGAGAATGTGCAGGGGCTTCTACAGTTGCGTGCCGCTGCTCCCCACCTTCTGTGAAAGAAACACCAGCCGCGCTGGTGTGTTTCTGTGTCGCGGGCATGCTTCAAAATGGCCGCCGTCGACGTAGCAGCTTGGCGGGCTTTTTGAAAAGTGGCGGGCGGATGGGCGCCATCTTGGCCGCGCGGTCGGTCGCTCACCTGTGTTGAAACCCGATTTACTGACCCGGAGCGCCTCGCCTTTGCCGCGACCAGTGCGTCCGCCTTTTCTGCGAAATCCATCGGGTCCTCGAAAGTGACGTCTGCTAGGACTACGCGGACGTCCTCTGGCAGCTTCTCGCGGAATGCCTCCTCGAACATGAGGCATTTGGTGTGTTCTCCCGCTAGAGTCATCATCTCCGTCATGAGGACCGACGGCGGTCGGTCCCGAGCTCAGGTAAGTGCAGGAGTGTGCTGGCCCGCTGTTGTTGGCTGCGGCCGAAGGTTTTCAGCAGCAGCGACTTGAGGCCCGCATACTTGTCGGTTTCTGCCGGGTCGATGACGTACTGTGCGACCCGTGCGGACGTCTCCGACGGCAGGACGCTCAGTAGGTGGTAGAACCGGGTCGTGTCCTCCTGTATTCCCCGGAGGTGGAACTGTGCCTCCGCTTGGGCGAACCACAGGCGTGGTTGGTGGGCCCAGAACGGGGGCAGATGAACGCCGACTGCATTTGGCGTCGATGCCTCCTGACAGGACATCTTGGTGATCTGTGATCACGTCGGGGTCACCACTATGGCGAGTCGTAGGCGAAGTACGTTGAAGTAGCCGTTTATTATAACATTAACAACCGTGACAATCAACGCATCAAACGACAGACAACCATAAATCTTACTGTCTCCGCTGGAGGACTAAACGAGACTGCCTCGTTCCCTTTACCTGCGTACCACCTCACCCGGTCTACCAATCAGAGGGTTCGATGGCCTGGACCAATCCCTGTGTCCCTACAATACCATGACACAGCATCAAGTCTCAATTGCCGTGTCAGTTTCCAAAGCAATTTTCTTGTGACTTTCTGCAGTGATACTGGCAGGTCGTTCTTAATGGGAATAACGTGGTACATGGATAGGACAAGTTTGGAGGGAAATGGACCAAGCGCAGGCAAGCGGGACTAGTGTAGCTTGGACATGTTGACCAATGTGGGCAAGTTGGACCAAAGGGCCTGTTTCCACACTGTATCACTCTATGATTCTAACTGATCTTTTCTTTAGTTCTCACTAAAATAGCTTTGTCATTGTCATTGTCACACAGGGGATAACGGGGTATTTTTGGGTAACAGCTCCTGTACCATGGCCAGTCATTTGGGACCACCACACCCACTGAATGGCACATATTTTGCATGTGGGTCATGGGCGTACCCCAGGCTACCTGGTATGCCCCCAAGGCATGATCAGAGATGGGAGAGGTTAAAGGGCCCCACTCAGTGGAGGGCATGCTGCTACCTAGCATATATAGTCCCACTTATGAGAGCTGGGTAACACCTGGCTGACATGTGGCCTCCATTGAGGTCCAAAGGAGGTATCTCAGAATCTGAGCGATTCTGGATAATTGCCTTTCCCCTCTATGGTACTGCTTGTCTATCGCACAAATTAATTAACATGGCCTCGGCACATGGCAAATGTCGCGGCTGTCACATTATGGCTCGTTGTACACGGTCAAATGCGCTTCGACATACTGTGCAACACGGAGGATACAGTGGTTATCATGTTATGATAAAAGGAGGGAATGTAATGGTGTAAGGATGTCCAAGGGTTAATGCGTACGTGGCCATAGAGCTAACGGTCGAGACACGGCGTAGTTAGACCGTTCACCGCAAAAGCTTGCAAGGCTTATCTCGTGTGCTAACTATTGGCTGACGAAGAGGCACCGATGACCACAAAGGAATGGCAGCTGGACAAGGGATAAGGAACTGATATCAAAAAAGGTGTGACATGAGGCACTGATTGTTGTTTGAATTAACTAACATTCCTGGGAGCTGGTTTGTATGTAGATGATCTAAGGAGTCATTGGAGTTCCCTAAGGTGTGAGTACTAGATTAAAAATGTGTGTGGGGGGGGGGGGGGGGGGGGGGGGGGAGAGAGACCAACGTATGTTGATTTTGAGAAGATTCTTGATAAAGTCCTACACTCCCAGAATTGGGAGTACGACATTGATATGGGTACAGATTTGGTTAACATTCAGAGAAGAAAGAATGGGAATGAAAGGATCTTTCTCAAGCTGGCATGACATGGTCAATGTGATACCACGGGAACAGTTATTGGGCCCTAACTATTCATCGATGGTTTGGCCAAGCAGACCAAATACCAAGTTGGCCAAGTGTGTGGATGATACAAAATCAAGATGGTGAGTAGGATGAGGGTTTACAGAGGTTTCAAGTGGACATAAAGAATGGATCGACTGGGCTCATATTCACTGGAAATTAGAAGGATGAGAGGGGATCTTATAGGAACATATAAAATTCTTGAGGGATTAGACAGACTAGATGCTGGAAAAATGTTCCCGATGGAGTCCAGAACCAGGGGTCACAGGGGAACCAGGGGTCGGCCATTTAGGACTGAGATGAGGAAAAACTGAGTGAATCTGTGGAATTCTCTGCCACAGAAGGCAGTGGAGGTTAATTCACTGGATGTTTTCAAGAAAGAGTTAGATATAGCTCTAATGGGGCTAATGGAATCGGGTGATATGGGGAGAAAGCAGGAACGGGGTAGTGACTTTGGATGATCAGCCACGATCATTTTAAATGGCAGTGCTGGCTCGAAGGGCCGAATGGCCTACTCCTGCACCTATTTCTATATTTCTATATAGACAGGTTTAGCAGGGTAGAATATTTCATGGCAAATTTGAGGTAATTTACTCAAATGCACAATAAAAAAATGTTTTCAGTTTTTATTGAAGATTTCCAGCATCTGCAGATTTTTTTTTTTCATTTTTCTCTGCTGTTTAATGAATTATCTGAAAGATTGGGTGCTCACCATTCTTTGGTTACTATTATATTTAGTTTAGTTTAGTTCAGCATGGAAATGGTCTCTTCGGCCCATTGAGTCCATGCTGATCAATGATCGCCCATACACCAGTTCTATGTTATCCCAATTTTCCATCCCACACACTGGACTTTACAGAAGACAATTAAGTTTGTGGGAGGCGCGGCGGCGCGGCGGTAGAGTTACTGTCTTACAGCGCCTGCAGTGCCGGAGACCCAAGTTCGATCCCAACTAGGGGTGCTCTCTGTGCGGAGTTTTTGTACGTTCTCCCCGTGACCTGCGTGGGTTTTCTCTGAGATCTTCGGTTTCCTCCCACACTCCAAAGACATAGAGGTATACAGGTAAATTGGCTTGGTAAATGTAAAAGTTGTTCCTTGTGTGTGTGCGTGTTTTATAGTGTTAATATGCGGGGATCGCTGGTCGGCGCGGACGCGGTGCTCCGAGGGCCTATTTCCGTGCTGTACCTCTAAACTAAACGTACAAACATTGTAGGTCTTTGGAGTGTGGGGGGAAACCAAAGGTACAGGCGAAAACTCACGCAGGTCAAAGGGAGAAGGTACAAACTCCGCACAGACAAGCACCCATATTCAGGATCCAACCCAGGGTCCCTGGTGCTGTAATGCAGCAACTCTACCGCTGCACCACTGCGTCGCCCATGTGCTTTTTGTTGTGCTCTAGTCCCTGGATGGGACTTAGAAGCCGATTCCTTTCAAGTGGGAGATGGGAAAGCTTCCCATTAGCCCACAGCTGACACCAAACAAACTAGCAAAGAGCGGAGGAGGTGGTTTAGATTTGACAGTCAGCCATAAATAATAGATCAAAGCTAATTCTTGGGTGCCACTGAAGGCCGCAATATCTGCAACAAAATGTTTTGTTTTGAGACAAACATTTTTGCAGCGCTGTAACGAGTTGCAGGACTCACTGCGTAGGGAAGAACTGCAGATGCTGGTTTAAATCGAAGGTAGACACAAAATGCTGGAGTAACTCAGCGGGACAGGGAGCATCTCTGGAGAGAAGGAATGGGTGGCGTTTCAGGTCGAGACCCTTCTGCAGTCTTATGTCAGGGGAGTGGGTGGGACAGATTGAATGTAGTCAGAGCCCGTAAGACTGGTGGGAAAACTGGGAAGGAGGAGGCGATGCAGAGAGAGGGAAGGCAAGGGCTATTTGAAGTTAGAGAGATCAATGTTCCTACCGCTGGGGTGTAAGCTACCCAAGCAAAATATGAGGAGCTGTTCCTCCAATTTGCGCTGGGCCTCACTCTGACAATGGAGGAGGCCCAGGACAGAAAGGTCAGATTGGGAATGGGAGGGGGAGTTAAAGTGCTGAGCAGCCGGGAGATCAGGTAGGTTAAGGCGGACTGAGAGGAGGTGTTCAGCCAAACGATCGACGAGTCTGCGTTTGGTCGCGGCGATATGCAGTTGACACCTGGAACAGAGGGATACAGTAGATGAGGTTGGAGGAAGTGCAAACGTCTCCTGCGGGCAAGGCAACTCTCCCCCAACTAACGATCCGTGGACCCGTTGGCAGATGGGGACTGTCCCCCGGGGCCGTGGGCGGGCGAGGGGGACAGCAAAGGGGAGAGGGAGCCACTCACCTCGGCCCCGGGCGGCCATCGCGTTGGCCATCGCAAGTCGTGGATCCGTTGGGTGAAAACCAACCCTGCAGCGGCAGCTCGGCGGCCACGGCCATCTTGTTTGAGCCTCTGCCGCCGCGCCGCACCACGGAAGGAAGGTGTGACGCGGGGCACGCCGGGACGGGCGCCGGTCCTCCCGGGGGAGTGGGGGGGGGGGGTAGCGCATTTATTAAAGTATCAGCTCGACGGCTCGGAACCCCTAGCGACCTCTCGCGGAACCCTAGGGTTCCCGGGAACCCCGGTTGAGTAACACTGCTCTAAAGACTCACTGTTCTATATGCATATTAACCTGATACAGGTTGGGGTCAGATGCAGATAAGGTCTGACAGGAAAAACTCAACAAAGATCCATTATGACAGGTTATTAGTCCAACAGCTAAACTATTAAGTGTTAACCATGACCTTATAATTGGTTAATCAAATATAATCAGAGAACGAGAGGAATCGGAAAGGTTTTGAGGGATGTGGGCCAAACGCAGGAAGGTGGGACTACTGTAGATGGAGCATGGGGCATGTTGATGGGTGGAGCCTCGCGGGTCGGAGGTCGAGTCTCGCGGGTCGGGGTCCGGGCCACGCGGGTCGGAGGTGAAGCCTCGCGGGTCAGAGTCCCACAAGGCGACAGAGCCCGCGGCCGACAGTACCTGGGTTGACGGAGTCCGTGGCTGGGGCCTGGTTCGGCACCCTTGGAGAGGACCCAGCGGCGATAGTGGAGAGGTTGGTGCAATGGGGGTGCCAACCGACGGACGAGGACAGACCACGTGGACACCGTCGGGCAAAGTAACAACGGAGGACCCAGCGTGGGGGGACCGCCGTGAGGAGGGGGAGGGGGAGAGATCAAATGGGGACGGGGGAAGAACAAAGGGGGACCTGGCAGAGATACTTTGTAACTTTGTCAGCGCCCTTCACATGGCTTCCAATTGCATACTTTCGGTAAGCAAGCAAAGATTTTCACTGTGACTTGTAACATGTGACAATGAAGTATTCATTCATTTATTCATTCATTCATTCATTCATTCATTCATTCGTTCATTCATTCATCTTGGTTGGCAAGATGCAAGTTGGGCTGAAGGGCCATGCAAGTTCATAATCATAGTCATAATCATACTTTATTAGCCAAGTATGTTTTGCAACATATGAGGAATTTCATTTGCCATACAGCCATACCAATTAAAAGCAACAGAACACACAAAATACATTTTGACATGAACATCCACCACAGTACTCCTCCATATTCCTCACTGTGATGGAAGGCGAAAAGAAGTTCAATCTCTTCCCTTCTATGTCCTCCCGTAGTCGGGGGCCTCGAGCCTTCCGTTGACGGGACAATATTGACTCCCATAGCCGGCGGTCAGCCCTTCCTCGTCGGGGTGATCAAGCTCCTGCATCGGGGGGGAATCTCATCTCCCCCATGCCGAGCAATCTGACCCCTGGTCGGCGCTAGTCGAACCTTCCGCATCGTTTGGAGCTTCCCTACCCGAGACTGCGAGCTCCTCAATGGTGAAGTCCGCTGGCCGCGGTTGGAGCGTCGATCCCAGGCAAGTGATCGTACGCTCTGATGGTAAGTCTACTGCCCTACGGTGGGGCTCAAAGTCAGTCCCAAGCAAGGCCGCCAGCTCCATGATCTCAGGCCGCAGAGTGACCGGAGATACGATCCGGAAAACAATTGCTTTTCCGGCAAGGTAAATGATTGAAAAAAAAGTTTCTCTTGAACCCCCCCCGCCCACATAAAACAAACCAGAGAACATTAACACATACTTTTAAAACACACTAAAAATAACAAAAAAGACGAAAAAGGCAGACAGACTGTAGGCGAGGCACAGACAAACTGTTGGCGAGTTTCCATTGCTTTATGACTCAAAAGCTCTACAACTTGCCTTTACACCAAAATAATGCTCCATGTTCTGAGAGCCTATTTGAGCATGTGGCTACCTACACAATCTATCAAAAATAGATTTTAATCTAACTTGCTCCCTGATCAAATTTTTGAAGATATAAATGTAAGAAGGCAAAATAATATTTATGATGCAAGTATCAAATACACTTCAGGCCAAGTGTAAAATTAGTGTCAAAACCATCTTCAGACTTGGCTTCAAAAATATGTTATATAGAGGAGACTAATCTTAAACCAAGTTTCATAAACCACAAAATTACATTTGTGCAGTGATGCCTTCATCCTGAAAGTTGGAAATTTAATAATATCGGCAAATTAATTTTAATGTCTGTATGATCACCAATTCACTGTTTCACAGATGACAATTTGCATATTGTTGTTTTGTTTCTCTCTTCACGTTACTAGTGTTATTATAGTTAGTTTAACATCATGGAAAATCAAAAGAGTTGCATTTATATAGAATGTTCCAAGGTGCTTTTAAATTGCAAAGTGTTTTACTACTAATGGAAGTATTTTTAGAAACATAGAAACATAGAAAAAAGGTGCAGGAGGAGGCCATTTTGGCCCTTCGATCCAGCACTGCCATTCATTGTGATCATGACTGACCATCCACAATCAGTAACCTGTGCCTGCCTTCTCTCCATATCCCTTGATTCCACTAGCCCCTGGAGCTCTATCTAACTCTCTTTTAAATTCATCCAGTGAATTGACCTGCGGCAGAGAATTCCACAAATTCACAACTCTCTGGGTGAGTTCCCCTTCATAAATCCATGGATCAATTGGACCAATCCTTTTTCCGCTATCTAGATGCGCTGTTATTACCTCTTTAATAATTGAGCTAGCATCTTTTTTCCTACCACCGAAGTCAGGATAACTGGTCTATAATTCCCCGTTTTCTCTCTCGCTCCTTTCTTGAAAAGTGGGATAACATTAGCTATCCTCCAATCCACAGGAACTGATCCTGAATATATTGAACATTGGAAAATGATCACCAATGCGTCCACGATTTCTAGAGCCACCTCCTTGAGTACCCTGGGATGCAGACCATCAGGCCCTGGGGATTTATCAGCCTTCAGTCCCATCAGTCTACCCAATACTATTTCTTGCCTAATGCAAATTTCTTTCAGTTCCTCTGCCTCCCTAGATCCTCTGTCCTTTAGTTCATCTGGGAGATTGTTGAAGAGTAAATGCTATTATAGGCAACATTGCAGCCAATTTCTGCACAGCAGGTCCGCTTTACAGAACAATGTGATAATCATCATATAATCTTTTATGTTTTGTCATAAACATTAAATGTGTTGGAAACACTCATCAGCATTAATGTTTCATATCAATAACCATTTATCAAAAACTTCAGTCATGAGTCACACTGATTACACAATTTTCAGTGCATAATTATATACAGAGGACGGAAGGGTTGGACCAATGGGTTTGTGATTGGATTTATTTGAAATGTTGTCTTTGGTAAAGTAATGCTGAAAAAGAGGACCAGCAACAATGGACCTCTTCAAAACAATGGTGGAAGGACTTGTGGTGGCCGAAGATTTAGGTTGAATATAGACACAAAATGCTGGAGTAACTCAACTGGACAGGCAGCATCTCTGGAGAGAAGGAATGGGTGACGTTTTGGGTTGAGACTCTTCTTCAGACTGGAGAGTCAGGGGAAAGGGAAATGAGAGATATGGACGGTGATGTGGAGAGATATAAAACAAATGAATGGAAGATATGCTAAAAAGTGATGATGATAAAGGAAACAGGCGATTGTTAGCTGATTGCCAGGTGAGAACCAGAGGCTGGTGAGACGTGGGTGGGGGAGGGATGGAGAGAGAGGGAAAGCAGGGGTTACTTGAAGTTAGTGAAATCAATGTTCATACCACTGGGTTGGAAGCTGCCCAAGCGAAATATGCGATGCCGTTCCTCTAATTTGCGTTTAGTTTCACTCTGACAATGAAGGAGGCCTTGGACAGAAAGGTCACTCTGGGAATAGGAAGGGGAGTTAAAGTGTTTAGCAACCGGGAGACCAGGTAGGTCCAGGCGGACTGAGCGAAGGTGTTCAGCGAAACGATCGCCCTGTCTACGTTTGGTCTCCCCGATGTCATGGAGTCCACATCTTGAACAATGGATACAGTAGATTTAGGTTTGTTATTGTCATGTGCACAGAGGTACAGTGAAAGTTCAATTTTGCACTGCATCCAAACAGATCCAACATAAATGCAAAGTAAAATAGATAGAGCAAATGGAAAGGTACAGAGTGGGGAATAAGTGTCTGAATTAGGCAGAAGACTTCCAAAATAAATGACAAGAGATGCATTCAAGAGAGAGCTAGATAGAGCTCTCAAGAGAGAGCTAGATAGAGCTCTTAAGGATAGCGGAGTCAGGGGGTATGGGGAGAAGGCAGGAACGGGGTACTGATTGAGAATGATCAGCCATGATCACATTGAATGGCGGTGCTGGCTCGAAGGGCCTAATGCCCTCCTCCTGCCTCCTCCTGCATCTATTGTCTATTGTCTATTGTCTATTGTCTATTGACAACAGCGACTAAAATGCTGCTTGCTGTAAGTGCATGCCATTCCTAGTTTTGGTATAAATGATTATGGGGCGAAGGCAGGAGAATGGGGTTAGGAGGGAGAGATAGATCAACCATGATTGAATGGCAGAGTGGACTTGATGGGCCGAATGGCCTAATTCTGCCTCTCTCATTTATGACCTTATGACCTTATAAACAAGTGAATAGGGTGAGTGAATTTGATAAGGATACAGAAGAATGAAGGTCCCCAGCCTAGAACTGAGACATTAGATCCTCATTTTAGTTTAGTTTAGTTTAGAGATACAGCGCGGAAACAGGCCCTTTGGCCCACCGAGTCCGCACCGACCGGTGCATTAACACTATCCTGTACAATTTCCAATTTTACCAAGCCAATTAACCTACAAACCTGTACGTCTTTGGACTGTGGGAGGAAACCGGGGAAAGTCCACGCAGGTCACGGGGAGAAAGTACAAACTCCATGCAGACAAGCACCCATAGTCAGGATTGAACCCGGGTCTCCGGCGCAGTAAGGCAGAAACTCTACCGCTGTGCCACCCTGTCGCCCATGATAAGAATATTGGGCAGATCAATCTGCTTCTTGCATTGCATCTAAAGGCTGTAGAATAACAGTTACACGTTCCTAGGATTCATCATCTCAGCCTCTTCCTTTTACCTCTGATGGCTGCTTACAACAGCCCTGGTAGGGTGACTTTGACAGCACTGCAGGCAAACATACAGGCAGCTGGGTATACTAACAACAGGTTCAGTTCAAATATAGATTAGTTCTGTCATATCTGGTTAGATTTTACTGCGATCGCACTCTCTTTCTCTCACTCAAAGTGCAGCACAATGGACCGTGTTTTAATTTTACAAGAAATACATTTCCCCATAGAATATTAATAATAATAATAATACATTTTATTTATATAGCGCTTTTCATATACTCAAAGACGCTTTACAGAGATTTTGAGAACATAGGGAAATTAATAAATAGATAAATAAGTAAATAAATAAATGAACAGTAGGTGAGGTGACCTTCAGTGGTTGAAGGCAGTACTGAACAGGTGAGACTTCAGCGATGTTTTGAATGTGGTGAGTGTGGGGGAGTCTCTAACGGTTTGGGGTAGTGAGTTCCATAGGGTGGGAGCAGCGATGGAGAAAGCCCTGTCCCCCCAGGATCTGAGTTTAGTCCGGATGTGGGGGGATAGGAGATTGGCAGCGGCAGAGCGGAGGGTGCAGGTGGGAGTGTGCCTGTGGAGGAGGTCGGTCAGGTAGGATGGGGCCAGGTTATGGAGGGCTTTGTAGGTTATGAGGAGGATTT
The DNA here is from genome assembly GCF_053455715.1 of Rhinoraja longicauda. Classification (NCBI taxonomy): domain Eukaryota; kingdom Metazoa; phylum Chordata; class Chondrichthyes; order Rajiformes; family Arhynchobatidae; genus Rhinoraja; species Rhinoraja longicauda. Next base: position 10,348,383 of record NC_135960.1, read on the forward strand.
TGTACTGGATTCTCTGGGGGATGGGGAGCCAGTGGAGTTTATAAAGGACGGGGGTGATATGGTCACGGATCGAGGTGTGTGTGAGTAGACGGGCAGCGGAGTTTTGAATGTATTGAAGTTTATTGATGATTTTTGAGGGTGCGCCATAGAGGAGGCTGTTGCAGTAGTCCAGACGGGAGGTGATGAAGGCGTGGATGAGGGTTTCTGCAGCTGTGGAGGAGAGGGATGGACGGAGACGGGCAATGTTTTTGAGGTGGAAGAAGGCTGTCTTTGTGATGTGTTTGATGTGTTTGTCGAAGGAGAGGGTTTGATCAAGGATGATTCCAAGATTCCGGATGTGAGGTGAGGTGGATACTGGGAGACCATCAATGTTGAGGATGAAGTTTTGGGTGGATTTGGTGAGCATTTTTGGACCAATGATGATGATTTCAGATTTGTTGCAATTGAGTTTGAGCAATTCTGCTTCTCCTCCTCCCTGTCCCCTCCCCACTCTCCGAATCCCACTTCCCATACTTCTTCGTGACATAAAAGGAAGCCATTCAGTGTCTATGCTGTCTCACAGAGCAAACCCAATTCCCCCATTAACATTATCTTTAATCAATTCTTCTCACACACCTATCACAGTGGCACAGCAGTAGCGCTGCTGGCTTACAGCGGCAGATGCCCAGGTTTGATCCTGCCTATGGGTGCTGCCCGTACAGAGTTTTTTCCCATTTTTCTTGTGCTGCTTTCTCCGGATCCTCTGGTTTCTGTCCACGTTCCAAAGACGTATCGCTTTGCAGATACGAATTAGTTTTGGTAAAATTGTAAATTCTCCCGAGTGTGTGCAGGATAGTGTTACTGTACGGTCGGCACGGACTTGGTGGGCCAAAGGGCCTGTTTCCGCGCTGTACCTCTAAAGTCTAATGCAAAGTCAAATCCACATGTGGACAAGCTTCACTGGAGGTCGGGTTTGAACATGGGTCACTGGAACTGCAATCCAGTTGTGCCACCCAAGCCATTCAGACTGGGCCAAGCCATTCAGACTGGGCCAAGCCATTCAGACTGGGCCAAGCCATTCAGACTGGGCCACAGACCCTGTTCCTGCCAAGGATCTCACTTCATCAGAGGCCTCCCCCTATAAGATATCGACACTGCCTGGATCGTCAATATTGAAGGCCACTCAACAGCTCAACAGTGAAGAAATGGCAAGGTAAAGGACAAGCATTCGGGGAATGCAGAAGGTTGACAGCTTGGTAATCGGTATGAATCTCCACTCGCCTTAAGTTGAGGTTTATTATTGTTACATGTACCGAGTTATAGTGAAAAGCATTGTTGGCATGCTATGCTATGCAATCAAATCAGATAATACAATATATCAACATAATCAAGTCAATAGGTGGAGCGAAGGAAAATATACAGAGTGCCGAATATAACTCTGAGCATTACAGGAGAACAGCTCAGAGGCAAAGTCCAATGTCTACACAGAGGTTGATGTGAATCAGACAGTACCCTGGCTTCTGGAAGGATCGTTCAGAAGCCTGATAACAGAGGGGAGGAAGCTGTTCCTGTGTCCGGTTGTATGTGCTTCAAGCTTCTGTATCTCCCATCTTGACCTCGGGTGCTGTCTATGTGGAGTTTGCAGTTCTTCCCTGAGACTGTATGGGTTTCCTCCCGGTGCTCTTGTTTTCCCCCGCACCCCAAAGACGTGCGCGCTTGTAGGTTAATTGGCCTCTGTAAATGGGCCCAAGCCTCTAGGGCGTGGATGAGAAAGTGAGATAACGTAGAATTAGTGTGAACGGGTTATCAATGGTCGACATGGACTCGGTTGGCCAAAGGGCCTGCTTCCTGCTTCCAAAAATCAATCAGTCAGTCAGGCCACGAAGGGTAAATCACTACTCTTTTTTTCAAAATGTGTGGTGAACTTTTTAATGAACAGATTGCAAAGAGCAGATGATTTAAATGGCACCTCTGACGTTACAGCCAACTCTTGTTCTCATCTCTCCGTAATCGGTACTGAACTTGACCCTAAAGTACAAAAAGATGACTGCAGATGCCGAAAACCTGAAATAAAAACAGGAAATACTGGATATACTCAGCAGGTCAAATTGCATCGTGAGAGGAAAAATCAGCATCAGTATAAAAAACAGTGTTGCTGCTTCAAGTCAACATGAAACTGAAATGTTAATTCTTTGCTCACAGGTGCTGCCTGGCTTGCTCAGAACTCACAGTATTTTCTACTTTTGTTCTTGTACCAGGAACCTTCTGATCGCAAGCAAAGGTAATGCCGGCAGGATAACTTTTCTACGGTCCAATGAGTCATTTTAAATAAACATTGTTATAGAGATGAGCAGTCCCTCTGTGCATAGCCTTCACTTTAGATTACTGCAGCTCGCCTGACCAAAGAAGCCTCCCTCGTGTTTGGTTCACCGGGGAAGTACCACGTCCAGCACAGCCGAAGCCCGCAAGCTACGCAAATGCAACATAAAAACGCCACAGAGAGAAAAAGAAGCACAATGAAAAAAAAAGTGATAGGAAATCAGTAGATAGAAGTGATGGGGCGGGCACAGTGGTGCAGCGGTAGAGTTGCTGCCTTACAGCGCCAGAGACCCGGGTTCGATCCAGACTGCGGGTGGTGTTTGTATGTTCTCGCCGTGATCTGCGTGGGTTTTCCGCTTGTGCTCCGGTTTCCACCCACGCTCCAAAGAACACACAGGTTTGTAGGTTAATTGGCTTCGGTAAAATTGTAAATTGTCCCCAGTTGTGTAGGGTAGTAGTGTACGGGGTGATTGCTGATCGGCGCGGACTCGGTGGGCCGAAGGGCCTGTTTCCGCGCCGCATCTCCAAAGTCTAAAGTCCAAAGAAAGCATTTGGAAAGTTAGTTCTGTCGAGATCCGTAAGATGAGACAAGAAAATAGAAGCAAAGGGGAAAAATAAACAACTACAGTAGCACGTTTCGAATTTTAAATAGCACCGGCATACATCAATCAAATCCACCCTCAACACGGATATGCTTCTTGTTTATCATTACAACATTGCATTTCAGAAACACTCACATTATATATCAATAAAATGTCTTCAAATCAGCCATTAATAAAAGTGATGAAATAGGGGAGAATTCTGCTGGTTCGGCACTTGGTGGTGATTTAAGGACTGTCACTTAGATCTGAACAACATCATCTTTCAAAAGGAAAACAGTGCAGGTGCTGGAAATCAGCAATAAAAACAGTGAAGTTGCTGTGGGTCAGATCGGATCCAAGCTAATTGAATGGTCGGCAGTGAGCAAAGGAGAGGCAGCTGCTTGTAGTGCATGGGTTTTTGCTGATTTACCTGCTGGTGCACAGGGTCATCCAGTACAGTAACAGGCTCAACTTTCCCATGCCGACCAAGGTGCTCCATCTAAGCTAATCCCATTTGTCTGCATTCAGTCCATATCCCTCCAAACCTTTCCTATCCATGCACCTGTCCAAGTGTCTTCTAGATGTTGTTATTGTACCTGCCTCAACCACCTCCGTAGGGTTCCAAAGTGTTCCAATCCCGAACGTCTGTTAGTCAAGTTAGGAACAGGGGACGTACAACGAGATCTGGGTATCCTAGTGCATCAGTCACTGAAAGGAAGCATGCAGGTACAGCAGGCAGTGTAGAAAGCCAATGGAATGTTGGCCATCATAACAAGAGGAGTTGAGTAAAGGAGCAAAGAGGTCCTTCTGCAGTTGTACAGGGCCCTAGTGAGACCGCACCTGGAGTACTGTGTGCAGTTTTGGTCTCCAAATTTGAGGAAGGATATTCTTGCTATTGAGGGCGTGCAGCGTAGGTTTACTAGGTTAATTCCCGGAATGGCGGGACTGTCATATGTTGAAAGACTGGAGCGACTAGGCTTGTATACACTGGAATTTAGAAGGATGAGAGGAGATCTTATCGAAACGTATAAGATTATTAAGGGGTTGGACACGTTAGAGGCAGGAAACATGTTCCCAATGTTGGGGGAGTCCAGAACAAGGGGCCACAGTTTAAGAATAAGGGTAGGCCATTTAGAACTGAGATGAGGAAAAACTTTTTCAGTCAGAGAGTCGTGAATCTGTGGAATTCTCTGCCTCAGAAGGCAGTGGAGGCCAATTCTCTGAATGCATTCAAGAGAGAGCTCGATAGAGCTCTTGAGGATAGCGGAGTCAGGGGGTATGGGGAGAAGGCAGGAATGGGGTACTGATTGAGAATGATCAGCCATAATCACATTGAATGGCGGTGCTGGCTCGAAGGGCCGAATGGCCTCCTCCTGCACCTATTGTCTATTGTCTATTGTCACCAATCGTTTTTCTCCAGAGATGCTGCCGGACCCACTGAGTTACTCCAGCACTTTGTGTTTACCTTTAGTATAGACCAGCATCAAACCAACCAAATGAATAAAGGTTCCCACTGAAGAAGGGTTCCGACCCAAAATGTCCTATTCCTATTCCTTTTCTCCAGATATGTTGAGATACCCGCTGAGTTACTCCAGCATTTTATGTCTATCTTTGGTATAAACCAGCATCCGCAGTTCCTTCCTACAAGTCCTTTGGACTTGGTTGGATCAACAGGATGACAGAAGGAATAGTGCCAAGGAATAGAGCAAAAGGCAAACTTGGTCTGATCAACCTGATCATTGAAACGTATAAGATAATTAGGGGATTGGACACATTAGAGGCAGGAAACATGTTCCCAATGTTGGGGGAGTCCAGAACAAGGGGCCACAGTTTAAGAATAAGGGGTAGGCCATTTAGAACGGAGATGAGGAAGAACTTTTTCAGTCAGAGAGTGGTGAAGGTGTGGAATTCTCTGCCTCAGAAGGCAGTGGAGGCCAGTTCGTTGGATGCTTTCAAGAGAGAGCTGGATAGAGCTCTTAAGGATAGCGGAGTGAGGGGGTATGGGGAGAAGGCAGGAACGGGGTACTGATTGAGAGTGATCAGCCATGATCGCATTGAATGGCGGTGCTGGCTCGAAGGGCTGAATGGCCTACTCCTGCACCTATTATATATTGTCTATTGTCTATTGTCTATTGTCTATTGTCTATTGTCTATTGTCTATTGTCTATCATTGGAAATCAACATGAAATCTGAGGATTTCCAAGGGCACACTCTCCCTGAAACGGAACATTTCAGACATCTCTCAAAGCATTGAAAGCCTCTCCTGACAACACATATGATGTCCCAAATGTGCAGAAGTGAAGTGGCTCTTAATGATAGTGTTTGTGCCATATTATCTTTACTCTGGTAGATGGTTATTGAAATGTACTTGATTCTTGCAGCTGGTACCATCTGCTCAAAGAAATAAAATGTTTATCGGATTGTTTTCCTGTTTTCATGTATCAATGGCTTTGTGTGAAGCCTATTAAGAAAGAATTAGGAACAGCTAATGGATCATTCACAGACCTTGTCCTTCAACACATTTCGGAACAAATGATGATGGGAAACAATAGTTGCCATTGTTCAAATCTAAATAGTGCAAATTGTCTTGTTTCAGTCAAACACAAATGATCAATTCATGGTGGATGTAATTAATTTCAGTTGAACGCAGCATAAAATTGAATTAACTAAGAGAATGGATGTAAAAAAACAAACTGCAGGAAGAACTCAACGGGTCTAGCAGCATCTGTGGGGGGCAATGAATTGTCAAATGTTTGGGTCAAAATCCTCCATCAGGACTCGAGAACTAGAGGACATAGGACATAGATGTAAGGTGAGGGAGGGAAGGTATAATAGGAACCTATTCTTATTATAGGTTAACATTTTCACACAAAGGGTGGTGGGTGTATGGAACGCGCTGCCAGAGGAGGTAGTGGAGGCAGGTGGCATCGCAACATTTAAGAGACATTTAGACAGGTACATGGATAGGACAGGTTTAGAGAGATGGTGGCCAAACGCAAGCAAATAGGACTGGCGTAGATGGGGCATGTTGATCGGTGTGGGCACGTTGGGCCGAAGGCCCTGTTTCCACCCTGTATAACTCCATGACTCTGTGATTGAGAGTGGAGAGGGAAGATAGCCTGTACAAAGAGGAAAGGGGAGAGGAGGGATCAAACAGGGGCCAGTAGGTGAAAGGTGGACCTTGAATGGATGAATGGTGATGTATCAACGGCACGCAGTATTTGAAAAGTTACAACCATTTTGCAAAGCTCATTTAAAACAAAAGGAAATGCAAAAGTGGAATAGGGCTAATGTTTCAATCAAAAGCGATGTGCATGTTAAGAAATAATTATTTGCCTCTTTTCAATGGGCTTGCCAGATGAGGTATTAAAAATCAATCTAAATAATTCAATGACATAATCTATCACTGTGTGAAACAGGCAATCAACACAAGAGAAATCTTAGAATGTAATAGGTGAGAGGAAGGCAACACTGTGGCACAGCTGGTAGAGCTGCTGTCTCTCAGTGCCAGAGACCCGGGTTCGATCCTCGCCTCGGTTGCTGTCTGTGTGGAATTTGTACGTTCTCCCTGTGACCGCATGGGTTTTCTCTGGGTGCTCCGATTTCCTGCCACATCTCAAAGACGGGAAAGTTTGCAGGTTAATTGGCCTCCTCGGTAAGTAGCCCATAATGTGTTGGGAGTGGATGTGAAAGTGGAATATTATGGAACTAGTGTGTACGGGCAATTGTTGGTCGGCGTGGACTCGGTGGGCTGAAGAGCCCGTTTCCCTGCTGTATCTTTCAATCAATGAAAAATGGATCTCTGCAATTTAAAAACATATTTTTAAAACAAGTAATACTGGTTTCTATGAACAGGTCAGGCAGCATCTTTGAGAAGACCGCAAGGAATTGTCGAGAGTTGTGGGCGCAGTCCAGACAATCACTCATGCCAACCTCCCTTCCATTGACTCCATCTACATCTCACGCTGCCTCGGCGAGGCCACCAGCTTTATCGAGGTCCTGTCCAACTCCCTCTTCTCCCCTCTCCCATCAGGCAAGAGGTACAAAAGTTTGAAAACGCACAGCTCCAGTTTCAGGGAGAGTTTCTTCCCAGCTGTTATCAGGCAACTGAACCATCCTCTCACCAACTACAATACAATACAATACATCTTTATTGTCATTGTACCCAGGGGTACAACGAGATTGGGAATGCGCCTCCCATACGATGCAATAATTTAAGTAATTTAGACAACAACAACCCAACGAAACGAAACAATTGTAACAGTTTTAGACAGGGTAAAGTGCAAGTTGATCTATGCGTTGTGGCCATCCGGCTCAGCAGGACCGGTTCATAGCAGCTATGGCCCTGGGGATGAAGTTGTTCCTGAGTCTGGAGGTGCGGGCGTAGAAGGCCTTGTATCGTCTGCCCGATGGAAGGAGTTCGAACAGACTGTTGCAGGGGTGTGAAGAGTCTTTGTGGATGCTGGTGGCTTTTCTGAGGCATCGTGTGTTGTAGATGCCCTCCAAGTCTGGTAGCTGTGTTCCGATGGCCCTCTGAGCTCTATGGACTACCCGCTGTAGAGCTTTCCTTTCTGCCTCCGTGCAGCTGAGGTACCACACAGGGATGCCATGCGTTAGGATGCTCTCTATGGTGCAGCGGTAGAAGGTCGTCAGCAGCTGTTGGGGTAGACCAGACTTTTTCAGTGTTCTTAAGTAGAACAGTCTTTGTTGTGCCTTCTTGACCAGCGCAGCAGTGTTATTGGACCATGTTAGGTCCTCCGAAATGTGAGTGCCCAGAAACTTGAAGATGGACACTCTCTCCACACTGTCCTGAGCTCCCATCTACCCCATTGAAGTCCTTCAAATTATCCTTCATCAGACTTCACTGTACTTTATCTTGCACTAAATATTATACGCTTTATCCTGTATCTGCACACTTGTGAATGGCTTGATTGTAATCATGTATAGTCTTTTCGCTGACTGGATAGAACAAAACAAGAAATCTCTTCACTGCTCCTCGGCACGCGTGACACTAATAAACTCAATTAAAGGTGCAGGGTCAACATTTCGGACTGTTTCAAATTATTGATGGCAGGTGGTCAAGGCTGGCAAAACCAACAATCATTGCCCATTGCCATTTGGCCCATCAATGGGCTTGCCAGCCCATTTCAGAACCTGTGAACCAGACAGGTGAGAATGGCAAATGTTCTTCCCTGAAAGACATTGTTGGACTGGATGGCCCATTAACCGGAAATGACAACGCTATTTCTCACTCTGCAGAAGCTCTTCTGACCAGCGAAGTATTTTAACAGCAGTTTTCAGTTTTAGTTTAGTGAATCTGAGCTTGAAATCACAATGGAAACAAGGCCCTGGAGACAGATGTCAGGAGCTGGCCATAAGAAACATGTCATTCGGTGATCTTGTTAAGCGCATCACAGGGGTAATTTTATGACTCAGCACTACCAACAAGATGCCGTGCCCATTAATTTTAATGATGGGAGATATTCTGCGCAGTAAGTTTGAATTTTTTATAATGTGCTGTTGATGGGCCATGTCCTTTGGCACGCTCTGGGCTGCTGACTAGAACTAAGTATGGTTAAAATGCTAATAGAGCCATAGACTCATACAGCATGGAAATAGGCCCCTCAGCCCAACATGTCCCATCTATACTAGTTTCAGTTCAGTTTCAGTTTATTGCCACATGCACCAAGGTACTGTGAAAAGCTTTTGTTGCGTGCTAACCAGTCAGCGGAATATATAATACATGATTACAATCGAGCCATTCACAGTGTACAGATACACGATAAGGGAATAACATTTAGTACAACGTAAAGCTAGTTAAGTCTATCAAAGATAGTCCGAGGGTCACCAATAAGATGGCTAGTAGGTCAGGAATGCTAGGATGATTCAGTTGCCTGATGACAGCTGGGAAGAAACAGTCCCTGAATCTGGAGGTGTGTGTCTTCACACTTCTAAACCTAATGTTACTGGGTTGGGACTGAGTGTAGAAGAGAGATCATAAGGTCATAAATGATAGGAGTAGAATTAGGCCATTCAGCCCATCAAGTTTATTCCACCATTCAATCATGGCTGATCTATCTCCCCCTCCTTACCCCATTCTCCTGCCTTCTCCCCATAACCTCTGACATCTGTGCTAACCAATAATCTATCTATTTCTGCCTTAAAAATATCCACTGACTTGACCTCCACAGCCTTCTGTGACAAAGAATTCCACAGATTCATCACTCTCTGGCTGAAGAAATGTTTCCTCATCTCCTTCCTAAAAGAACATCCTTTAATTCTGAGGCTATGACCTCTAGTCCTAGACTCTCCCACTAGTGGAAACATCCTCTCCACATCCACTCTATCCAAGCCTTTCACGATTCTGTATGCTTGAATGTTTCAATGGTCCCCCCTCATTCTTCTAATCTGTACAGGCCCAGTGCTGGCAAACACTCATCATAGGTTAATCCACTCATTCCTGGGATCATTCTTGTAAACCTCCTCTGGGCCCTCTCCTGAGCCAGCACACCCTTCCTTAGATATGGTGTGTAGAATTGCTCACAATATTCCAAATGCGGCCTGACCAGCGCCTTATAGAGCCTCAGCATTACATCCCGAGCACTCAGTTAAATCATCATTTTGCTATGGACCTGTCATAACCAACCATTATCAACTAAGTACAATCCTAAAGTTCCCAAAGCACTTTACACCCAATGAAGTACTTTGTTTTGAAGTATAGTGACAACTGTAATATTGGCCATGTGTGGAATGTTATGCCGTCGAAGACATCAGGAATCAGCCGTAAACTGCATGCTGCAGATAATGCCATTCGGTGAACTTGTTAAGCACCTCAGTGGGGTGATTGTATGGACTCTGCACTGCTGACAAGATACCTTGCCCATCAAGTTTCACTTTTTCAAGTGTGGCATATTGTGAGCTGCAAATCTGAAGATTTTCAGGGGACCAAATCTGGCCAAAACATCACGGATAAATCCCCTAGTGATCTTTGTAATAATAAAATGCAATCTTGTATAGCTACAATAGAGCAGACAGGTATGCAGCTTCACACTTCATATGAAATACTTAACCTCTCTCTGTACACTGAAATACTGCCTTAGATTATGTACTCAAGTCTCGGGAGTTGGATGTAAGCCGACAATTTTCTGACTTTGATTTGACATTGAGCTTCCCTTATGAACCCATCTAGTTCCTACTTCCACCTCCATGACTATTGTCCACGCCAGCCAGCGATCACCCCGTCTGAAGAAGGGTCTTGACCCAAACGTCACCCATTCCTTCTCTCCAGAGATGCCTGACCCGCTGAGTTACTCCAAGCATTTTGTGACACCTTTGATTCGTACCAGCATCTGCAGTTATTTTCCTACACACCCCGTACACTAGCACTATCTTACACACTAAGGACATATTACAATTTTTACTGATGTCAATTAACCTGCAAACCTGTATGCTTTTGGAGTGTAGTAGGAATCCAGAGCACCCGGAGAAAGCCCACGCAGTCACAGGGAGAACGTACAAACTCCGTGCAGACAGCACCCAAAGCTACGATCGAATCTGAGTCCATGGTGCTGTCACGAGGCAACTCTGCCACTGCAACACTGTGCCGCCCCAGGTTTCTGTTTCAACAACTGAAACCTTCAGCTGGATTCTTAGCAACTTGAGAGATGAGATTGCTGTTATGACATCTCTCCTTCCACTTTCAAAATTGGAACAAACACCAAACTGCTGGAGGAACTCAGCATCCAAGGAGCCAAAGGGTTGGTCAAAGTTTCCGGTCAAGACTAATGGAGTCAGAGAGCCATACCGTGTGGAAGCAGGCCCTTCGGCCCAACTTGCCCATGCCAACCAACATGCCCCATTTATACTAGTCCCACTTGAGTTCGTTTGGCCCATATCCCTCTAAACTTGACCTTTCCATGTACCTGTATAAATGTTTCTGAAACGTTATGATAGTACTTGCTAAAAGTTGTGATAGTACCTGCTCTGGATTGGGACTGAGTATAGAAGGGAGATAGCACTCAGAGAAATCATCATTTTACCATGGACCTGTCATGACCAAGCAATGTAAGCTACCCCAGCCCTACACATAGGGCAAACGGAATCAAGGGGAAAAAACTGGAACGAGGTACTGATCTTGGATGATCAGCCACGATCATGTTGAATGGGGATGTTGGCTCAAAGGGCCGGGTGGCCTACTCCTGCACCTATTTTCTATGCTCTATGTTTCTACCTCTTTGAGAACTCTCTACCCCTCCAATTCTTCTTTATAGTACACCTTCTATTTTCTGATTGTATATTACTGAGCAGTTAATGTTTAAGATTGAAATTGTGCTCAGGCTTCATGGCTGTCCAGTCAAGTGAACTGTAAATCCCATGACCAGCCCTGACTTAATTAGCCAGGCTCTAAGTCCTAGAATTTCCCACTCTCAGCTTTCTTACATTTTTACCTCTTCCTCCTTTCAGACCCACCCCCTAGGTCTACTTGCCAAGCTGTGAGTCAGCTCCTGTGTTAATCAGCCAGGTTTTGTGTGATAAGCCTCGGTAGGTGATTTAATAAGGTGAAGGGTTTGCAAAATTGGAAGTTGCCATTGCTGTTAATGGGAAAAGCAAGTGAACAAGTTATTCTTGTTGAATATAGCTCCGACCGTTATTTTGCACTGTGGAATAGTAAATAGTGGCAATGTATTCCCAAAATAGCCACACATAAATATTAGGTGCTAAGGTGATGTTAATAACTCCCACTATGTTATTCCTGAGGTTTGAGGCTCTCTGCAGGCCTTGCTTAAGGAGATGAGGTGACTCCATTATATTTTCACTGGGAAACGCTGTTGAAAATTGACTTGGCCTAGAGGGAAATGTGATAATGACTACCCTTGGTCATTTCTCGCCACTATATAAATTCAACCGAGCATCTCCCGTGAGATTCACTCTTGTACGCTGGCTGTCATTTAGGCACCAGCTGTACTTAGAATGAATTAGTTCCTCGGAGAACGAGGTCAATTATCCCACGACAGACCATCATTGTTGCTGTTCCGATCACTGAACCTTCCCATACCATCACCTCCCCCCACACCCATCCACCATTCTCGCCCCAATTAGACTTTTAGACTTTAGAGATACAGTGCGGAAACAGGCCCATTGGAGAATCCGCGCCAACCAGCAATCACCCCGTACACTAGCACTATCCTGCACACGAGGGACAATTTAGAGAAGCCAATTCACCTATAATTCTGTACGTCTTTGGAGTGTGGGAGGAAACCGGAGCACCCGGAGAAAACCCACACGGTCACAGGGAGAACGTTCAAACTCCGTACAGACAGCACCAATAGTCAGGATGGAACCCAGGTCTCTTGCACGGTAAAGCAGCAACTCCAGGATCAAGTATAGGTCTTCGACTCCCACCTGAGAGTCTAAACTTCATTCACTCAATTATTCTACCAAACATCAAGCCTCCATTCCTTGTGAAGTGTGGAGGCACTTGGCCAAGAAGCTGGATGTGACTAATAGGTGATCCTGATAATAATCCATCCCTGTGTGCAGTTGCATTTGATTCCACAACCACTCCCTCTCCTTCCTCCCCATCACCCCAATCCCATTCTGCATCAATGGTCTAGAAGTCCAACCCAGATTTCCAATGTTATCTGTGTGGAGTTTGAATATTCTCCCAGTGATCCTGTGGGGCTTTCCACAGCTGTTCCAGTTTCTTACCACATGCCAACGATGTGCTGGTTAGTAGATTAATTGGCCATTGTAAATTGTCCCTAAAATGTAAATGAGTGGTAGAATTTGGAGGGAGTTGATGAGAGGTGGATGAGAAAGAATAAAATCGAGCTGGTATAAGATTAATGTAAATGGGTGCTTGGTAGCTGATGAGGAAGGCTATGGATGCCAAATCAATGGATATTCCTTAGGCAGAGATAGATTCTTGATAAGTATGGTTGTAGGAGGAGAAGGCAGGAGAATGGGATTAAGATAGATTAGCCATGATTGAATGGCGGAGTAGACTTGATGGGCTGAATGGCCTAAATCTGCTCCTTGTGAATTTATGAATTCACAGAAATTATTGTTTCTGTGCCCAATAATTCAATAATTTATTATCTGAGAAAAGTACAAAAGTATTTTTGATATTGAACAAACTGGTTTGAAGCAATGATGGTAGTTTGAAATATAGACTTAGAATTTAACTTCCTTGATCCCAATCTTTAGTCTTTCATTTATTTACTTTGTACTTCATTATGTTGTTTAATTATTTTTGCACCATATTAAAATTCTGTGTATTTATTACCAAAAGAGAACAAATCTATGTGCGAAAGACACACACAAAATACTAGAGTAACTCAGCGGGTCAGGCAGCATCTCTGCAGAAAATGGACAGGTGACATTTCGGGTCAGGACCCTTCTTCAGACGATGTGCAATATTGTTAAATGCTAAATTTCAAGACTCCAAATTAGCTTTGACAGAATTGACAGATTTTCAAACTATGGTGTTAGAAAACCAGTCAAATTGCTATGGACTGCAAAGATAAATAGACAAAATGATGCATGATATAAGACAAATGGATAAAATAATTATAGAAATGGTGGTGACTATGCAAGTGACAAAGAATTATATCTACGCTTCGAATGAAAAATCATCAAATTGTAATTTGTAAATCACAGTGAAGGTAGTATTTATGTTATAAAAGCATGGCTACAATAGTAAATGGATTTCAATTAAGTTGTATTTCCATTTAGATTGGTATGTAAAGTCCTAATTTAAATCAATCTGAGAAATTCATGTGGAATAAATTACTTCCAGAACTCCAATTTAAAGCCATTTTGTCAAACAATATATTTATCAGTGTCGACATTTAATGGGAAATTAAAGTACTTTGTTCTATTAACACGGAATTTCTTTTCACATAGCAGCAAAGAAAATCTGTGTTTTAAACATAATTAGCCATGTGTTAATTATGCCACAAATAAGCCTCAGATTCATAAACTCAACACATTTTTCAACATTTAATGATTATAACACCGTAACAGCGAATGACATTTGTGTTCTGTTTACATTGATCCAGACTTTTGATGTGTGACCATTTTTGTTAGTTTATTATTGTCACGTGCACCAAGGTACAATGAAAAACTTAAATGTAGAAACAAAGAACTGCAGATGCTGTTTTATACCGAAGATCGATACAAAGTGCTGGAGTAACTCAGCTGAAGAAGGGTCCTCACCAGAAACGTCACCTAACCCTTTTCTCCAGAGATGTTGCCTGACCCGTTGAGTTACTCCAGCACTTTGTGTGTATCTGCAGTAAAAAACGTTTTTTTGCTGCATGCTATCCAGTCAGTGAAAAGACCATACGTGATTACAATCAAGTCGTCCACTTCGAAAACATATCCCCATTGAAGAAAGTTCCCAACTCAAAACGTCATCCATCGACATCCTCCAGTGATGCTGCCTGACCTACTATGTTACAATGAGAGATATAGGCGGTGATAATAATAATAATAATAATAATAATATTCATTTATTGTCATTGCAACGAGTACAACGAAATTAAAAAATAGCCAATCCTGACGGTGCGTACAAACATATATGCAATAAATGCAAAACAAATAAATACATAAATACAATTAAATACAATTATGTTAAGTACAAAGATTTTTTAGTGTTGCCTAGTGCAAAGGTAGTGTTCAGTTCTCGTATGGCCCTGGGGTAAAAACTGTTCTTAAGTCTGTTTGTTCGGGATGTTGAGAGATAAAGAAAAAAACGAATGAAAGATAAGCAGAAAGGTAACGATGATAAATGAAACAGGTCACTGTTAGCTGTTTGTTAGGTGAGGATGAGTTACAGTCAATGAGACTCAACAAGACGACTTTGAAGCTGGCACGACTTTGGTGTGAGAGGGATGGAGAAAGAGGGAATACAGGGGTTACTTGAAGTTAGAGAAATCAAAATTGTACCACTGTAATTGTAAGCTGCGATTGATGAGATCCTGTTCCTCCAATTCCTCCAATTGGCACGTGGCCTCACTCTGACAATGGAGGAGGCCCAGGACAGACAGGTCAGTGTGGGAAAGGGAAGGGGAATTAAAGTGCTTGGCAACTGGGAGGTCAGGTAGGTCCAGGCACCTTATTATTATTTATATTTTATTATATTTCATATTTCAGATACAGCGCGGAAACAGGCCTTTTCGGCCCACCAAGTCCGCACCGCCCAGCAATCCCCGCACATTAACACTATCCTACACACATTAGGGACAATTTTTTAAACATTTACCCAGTCAATTAACCTACATACCTGACACACACACACACACACACACACACACACACACACACACACATACACACACACACACACACACACACACACTCACACACACACACACACACACACACACACGCACACACACATATATATATATATAGTATAAGAAAATAACTGCAGATGCTGGTACAAATCGAAGGTATTTATTCACAAAATGCTGAAGTAACTAAGCAGGTCAGGCAGCATCTCGGGAGAGAAGGAATGGATATATATCGTCACCCATTCCTTATGATATATATATATATCACAAGTTCACAGGTTATAAATTTCAAAAGTCAAAAGGCCAATTTCCCAATGGCCAGAAATTTTAAAAATAAAAATAAAAATAAATAAATAAATATATATATATACACACACACACACACACACACTTTTTTCTCGCACTTCATTTATTATACAGTATTGTTTACAGTGTACTATGTTTGCATATTCTGTGGTGCTGCTGCAAGTAAGATTTTCATTGTTCTGTCTAGAACATATGACAATAAAACACTCTTGACTCTTGACTCATATCATCTTTCTCTGGCCATTGTGAAATTGACCCCAGCACTCCAATGCAGCTGAGGTTTTACTAACATCAGTCTCATATCAAATCGTCTGCTGAGCAGCGGCAATTTTGACATCTACCAGCAGGAATCGACTTTTGAAGTTTATAACCTGTGACTTGTGTTTATAACTGACAAAAAGCATCATAAAAACCCCACAGTGGATCGACAAGGAGGTGACTCAAAGGGTCTCCTCTGTTTTATCGATGAGCAGATCCCAGCATCTGGCAGCCTCTGTTCATTTTGCTCAGTATTTTTTGAACAGCTTTGCTGCAGTTCCATTGGTTATTACAAGGTTTTCTCCACAGCTCACAGCAGAATGTGGTCTCTGCCACCTCTTCCTTTCCTCGGGCTTTACGTTCCACTCCTCTTCATTTCTGCAAGGACCCTCTTCTACCCTGCAAGGGGCAGGAAGCGAGCGGGTACGATCATCTCTGACCCCTCTCACACTGGCCACAAACTCTTCGAAGCACTTCCCTCTGGAAGGCGACTCCAGACTGTCAAAGCAGCCACAGCCAGACATAAAAACAGCTTATTTCCACAAGTGATAGTTCTACTCAATAACCAAAGTCTGTAGTCTCTTTTTTGCTCTGGTTTATTTTCACCCACATGTTTAGACCGTAATGTTGTATCCTTATTGTTTTGATGTGTTTATGCTTTATTCTTAATTGTTAACTGTATGTTTGTGTTGTCATTTATGAGCGGAGCACCAAGGCACATTCCTTGTATATGCACATACTTGGCCAATAAACTTATTCATTCATTCATTCATTCATTCATTCATTCATTCATTCATTCATTCTCTCCTTATCTGACACCTTTTTGTCTCCTTTTCATCTCTAACCTTAGTCACTTACTCCACACATCGGTCAATCATCACGCTCCCTCTCCCCACCTTCACATGTCATAAGATTATAAGATCATAAGTTATAGGAGCAGAATTGGCCCATTCGGCCCATCAAGTCTACGCCATTCAATCATGGCTGATCTAATTCTCCCTCCACACCCCATTCTCCTGTCTTCTCCCCATAACCTCTAACTAATCAAAATGTATCCACCTATAACTTGCTAGAATTTGTCTTGTTCCTAAATGCGCTGTAGGAAGCATTTTATTGGGATGCATCACAGTTTGCTTTGGGAACAACTCCATCCAAGACCGCAAGAAATTGCAGGAAATTGTGGACGAAGCCCAGACCATCACACAAACCAACTTCCATTGACTCCATTTATACCTCACGCTGCCTCAGCAAGGCCAGCAGCATAATCAAGAATGAATTTCCCCCTGGTCACTCCCTCTTCTCCCCTCTCTCATCAGGCAAGAGGTACAGAAGTGTGAAAATGCACACCTCCAGATTGAGGAACAGTTTCTTCCCAGCTGTTATCAGGCAACTGAACTATCTTATCACCAACTAGAGAGTGGTCCTGAGCTACTATCTAGCAGGGGTACTACCAGATTCTTTAATCAGACTTTTCTAGACTTTATCTTGCACTTAATGTTATTTCCTTTTGTCATACACCTGCACACTGTGGATGGCTTGATTGTTACCATGTATAGTCTTCCCACTGACTGGTTACCATGCAACAAAAGCTTCTACATGTGCAAATAAATGAAACTAAACTAAATAATAAACTAAACTAAAGTTATACCGAGACTGTTCCTGGACTTTGACACCACAGTCAACAAATTACAGCGTTATGATGAAACAAAAACTGACCATAAAATGAGTACAATTCCAGTACCAGGATATTGTGGAGAATTCAGTGAAACCTACTGAATAATGAAAGGCCTGAATGGGGTGGATGCGGAGAGGATGTTTCTAGTCGTGAGAAAGTCTAGGACCAGAGGGCACAGCCTCAGAATAAAACAACATAATTCAGAATAGAGATGAGGAGAAATTTCTTTAGTTAGAGGGTGATTCTGTGGAATTCATTGGCACAGACAAGAGCGGAGGTCATGTCATTGGGTATTTTTAAAGCGGAGATTGACAGGTACTTGATTAGAAGGGTGTCAAAGGTTGCAGGTTGAAGCAAGAAAATGGGGTTGAGAGGAAAAAGTAGATCATCCATGATTGAAGTGTCGAGTTGACTTGACGGGCCGAATGGCCTAATTCTGTTCCTATTACTTACGACCTTATGACTTGATGGGCCAAATGGCCAAATTCTACTCCTATGACTTATGGTCTTCTGATCACACAAAGTGCTGGACGAACTCAACGGGACAGACAGCATCTGTGGTGGAAATGGAAAGACGATGATTTGGGTCCTGAGTCGGAACTTTGTTGGTACACTTCCTCCACAGATGCTGCCTGACCCTTTGATTTCCACCAGGACATTTGTGTGGAATGTGGAATCCGCTGTGGTGGATGTTTATGTTAAATTTTACTTTATGCGGCTGTGTGTCTTGTTGCTTTTCACTTAGTATGGCTGTATGGTGACTCAAATGTCACCTTGTACCTTAATCGGTACATGTGACAATAAATTGATCTTGAAATCTTGAAATCTTGAAATCTTGAAATCTTGAAATCTTGAAATCTTGAAATCTTGAAATCTTGAAATCTTGAAATCTTGAAATCTTGAAATCTTGAAATCTTGAAATCTTGAAATCTTGAAATCTTGAAATCTTGAAATCTTGAAATCTTGAAATCTTGAAATCTTGAAATCTTGAAATCTTGAAATCTTGAAATCTTGAAATCTTGAAATCTTGAAATCTTGAAATCTTGAAATCTTGAAATCTTGAAATCTTGTTCTGCTCAACATTCCAGCATACAGCTGTCCCTTGTGTCTACAATCAAGGAGGTTGTTTCCTTCTGGATGGTGTTAAACGCCTTGAGAGTTGTTGTCACTGCAGTTTTCCAGGCAACCGGAGAATTTTCCAATATCCTCCTGACTTGTGCCTTGAAGCTGGTGAAGAGATCTTGGGGTACCACGAAGGAAATCACTTGGACATCACATGACAATTGGGGAGCATGGTGGCACAGCAGTAGAGTTGCTGCCTTACAGCCCCGGGTTCGATTCTGACAATGAGTGCTGTCAGTAGGTAGTTTGTCCCCATGACCGCTTGGATTTTCACTGGGTGCAACGGTTTCCTCCATCACTCCAAAGATGTTACAGGTGTGCAGGTTGATTGGCTTCGGTCAAAAATTGTAAATTGTCCCTAGTGTGTTTGTAGGATAGTGTTAATGCACGGGGATCGCAGGTCGACGGGGACTCGGAGGGCAGAAGGGCCTGTTTCCACACTGTAACTCTAAAACTAAGACTAACCATCGAAAATAACTCAAAACCCTTCAGTCAATTCACTTATTGGCCTTTTCCTACCTCCAGTTCCCTCCCCTCTGCTTTCAGTCTGAAGAAGGATTCTGACCTGGAACATCACCTATCCCTTTTTCTCCAGTGATGCTGCCTAACCCGCAGAGTTTGTCCAGCAGTTTGTGACTATCTTCCATATTAAAAAAAACCCAACATCTGCAGTTCATTCTCTGCAAACTTATTGGGGGAGTTACTTTGATGTCCTTCAATGAATTACACAGTGAATACTTCTGTGCGTATCACATTGAAATATATTTGCATAATATCAATTTGGAATGAAAAGGAAGAATGACCATGACGTTATTGAACTCCAGTAGAATTATTCTGCATCACTGATGTCAATGAGAGGAAGATGTCATTACCCGACCTTGCCCACACTATTGTAGTTGGTTGAGTAAAGCAATGAAAAATAACCTTGCTAGACAATTCATAAAGTAAGTAGGCTGGATAATAAACGCCAGCCTTGCTGGTGACGTTTACATCACTAAAAATCAACAAAAGAATGAAATAGAGTCGTAGAGTCATAGAGTGATACAACGTGTACACAGGCTCTTCAGACCTACTTGCCCACACTGGCCAACATGTTCCAGCTACACTTGGCCCGCGTTTGGTCCATATCACTCCGAACCTGTCCAATCCATGTACCTGCCTAACTGTTTCTCATATGTTGGAATAGTTCCAGCCTCAACTACCTCCTCTGGCAACTTGTTCCATACCCCCACCACCCTTTGTGTGAATTAAGTTATCTGACAGTTTCCTTTAAAATTATTTCCCCTTCACCTTAAAGCTATGCCTTCTGGTCCTCAATTCACCTACTCTGGGCAAGAGACTATCTAGCATCTAAACTGCCAAAATTCGCTAAAATTGTCTGAATTGTGTTTCAATATCTTAAACTGTCCTTTGGTATCAAATTCATTCACAGATGTCCAGTTTCGTTAACAGCTTTCATAGCCAGTGAAAGTAAGAATTCCATTGTTCTGTTTCCGGACATATGGCAATATAACACGATTGAGTTTTGACAGTGGGTGTCATGCCAAAGATAGGCACAAAATGCTGGAGTAACTCAGCGGGACAGACAGCATCTCTGGAGAGAAGGAATGGGTGACGTTTTGGGTCGAGACCCTTCTTCAGACTCGTTAGGGAAAAGGGAACGAGAGATATAGACGATGATGTCAAGAGGTAAAGAACAATGAATGAAAGATATGCAAAAAAGTAACAATGATAAAGGAAACAAGCCATTGTTAGCGGTTTGATGGGTGGAAATGAGAAGCTGGTGTGACCTGGGTGGGGGAGGGATGGAGAGAGAGGGAATGCCGGGGTTACTTGAAGTTAGAGAAGTCAATATTCTTACCACTGGGCTGTAAGCCTTATCATGCACCAACGCACTGCAAATGGATCGATTGTAATCATTTAATGTCTTTCTGATGACTGGTTAGCACGCAACAAAAGCTTTTCACTGTACCTCGGTATGCATGACAATAAACTAAACTGAAACTGAACTGAAACTCGTGTAGATGGGACTAAACTAATAAACTAAACTGAAATTCCATGAGGGCAATATCTAATTTGTCTTTCCCAGCTATTCCTACCGATTGTTGCCATTGTCAGAAAGCAGTCTCATTCTGAAGCTTGTCATATTAACGTCAGACACCACTTAGTTCAATAGGACTAATTTTCCAAATGCATTTTCCCAGCAGGTAAGGCACTACGATTTGTGTGCACATGTGGAGAATTGTCCCTGGAAGCGAATATGTGCTTCTTTAAAAATTGTAAATCAGCCTAACGATCTGAAAACATTTTACCGTGAAGTGTCTTGACTGAGAATGGCGTCTGCATTTGAGGTTATATTTCATTTAAAGAACATTCTTTTCCAATATGCTGATTTTTAATCATACTCTTCCAGTACATCAGAGAGGTTTGTATTTACAAGAGCCAAACGTGGAGAGTGATGGAAATCTGGATTTAAGGCAGAAAAATATGAAGACGAAGAAAAAAGAAACAGGGACCTGCAGATGATGGAATCACGAGCAAATCGCAAAATGCCGGAGTAACTCAGCGCGCCTGGCAGCATCTCTGGAGGAGATGGATAGGTGACATTTCAGATTGGGATCCTTCTTCAGACTGATGGTGGAGAGGTGAAAGAGGG
Organism: Rhinoraja longicauda; assembly: GCF_053455715.1. Lineage (NCBI taxonomy): Eukaryota > Metazoa > Chordata > Chondrichthyes > Rajiformes > Arhynchobatidae > Rhinoraja > Rhinoraja longicauda. The sequence continues at coordinate 10,369,575 of NC_135960.1, forward strand.
GGGTGAAAAATGTGAAAATGTTCAGCATGTGTGGAGCGACCAAAAAAAACAGAGGTTATGGCCCAAATGTTCCTCAGTAAAAATTAAAAGAGAAAAAACAACAGTTGCTGGGAATGAGAAACAATGGGTGGCTCGGTGGCGCACTGTTAGAGTTGCTGCCTTACAGCGCCAGAGACCAGGGTTCGATCCTGACTACGGATGCTGTCTGTATGGAGTTTGTATATTCTCCCTGTGACTGCGTGGGTTTTCTCTGGGTGCTGTGGTTTCCTCCTGTCTTCCAAAGACGTACAGGTTTGTAGATCGTATGTTGAAAGACTGGAGCGGTTAGGCTTGTATACACTGGAATTTAGAAGGATGAGAGGGGATTTTATTGAAACATTTAAGATTATTAAGGGGTTGGACACGTTCGAGGCAGGAAACATGCTCCGAATGTTGGGGGAGTCCAGAACCAGGGGCCACAGTTTAAGAATAAGGGGTAGGCCATTTAGAACAGAGATGAGGAAAAAACATTTCAGTCAGAGAGTTGTAAATCTGTGGAATTCTCTGCCTCAGAAGGCAGTGGAGGCCAATTTTCTGAATGCTTTCAAAAGAGAGTTAGATAGAGCTCTGAAAGATAGCGAAGTCAAGGGATATGGGGAGAAGGCAGGAACGGAGTACTAATTGTGAATCATCAGCCATGATCACATTGAATGGCGGTGCTGGCTCTAAGGGCCGAATGGCCTACTCCAGCACCTATTGTCTGTTGTCTTTTGTCTATTATGCAAGGGCCATACAGAAGCCTGATAGGTTTTTGTTTTAATTTAGTTTATGGTCATGTGTACCGAGGTACAGTGTGAAGCTTTTGTTGTGCGCTAATCAGTCAGTGGAAGGCCAATACATGATTACAATCGAGCCATCCATAGTGTACAGGTGCATGATAAAAGGAATGACGTTTACTGCAAGAAAAAGTCCAGTAAAATCCGATTAAAGTCAGTCTTGAGGTCCAATTAAAGGCAGACAGTCTCCAATGAGGTGAATAGTAATTCTGGACCGCTCCAGAAGTTGTTGTTGTTTTTGTTGTTGTTTGGATGTTGTTAGTTATTGTTAGGATGGTTCAGTTGGGCGGCACGGTAGCGCAGCGGTAGAGTTGCTGCTTTACAGCGAATGCAGCGCCGGAGACTCAGGTTCGATCCTGACTACGGGTGCTGCACTGTAAGGAGTTTGTACGTTCTCCCCGTGACCTGCGTGGGTTTTCTCCGAGATCTTCGGTTTCCTCCCACACTCCAAAGACGTACAGGTATATAGGTTAATTGGCTGGGTAAATGTAAAAATTGTCCCTAGTGGGTGTAGGATAGTGTTAATGTACGGGGATCACTGGGCGGCACGGACTTGGAGGGCCGAAAAGGCCTGTTTCCGGCTGTATATGATATGATAACAGAGGGGAAGAAGCTGTTCCTGAGTCTGGTGATGCGAACATTCACGTATGTTCTGATGGTCACCATCCAGAAATGTGAACTCTGCTCTCTCTTTCCGCGGGCGAAGAAGAGGAAGTTGACAATTATTGTCACGTGCACAATATGGATACGGTGAAAAGTTTTTCGGAGTTTTTCCAGCATTTACTGTTTTTACTCCATTGAAGCGCTGTTGTGCTGAGGTTCTCCAGGACACGGGGTTGGTTTGATTCTTCAGCTCGTGATGTCGGTTCCTATATTAGGAATCCACTTGGAAAACCAAAGCCTCAGACTCTATTAGTCGGTTAATGAGTCACCCCCTGTCAGGTTCCATTGCGAACGGTCTGAAGGCATTTGTCCTAAATTGCTGTCAAGCTGATGACCATCCTAAAGCTTTGACATAATTGTAGATATCACTGAGTCGTTTAATTCTCGCCTGCAGTGGAGAGGACAGGTTTGCTCACTGAAATTGTCATATTGTTATCAGCACCACCTTGGCAACAATTTGAAAGGTTAAAGGCGTCACATCACCGCTCCAGATAGCAGGCGAAATAACTCATTACCCTCAGGTTTAATTACAACTGGTATTAATTAGAAATATAAATTATATCACTGAAGAGCAAACCTTTCAGATTGCAAATTAAAGGGCATGTAGGTTACTTTCAACCAATTCTAGGAAGCATCGAGTGGCCTTTATCACGGTGCCAAACACAGTGATATTAAAATATCTGAACGTTTGATGAACAGTTCTGCAACACAGGTACACAAATGAATAAGAATCTACCATTTAGCTGCCTCAAAGATCCCTAAGCCACCTTGCTTTGGGCACACGATCCTTCCTGCTGATTTTCTGCTGTGAGCCCAGATTTGCCGAGCAAACACTAAGAAACTCTCAGGTTGCAGGTTGTTTTGGAGATACGTATGGCCTTCGCCCACTGCCCTGACCTGGCCGTTGGTGAGGACTATGCCACTGATTGCCACGACCAACAAGGGGTGACACTGCGGGTGCTGTCTGGACAGAGTTTGTACTTCCTCCTCGTGACCGCGTGGGTTTTCTCTGAGATCTTCGGTTTCCTCCCGCACTCCAAAGGCATTGTGGGGCTGCAGGCATCTTCTGCCCAGTGGGACCAGAGCACTTCATTTTAGGTTAGTTTAGCTTAGTTCAGTTTAGTTTAGTTTAGTTGAATTTAGTGTAGTGTAGTTTAATGTAGCTTAGTGTAGTTTAGTTTAGAAATACAGCGTAAAAACAGGCCCTTCGGCCCACTGAGTCCACTCCGACCTTTAATGCCCCCGTACAGAGACCCAGGATCGATACTGACTACGGGTGCTGTCTGTACAGAGTTTGCACATTTTCCCCGTGACTGTGTGGGTTTTCTCTGGTTGCTCTGTTTCCTTCCACATCCCAATGAGGTTCAGGTTTGTAGGTTAGTTGACTTCTGTAAATTGTCCCCGGTGTGTGGGATGAAACTAGCGTATGGGTAATCATTGGCTGGCACGGACTATAGACAATAGACAATAGGCAATAGGTGCAGGAGGAGGCCATTCGGCCCTTCGAGCCAGCACCGCCATTCAATGTGATCATGGCTGATCATTCTCAATCAATACCCCGTTCCTGCCTTCTCCCCATACCCCCTGACTCTGCCATCCTTAAGAGCTCTATCTAGCTCTCTCTTGAATGTATTCAGAGAATTGGCCTCCACTGCCTTATGAGGCAGAGAATTCCACAGATTCACAACTCTCTGACTGAAAAAGTTTTTCCTCATCTCAGTTCTAAATGGCCTACCCCTTATTCTTAAACTGTGGCCCCTGGTTCTGGACTCCCCCAACATTGGGAACATGTTTCCTGCCTCTAACGTGTCCAAACCCTTAATAATCTTATACGTTTCGATAAGATCCCCTCTCATCCTTCTAAATTCCAATGTATACAAGCATAGTCGCTCCAATCTTTCAACATATGACAGTCCCGCCATTCCGGGAATTAACCTAGTAAACCTACGCTGCATGCCCTCAATAGCAAGAATATCATTCCTCAAATTTGGAGACCAAAACTGCACACAGTACTCCAGGTGCGGTCTCACTAGGGCCCTGTACAACTCGGTGGGCCATAGGGCCTATTCCCACACTGTATCTCTTAACTAAACTAAAAAGATGCCGGAATCTGAAGTAGGGTCCCCACCTGAAACATCACATATCCATGTTCTCCAGAGTTACTGCCTGACTCCCTGAGTTATTCCAGAACATTGTGACCTTAAATTCCGAAGAAGGCTCCCGACCCAAATCATCACCTAACCACGTTCTCCGGAGATGCTATTTGACTCGCTGAGTTACTTCTGAAATACATTGTGGAAACTTAGTGTCCTCAAGGATATGGAACTGTTAGAATTGCTGCCCCAAGTTCCAACACGAAATGGACGGGTAAAATGGCCTCCTACTACGTTGCAGATACACTAGGATAGTGCTGTTTCAGCATACCTTCTCAGGAATACTTCTCCACTGGCCCAAAGAACTGCAGAAGCATTCTGAATGCACAGTCATTTGTGTGCCTTTGGGGAGAACGTCCTAGGTGATATTTCCTAGAAAAATATTAGACGAGTAAGAAATAATTAAACCATTTCTCCTAGTGCCAAGGGCTACAAGGATGCAATTCTTATTTCTTGCCTCCCTTTTCATTCACTCCCACACACACACACACACCCACACAATCACAGAAACTGCATTTGCAAAGTAAGCTTTTTCAGAACTAATATTTACCATATTTTATTTTTCCCCATCACATAGAATGAGGCCATTCTGCTCATCAAGTCTATGCCAGCTCTTAGAGCAATCTTGTAAATCCCATTCCCCCCACTTGGAGTTAAAGTGTCATTGAGCCTTACAACATGAAAACAGGCCCTTCAGCTCAACTTGCACACACCGGCCAATACGTCCCATCTACACTAGACCCACCCAACCTGTCTTACCCATGTACCTGTGTAAATGTTTCTTAAATGTTGCAATAGTGTCTGCCTCAAGTACCGCCTATGACACCTCGTTCCATACACCCATCACCCTTTGCGTGAAAATGTTAACACTCAGGTTCCTAGTAAATCTTTCCCACTCACCTTAAAGCTCTGGTTCTCGATTCCCATACTCTGGGCAAGAGACTCTGTGCGTCTACCCCTATCTATTCCTCTCATCATTTTGCACGCCTCTATAAAATCACTTAGAACTCACTTCTGATCAAAGATACTAGAGGAGCAAGATGAACCGCTGCATCAAAATCGCCTATACAGAAGTGCAGTACGCAAAGGAGCGTAACGTCCGCCATTTTAGCAGGCAAAACCCGCCGTTCGCTATGCCTCTCGCAGTGTACTCAGTGTTTTGAGGGAACAGTATGTGTGATGATACCATAAAAAATGCAGAATATGTCTCATCTATCAATTCACAGATTTTTGTTATTTTTCTTTTTAAATGTCTCTGCAAGTTTCTGCCTACTAAAATGGCGCCACGACGTACGACGGTTTTTAGGGTCGAGTGGTCTATCTTGCTCTGCTCTGTGGGGGCGGCATGGTGGCACAGCGGTAGAGTTGCTGCATTACCATGCCAGAGACCAGAGTTTGATCCTGACTACGGGAGCTGTCTCTTTGGAGTTTGTACGCTCTCCCTGTGACCAAGTGGGTTTTCTCCGAGTGCTCCGGTTTCCACCCACACTCCTTCGTGTGTAGGACAATTTACGATTGTTACCAAAACCAATTGACCAACAAACCTGTATGTCTTTGGAGTGTGGGAGGAAACCAAAGCACCCAGAGAAAACCCACTTGGTTACAGGCAGAACGTACAAAGGATAGTGTTAGTGCGATAATGTTAGACTCTGTGTAAAAATCGTGACCCACCTATCTCCATTAAACTTATCCCCTCTCACCTTATAGCTATGTCCTCTAGTTTTGGACATTTCCACCATGGGAAAATTGTTCTGACTGTCTACTCTATCGATGCCTCTCATAATTTGATATACATCTATCAAGTCTCCCTTCAACTTTCGACGTTCCAGAGAAAACAATCCAAATCTATCCAACCTCATCCTGCAGCTGCAATCCTCCAATCCAGGCAACACTCTGGTAAACCTACTCTGCACCCTCTCCAAAGCCTCCACATCGTTCCAATAATGGGGTGACTAGAACTGCGTACATTGCTCCAAATGCATCTCAACCAAAGTCCTAGAGAGCCACATCATGTCATAGAGTCACAGTGTCATATACATGGTGGAAGCAGACCATTTGGCCCAACTTGCCCACACTGGCCAACATGTCCCAGCTACACTAGTCCCACCTGTCTGCATTTGGTCCAAATCCCTCTAAACCTGTACGATCCATGTACCTGTCTACCTCACTCATGTCTGCGTGGTTATGATCAAGATGGGGTTTACCGGCAAAATATATGTTATGTACCTTTATCATTGCTGATGTCTAGGCAGTTCATATTTATTATGGAATGACAATTTAATCAGAAGGTTGTACCTTGCAATCAAACACCACAGGCTTATGATTCATCAGCCCTACTCCTGATTAAGTTTTGTTTTCATAAATAATTACGTTCCGAGATTATTCCATTGAAGAATATTGATGAAGAAATTCTGATGAAGGAATATAGAGCTGGGATGTTAATGCTCTCTCTGGAATGTTAATGTTTCTGTGTTTTTTTGATTTTATTCCTCTGTTGTGGAGTTTTATGTGTGCCCAGAGAGTGAATCATCTGCAATACCAGTCTTTGTTCTCACAATATTGACGTAATTTCCAAATATATGTGTGTACCCATCAACTATTTTCAATCACAAAGTCTGCATGAGGTCTGAAGAGATGAAATAGCTTCAAAACTGCTTGGATGAAGCAATTTGAGTCAGTAATAAAAGAAGGTGTGTACCGTTTGAATGAGAAATTTTGCAATAATCTGATGGGAACACTTTCAAGATCCACCTGATTGGTATGCAGTAAGTTTTGTTGCTCTGTATAAAATAGGGAAGATTTTATAGTTGACTGAATAGTGCGGATTAGAAATTGCAAAGAAGGTATTTATTTTGGAAAATGTTCGTCTTATTACATTTATTTCACAAAATGCTGGAGTAACTCAGCGGGTCAGGCAGCATCCCAGGAGAGAAGGAATGGGTGACGTTTCGGGTCGAGACCCTTCTTCAGACTGATGTCGGTGGGGCGGGACAAAGGAAGGATATAGGTGGAGACAGGAAGATAAACTGGGAAGGGGGAGGGGAAGAGAGGGACAGAGGAACTATCCAAAGTTGGAGAAGTCAATGTTCATACCGCTGGGCTACAAGCTGCCCAAGCGAAATATGAGGTGCTGTTCCTCCAATTTCCGGTGGGCCTCACTATGGCACTGGAGGAGGCCCGTGAAAGAAAGGTCAGACTGGGAGTGGGAGGGGGAGTTGAAGTGCTCAGCCACCGGGAGATCAGGTTGGTTAAGGCGGACTGAGCGAAGGTGTTGAGCGAAACGATCGCCGAGCCTGCGTTTGGTTTCGCCGATGTATAGATTATTACATTTAAATATCTTTCAATGCTGCTGGAATATTGGCTGACAGAAAAGTGGTCTGTGTTTGGGAAAATTGTAGTTTACGGTGGAACTCTGTGACTGTGGGTAAACTGAGAAGCGTTTAGAACACAGCAAGTTTAGTTTAGTTTAGTTCAGAGAAACAGCATGGAAACAGGCCCTTCGGCCCACCGTGTTTGCCCCGACCAGCGATCCCTACACACTTACACTGTCTCATGCACATTAGGGACAATTTTACATTCATACATTCATACCAAGCCAATTAGCCTACAAACCTGTAGGCAGCACGTTGGCACAGCAGTAGAGTTGCTGCCTTACAGCGCCAGAGACCCAGATGTTGAAAGACTGGAGCGACTAGGCTTGTATACACTGGAATTTAGAAGGATGAGAGGAGATCTTATCGAAACGTATAAGATTATTAAGGGGTTGGACACGTTAGAGGCAGGAAACATGTTCCCAATGTTGGGGGAGTCCAGAACAAGGGGCCACAGTTTAAGAATAAGGGGTAGGCCATTTAGAACTGAGATGCGGCACGGTAGCGCAGCGGTAGAGTTGCTGCTTTACAGCGAATGCAGCGCCGGAGACTCAGGTTCGATCCTGACTACGGGTGCTGCACTGTAAGGAGTTTGTACGTTCTCCCCGTGACCTGCGTGGGTTTTCTCCGAGATCTTCGGTTTCCTCCCACACTCCAAAGACGTACAGGTATGTAGGTTAATTGGCTGGGTAAATGTAAAAATTGTCCCTAGTGGGTGTAGGATAGTGTTAATGTATGGGGATCACTGGGCGGCACGGACTTGGAGGGCCGAAAAGGCCTGTTTCCGGCTGTATATATATGATATGATATGATGATATGATGAGGAAAAACTTTTTCAGTCAGAGAGTTGTGAATCTGTGGAATTCTCTGCCTCAGAAGGCAGTGGAGGCCAATTCTCTGAATACATTCAAGAAAGAGCTGGATAGAGCTCTTAAGGATAGCGGAGTCAGGGGGCATGGGGAGAAGGCAGGAACGGGGTACTGATTGAGAATGATCAGCCATGATCACATTGAATGGCGGTGCTGGTTCGTAGGGCCGAATGGCCTCCTCCTGCACCTATTGTCTATTGTCTATTGTCTATTTTATTCTGACTACGGGTGCTGCCTGAACGGTGTTTGCATGACCTGCGTGGATTTTCTCCAAGATCTTCGGTTTCCTCCCACATTCCAAAGACATACTGGCTTTTAGGTTAATTGGCTTGGTATAAATGTAAAATTGTCCCTAGAGTGTGTTGGGTAATGTTAATGTGTGGGGATCATTGGTCGGCGCGGACTCAGAGGCCCAAATAATCTATTTCAGGGCAGCATCTCTAAACTAAACTAAACTAAAGTTCAGTAATTTAACATTTCACTGCAATATTAATTCCTGGGATGGCGATTCTGACATATGATGAAATAATGGGTCGAATGGGCTAGTATTCACTGGAATCTAGATGAGAGGAGATCTTACAGAAACGTATAAAATTCTTAAGGGATTGGACAGGCTAGATGCAGGAAAAATGTTCCTGATGTTGGGGGAGCCCAGAACCAGGAGTCACAGTTTAAGAATAAGGGGTAGGCCATTTAGGACTGAGGTGAGGAAAAACCTTTTCACCCAGAGAGTTGTGAATCTGTGGAATTCTCTGCCCCAAAGGGCAATGGAGGCCCATTCACTGGATTTTATCAAGAGAAGAGTTAGATTTAGCTCTTGGGGCTAACAGAATCCAGGGATTTGGAAAAAAAGCAGGAACTGGGTACTGATTTTGGATGATCAGCCATGATCATATTGAATGGCGGTGCTGGCTTGGAGGGCCGAATGGCCTACTCCTGCAGCTATTTTCTTTGTTTCTCTGTTAATATTATTCACTGGCAGAATACTGCTTATTGCAAGATATTTGCCATGATACTGGTAGCAATTCAACATCTGGATGAGGAGACAGATGTGTCAATGGCAGCTGTTTCATTTTACCTTTCAACGCAGCAGTTTGTACGAAGTTCATATCTTTCAATTGGTGCCATTATATGAAGCAAGTTGCTTGTATTGTCTAAAGTTGTACTCCAAGATGGATGTCTGTTAGCCCATATTTCACTTGAATGGTTCACCATACTTTTACAGGAGAGGCCTGGAATGGTCATAAGAGATCACATTTTCATCAGCCTTGATATGGGTGACCATCGTGGGTTAACATAATTATCTTTAGTAACAGAACAATTGAACCCTGGAAATAATTGTGTAACAGCCAACAGGCTAATACAGGTTTAGAGAGAGGATAGGCACAAAATGCTGGACTAACTCAGCAGGTCAGGCAGCATATCTGGAGTAAAGGAATAGGTGGACTATTTCAATATGGTGCATCTGTAGAAGTTTGTAAGTGCAGCTTGTTCACTGGAGGGTCGTGAGTCCTTCAGGTTTTATACCCAAGTGAGCTCAGTTGCTGCGAGAATTCAAGGTAGAGATCAGTAATGGAAAATACGTGAATCAATAAGATAGGCTGACAGAAGAGGAAAGTGGTTGTGAAGTAAAGAGTCAGCCATGATCTTCTGAGGTGGAGAAGTTGAAAGGAACTGAATTACGAGGATGTTGCCAGGACTCGAGGGTCTGAACTGTAGGGAGAGGTTGGGTAGGTTGGGACTCTATTCCTTGGAGTGCAGGAGGATGAGGGGGTAATCTTTTGGAGGTGTATAAAATCATGAGAGGAAAAGATCAGGTAGACACACAGAGCCTTGCCCAGAGTAGGGCAATTGAGGACCAATGGACATAGGTTTAAGATGAAGGGGATAAGATTTAATAGGTATCTGAAGGGTAACTAGTATGGAACAAGTTGCCAAAGGAGGTAGTTGAGGCAGGGACTATCCCGACATTGAAGAAACAGTTAGACAGGTACATGGATAGGACAAATTTGGAGAGATATGGGCCAAATGCAGGCAGGTGGGACTAGTGTTAGACACATAGAAGAAACATAGAAAAATAGATGCAGGAGAAGGCCGTTCGACCCTTCGAGCCAGTACCACCATTCAATATGATCATGGCAGACCATCTAAAATCAGTACCCTGTTCCTGCTTTCTCCCCATATCCCTTGATTCCTTTAGCTCTAAGAGCCAAATCTAATTTTCTCATGAAAACATCCAGTGAATTGGCCTCGACTGCCTTCTGTGGCAGAGAATTCCACAGATTCACAACTCTCAGGGTAAAAAAGTTTTTCCTCATCTCAGTCCTAAATGGCATACCCCATTTTCTTAAACTGTGACCCCTGGTTCTGGACTCCCCCAACATCGGGAGCATTTTTCCTGCATCTCGCCTGTTCAATCTTTTAAGAACTTTACATTTTTCTATAAGACCCCTTCTCATCCTTCTAAATTCCAGTGAATATAAGCCCAGTCGGCCCATTCTTTCATCATATGTCAGTCCCGCCATCCCGGGAATTAAACCTCGTGAACCTACGCTGCACTCCCACAATAGAAATAATGTAATTCCTCAAATTAGGAGACCAAAATTGCACACAATACTCCAGGTGCGGTCTCACCAGGGCCCTGTACAACTGCAGTAGGACCTCCTTGCTCCTAAACTCAAATCCTCTCGCAATGAAGGCCAACATGCCATTAGCTTTCTTCATTGCCTGCTGTAACTGCATGCTCACCTTCAGTGGCTGATGTACAAGCACACCCAGGTCTCATTGCACCTCCCCTTTTTCCTAATCTGATACCATTCAGATAATAATCTGCCTTCCTGTTCTTGCCACCAAAGTGGATAACCTCACATTTGTCTACATTATACTGCATCTGCCATGCATCTACCCACTCACCCAACCTATCCAAGTCACCCTGCAGCCTCATAGCATCCTCATCGCAGCTCACACTGCCACCCAGCTTTGTGTCATCCACAAACTTGGAGATGTCACATTTAATTGCTTCATGGAGAGAAGGCAGGTACAGGTTACTGAGCTGGATGATCAGCCATGATCATATTGAATGGCGGTGCAGGCTCGAAGAGCCGAATGGCCTACACCTGCACCTATTTTCTATGTTTCTATGCTTCTATGTTTCATCTAAATTGTTAATATACATTGTAAACAACTGGGGTCCCAGCACCGAGCCTTGCGGCACCCCACTGGCCACTGCCTGCCATTCTGAAAAGGACCCGTTAATTCCTACTCTTTGCTTCCTGTCTGCCAACCAGCTCTCTATCCATGTCAATAACCTACCCCCAATACCACGTGCTCTAATTTTGCACACTAATCTCTTGTGTGGGACCTTGTCAAAGGGTTTTTAAAAGTCCAGATTCACCACATCCACTGGCTCTACCTTATCCATTCTGATTGTTACATCCTCAAAAAATTTCCAGAAGATCAGTCAAGCATGATTTGCCCTTCATAAATCCATGCTGACTTTGACCGATCCGTCACTGCTTTCCAAATGCGCTGCTGAAACATCTTTGGCCGGTGTGGGCAAGTTGAGCCAAAGGGCCTGTTTCCACGTTGTGTCACTTTATGACTCTGACTCTCTATGACTCCATAACTTACTCTTGCCTTTACAACTCTTATGTTCTAACATGATTTCAATTGTATTTCTCCCTGATAACATGATCGGCCACACCACTAAAGACGGTGATGGTTTAATGCAACAAAAGGCAGTGAAATCCAATTTCTAGTCAGAGAAGTTTGATTGAGACGTATATTAAAGCATGAAGAGAAGGAAGGACATTGAGGTTTGCGTGCTTTAAGTTTAAAATGTAGAATATTTAAGTTGATCCATGACTGGAAAAAATGCAAAATTATTAAGCTTGAAGCAAAGCTGGATATGTGGAGCTGATTCCTTCGAAAATAAACGCTAATCATGCTGACTCACCACTTCAAAATAAATCAGAGTTGATGAAAGTTAATGACATGGTTGTACAGGCAGTGAAAATCAAATGTTTAATGGGACATCAGGGTTATTTTGTTTCAAGGGCCAAGATGATCTTGTCTGTGTTCTTCAGTTACTAGGTGTTTGAAAAAGATGTAAGAATGTAGAGATAACCATTCTCAGGGAATCAAAGAGAAATACAGCACAGAAACAGGCTCATAAGTTCGTAAGTTCATAAGTAATCGGAGCAGAATTAATTTATTCGGTTCATCAAGTCTACTCTGACATCCAATCATGGCTGATCTATCTTTCTCTCCTAACCCCATTCTCCTGCCTTCTCCCCATAACCTCTGACCCCTGTACGTATCAAGAATCTATCTATCTCTGCCTTAAATATATCCACTGACTTTGCCTCCACAGCCTTCTGTGGCAAATAATTCCACAGATTCACCACCCTCTGACTAAAGAAATTCCTCCTCATTTCCTTCCCAAAAGAACGTCCTTTATCTCTGAGGCTAAATCAAGGCTACTCAACATACTATTCTGAAACAGAAATCATGTTTGTCATTGAAGTTATTTGAAGAAGTAAGGTGAACAATTGCATTTTAAGGTCCACTTAAGGTGTGGCACAATGGCACAGTGGTAGAGTTGCTGCCTTACAGCACCAGAGACCTGGGTACGATCCTGACTAGGGGTGCTGTCTGTACGAAGTTTGTATGTTCCCCCTGTGACCGCATGGGTTTTCTACAGGTGCTCCAGTTTCCTCCCACACTCCAAATACGTAAAGCCTTGTAGGTTAATTGGCTTCAGTAAAAATTGTAAGTTGTCCCTAGTGTGCAGAATAGTGATCTCTTGCCAACATGGACGGTGGGCTGAAGGGCCTGTTTCCGCATTGTATCTCTAAGATAAACAAAAGTAACTGGTGCTGTGGATAAGGTCCATTAATGTACTAAGATTCTTGATTAATACGGGTGTCGTGGTTTATGGGAAGAAGGCTGGAGAATGGGGTTAGGAGGGAGAGATAGATCAGCCATAATTGAATGGCGCAGTAGACATGATGGGCTGAATGGCCTAATTCTGCTCCTATCACTTATGAATTTATGAACTTATTGCCAGAAAGCTTTGGATGACATATTGAACCAAAGATCATTTTGTTAAAATGACTATCACGGTGCAGGAAATAATATATTGCGCTGGATGAAAGCTTAGCTGGCTAAAATGCATCTTTTTTTGGTTGGCAAGATGAAAGAAATGGAGTGCCAGAGAAATCAGTTCTGCAGCCAAAAATGCCTACAATTGTAATACATGATTTGGATGAAGTGATCAAAAGCATGCCTGCTCATTTTACTCATGACACAAGAATAGGTAGAAAAATAGAATGTCAACGGAATATAAGTAGGTTTCAAAGTGATGTAAAGAAGTGGATGGAATGGGCAAAAAATTGGCAAGTGGAGGATAATGGGGGAGAAATTGCAGCAAATTGTGGATGCGGCCCTGACCATCGCACAAACCAACCTCCCTTCCATTGACTCCACTTACACCTCTCGCCACCTCAACAAGGCCAGCAGCATAATGAAAAAATGGAGTGTTGCACCCTGGCCACTCCCTCCTCTCCCCAGTCCCTCCAGGCAAGAAGTACAGAAGTGTGAAAACGCACACCTCCAGATTCAGGGACAGTGTCTTCCCAGCTGTTATCAGGCACATGAATCATTCAACCAACACCTAGAGAACAGTCACTACCTTTGATCAGACTTTACTGGACATTATCTTGCACTGAACATTTTTCCCATTATTGAATGGATTGTGCTGGGATCCCCGATTCCGCTCCACCGCAGCACTTTCTAACCATTTATATAATACTTTTCTAGTTTGTACTTGCCAAAATGGACAATTGAGTTTGAGCTTGAGTTTAGTTTATTGGCTCGTATGCCGAGGTACAGTGAAAAGCTTTCTTTGCATGCTAACCAGTCAGCGGAAAGACAATACATGATTGCAATCGAGCCTTCCCCAGTGTACAGATACTCGATAAAAGGAATAGCGTGAATAATGTTTAGTGCCAAATAAAGTCCGATCAAAGATTGTCCGAGGGTCTCCAATGAGGTCAATAGTAGCTCAGGACTGCTCTCAAGTTGTTGGTAGGATGGTTCAGTTGGCTGAGGGGCAAACATTTCCACACGAATCTTGGTGGATATATGGAATGAGCAGCTTCAGGAGGTAGTTGAGTCAGGTACATTAACAACATTTCAAAGACATTCGGACAGGTACATTGACAGGAGAGGTTTGGAGAGATATCATATTATAGGAGTAGAATTAGGCCATTTGGTTCATCAAGTCTGTTCAGCTAATCAATCATGGCTGATCTATCTCTCCATCCTAAACCCATTCTCCTGCCTTCTCCCCATAACCTCTGACACCTGTACCAATAGAGAATCTATCTACCTCTGCCTTAAAAATATCAACTGACCTGGCCTCCACAGCCTTCTGTGGCAAAGAATTCCACAGATTCACCACCCTCTGACTAAAATTTTTTTTCCTCATCTCCTTCCTAGAAGAACCTCCTTTAATTCTGAGGCTATGACCTTGAGTCCTAGACTCTCCCACTAGTGGAAACATCCTCTCCACATCCACTCTACCAAGCCTTTCACTATTCTGTATGTTTCAATGAGGTCCCCCCGCATTCTTCTAAACTCCAGCGAGTACAGGCCCAGTGCCGACAAATGCTTATCATAGGTAAACCTACTCATTCCTGGGATCATTCTTGTAAACCACTCTGGACCCTCTCCAGAGCCAGCACATCCTTCCTTATCGGCTAAACACATGGGACGGTGGAGCTAGCTTAGATGGGGCAGTCAGCATGGCCATGTTGAGCCAAGTAGCTTGTTTCCATGCTGTAGGACTCTATCTCTCTATCTGGACTGAAAGATGGAGTAGAAAGCCATTTACTGTCAGTTGCACTAAAAGTTCACACACAGAAGTGGATACATCTGATATTTAGAAATGATAAAGAATCATAATATCATAAAGAGTCAAAAGTGATAGGAGTAAAATTATGCCATTTGGCCCATCAAGTCTACTCCATCAAGTCAACCAGCCATTCAATCATGGCTGATCTATCTCTCCCTCCTAACCCCATTCTCGTGCCTTCTCCCCATAACCCTTGATACCCTTGCTAATCATGAATCTATCTGTCTCTGCCTTAAAAATAGCAATTGACTTGGCCTGCACAGCCTTCAGTGGCAATGAATTCCACAGACTCACCACCCTTTGACTACAGAAATACCTTCTCATTTTCTTCCTAAATGTACATCCTTTAAATTGTGAGACTATGATCTCTGGTTCAAGACTCTCCCACCATTGGAAACATTCTCTCCACATCCACTCTATCCAGGCCTTTCACTATTCGGTAAGTTTCTATGAGATCCCCCCTCATCCTTCTAAATAAACTCCAGCGAGTCAAACATTCATTCCTTCTTTCCTACTGAGCAATTACCTTTGATAACATTCAATGCATCAGGATATTTTCTCTAGCTGTAGGAGCTTTTCCATTACAACCTCAAATAGATCTTGTGTATTATTAAATACAAAATCTTGGACTTACTCCAAGAGTAACCTCTGTGGAGAAGGGGAAGAAATGTCCAGAAAAGTCCTGTCCATTTCCCTCCATGGATGCTGCCTGACCAGCTGAGTTCCTCCAGCGCTTTGTTTTTACACTCAAGAAACACAGTAAGTATTTCAGGTGAATGACCCCCTCATTAGTTCTCTCTTACCACGTGTAGAATATTTGGATACGTTCTACAAATTAAATGAGGTAAATAAATGTTCTCCATTACCATTGTCCATTTTCAACGTGGAAAACCAATTTTCAACGTACAATGTTAATATCTGTAAGTTAATGTTGAAAATTGGGACATGATTTTTGCATTTTATTTGGATTTTGAACTCACTTGGATTTTGCAGCAGTCATGATGGTGAAACTATTAATGGTGACCCTGTCTGTTGGTGAAGACAGCAACATTAGTGAGGTTCTGGCATAGGCATAATTTATTAAGGAAGTCATTTGTTGAAGAGATTATTTTATGTTTAATTTAAGAAGGCGCTGTCAGTAATTCAACACCCTTTCATGAATTCTGATGTTCAATGTTAGTTTAGTTTAAAGATACAGTGCGGAAACAGGCCCTTCGGCCCACCGAGCCCGCGCCGACCAGCGATCCCCGCACACTAACACTATCCTACACACACTAGGGATAATTTACAATTTTAACAGGCCAATTAGCCTACAAACCTGTCCGTCTTTGGAGTGTGGAACGAGAACCCACGCAGGTCACGGGGAGAATGTACAAACTCCATACAAGTCAAGTCAAGTCAAGTCAATTTTATTTGTATAGCACATTTAAAAACAACCCATGTTGACCAAAGTGCTGTACATCTGTTTAGGTACTAAGGAAAAAATGAAACATACAGTAGCACACAAACATAACAGCACATACAAAACAGTTCACAGCGCCTCCTCAATGGGCCTCAAACGCTAGGGAGCAGAAATAGGTTTTGAGCTTGGACTTAAAGGAGTTGATGGAGGGGGCAGTTCTGATGGGGAGAGGGATGCTGTTCCACAGTCTAGGAGCTGCAACCGCAAAAGCGCGGTCACCCCTGAGCTTAAGCCTAGACCGCGGGATAGTGAGTAGCCCCAAGTCAATAGACAATAGACAATAGACAATAGACAATAGACAATAGGTGCAGGAGGAGGCCATTCGGCCCTTCTAGCCAGCACCGCCATTCAATGTGATCATGGCTGATCCTGACAAGCATCCGTAGTCAGGATTGAACCAGCATCTCTGGCGCTGGAAGGCAGCAACTCTACTGCTGTGCCACTGTGCTCTTCTACGCACTTAACTGTCAATTGAATTAAGTCAGTATGCCTTTGTCAAATAGTCCCAAAGCAGGCTTTTCAGACCACCCAGATCAGAAGGCCTGAACCCGGAGAGTCGAGGAGGAAGCCACTGGCGGTGACAGACTGTGGAGTGTGCCGGTAGGAGAGGGATCAGGGTAATACCTTCAGCACCTTCGGGGTCGGCTGCAGGAGGCTCCCCGTGGGGCTCAGAGGTGGTTGGCAGAGGAGAGGGATGGCGGCACAGACACCTGCAGCTGCCTGGGGCTTACCTGGGCTTACCTGGATCAGTGGCGCTCCACTCCTTCCAGCGTGTGGGACTTTGGACTTTTTGCTTCTTTGTAAACAGTGCCAAAATATGGAACGCCATGAAAGTGTTCAGCTGGAGACCACTAAGTCGCCGAGAAGTGAGCAAGCTCTGAGCCTTTGGGTCGAATGATCCAGGCCGTAAATCTCCCAATGGCCCGCGGGAGGCCATTTTGTGTCAGAGTTGGCAGAAATCCCACCTTCATCGTCTGAAGAGGGGTGGTGAGAGCACAGACTCACGCAGCGTTTAACGAATATTGAGCAAGCAAAGGAATTGCTTTGGCTTAGAAGGCTGCAGATCAAATGCCACCCCACAACATCACCGATTCCTTCTCTCCAGAGATGCTGTCTGACCCGCTGAGCTACCCCAGTTTTTTGTGTCTATCATCGCCAAAACATGGCGACTGTCCATTTGTGGGTTGTGCAAAAGGATTTTGCTGTGCTGTGCGTACGTGACAATAAAGAACCATTGCAACATTGCACCTACCTGCACTAATCCATTTATTGCCAGCATTTGATCTGCAGCCTTCTAAGCCAAAGCAATTCCTTTGCTTGCTCAATATTCGTTAAACGCTGCGTGAGTCTGTGCTCTCACCACCCACTCTGACAGTATGTACCAACCTTGGAGTGAAAGATATTTTCCTCTGATCTCTTGTAAAACTTTAACGGCTTTCCCTAAACCGGTGCTCTTTAGATTTAGATAGTTTTGTCAAAAGAATAAAATTCCTACCGTCTATCTTATCAATGCGCCTCCTCCTCCTTCACTGCCTGCCCCCCCCCCCCCCCCCTCCTTCCCTATCCCGGCCTCCTCTGTTCCATAGACACAAACCCAGACTATCTAGTCCTTCCTCATAACATTCTTGGGAGCATCCTGGTGAATCTGCCCTGGACTGTTCGAGCAACTATGCTCTTCCTATAGTTTAGTACAGTTTAGTTTAGAGACACAGCATGGATACAGCCTCTTCGGCCCACCAAGCCCACGTCGACCATTGGTCGCCTGTTCACATCATTATATGTTGTCACTCTTTCCCATCCACTTCCTACACATTAGGAGCAACTTTACAGAGGCCAATTAACCTACCGACCCGCACGGCTGTGGAATTCTCTGCCTCAGAAGGCAGTGGAGGCCGATTCTCTGGATGCTTTCAAGAGAGAGTTAGATCGAGCTCTTAAAGATAGCGGAGTCACGGGGTATGGGGAGAAGGCAGGAATGGGGTACTGATTGTGGATGATCAGCCATGATCACGGTGAATGGCGGTGCTGGCTCGATGGGCCGAATGGCCTACTCCTGCACTTATTGTCCATTGTCTTTTGCCTATTATCTATTGTCTATTGATTTTGGGATGTGGGAAGAATCCGGAGCACCTGGAGAAAACCCAAGCGGTCACAGGGAGAACTTGGAAACCCCATACAGAGAACACCTGAGGTCAGGATTGAACCTGGGTCTCTGGCGCCGTGAGGCAACAGCTCTACCAGCTGCACCACAGTTACACCTAGTGTGGTGACCAGAACCGCATACTATACAAAGGACGTGTGGCTTTACCATCGTTTTATGCAGTTGGACCATGTCCTCCTCATTCTTATACCTAGTGCCCTAGCTAGCGAGGGTAAGTATCATAAATCCCCTTTTAAACTTCCTTATTTACCTATGCTGTCCCCTGCTGAGATCTTTAGACTTGTACATGAAGATCACTTAGTTACTCACTACTCTTGCAAGATGATACTGGAGAGTGGCGACTCCATGTGTGTTCATCCCAGAGAAGGATCTACAATCATCCGACACAATCGAAACAAAACGAAGGGGAGAAGGACGGAGAATGGCGTTAGAAGGGAGAGATAGATCAGCCATGATTAAATGGCAGAGTAGACTTGATGGGCCGAATGGCCTGATTCTTCTCCTATCACTTACGATTGTGAATCGCTCCACTCTTTCACATCTCTTTTCGACCTGTAAGTATAGCACCATTTCTAATGATAGTTTCCTATCGTAACCTATCAACTGATTAATCATATTCTGTAGATGGACAAAAAATACTGGAGTAACTCAGTGGGACAGGCAGCATCTCTGGAGGGAAGGGATGGGTGACGTTTTGGGTCCAGACCCTTCTTCAGACCCAAGGTTCTCTCTCCAGAGACGCTGCCTGTCCCGCTGAGCAACTCCAGCATTTTTGTGTCAATCTTCGATTTAAACCAGTATCTGCAGTTCTTTTCTACAAATAATATTCTGTAGCCTATTTCAATTCCTCTTCTTATCAGCAACACTGCCGAATTGATCCAAATTCCAAGTACTTACCTCTTCTTAACTCTCCAATCCATCTTCCTGTAATGGGGTGACCAGAATTGCACACAATACTCCTAATGCAGCCCAACCAACATTTTATAAAGCTGCAACATGACTCCTGGCTCTTATGTTCCATGCCCCGACCAACAAAGGCAAGTGTTGCATACGCCTTCTTTACCACTTTATCTACTTGTGTTGATACTTCTATGGAGCTATTGACTTGGTTCCTAGAATCACTTTGCACATCAACGTGGTTAAGAGCCCTGTCATTAACTGCATACTTTCCCCTTACGTTTTTGACCCCCTACAATGCAATAAGTTCATAGGTCATAGGTCATAGAAACATAGAAAATAGGTGCAGGAGTAGGCCATTCGGCCCTTCGAGCCTGCACCACCATTCAATATGATCATGGCTGATCATCCAGCTCAGTAGCCTGTACCTGCCTTCTCTCCATACCCCCTGATCCCTTTAGCAAAAAAGGCCACATCTAACTCCCTCTTAAATATAGCCAATGAACTGGCCTCAACTGCCTTCTGTGGCAGAGAATTCCACAGACTCACCACTCTCTGTGTGAAGAAATGTTTTCTCATCTCGTCCATAGGACATGGACTTGGACATTCAGCCCATCAGGCCTGCTTCGTCATTCAATCATGGCTGATCTATCTTTCCCAATCAACCCCATTCTCCTGGCTTCTCCCGATAACCCTTGACATCCTTACTAATCTAGAATCTGTCAATTCCCGATTTTAAAAATACCCAATGACGTGGTCTCCATAGCCATCTGTGGCAATTAATTCCACAGATTCACCACACTCTAACAAAATTCCTCCTCCTCTCCTTCCTAAACGTACGTCCTTATATTCTGAGGCTGTGGCCTCTGGTCCTTGACTCTCCCACTAGTGGAAACATCCTCTCCACATCCACTCTATCCAGGCCTTTCATTATTCCATAAATTAATACCTCACACTTGTCCTCATTAAGCTCCATCTGCCATTTAAATGACTATATTTATTTCCTGCTGTATCCTTTGGAAGTCTTCTTTACATTCTGCATCTCCACCATTTTTTGTGTCATCTGCAAACTCATTAATTAAAAATTACAGATTATTTCACAATCTGTGCTGAGTACTAATTTTACTCGATAGAGCAATTCTGTTGGATAAATATTTTTTATTATTTCGAATTTAAAAAATGGTGGCATGGTAGCGTGGCGGTTGAGCTACTACCTCACAGCGCCAGAGACCCGAGTTCGACCCTGACTACGGGCGCCGTCTGTACAGAGTTTGTACATTCTCTCCGTGACCTGCGTGGGTTTTCTCCGAGATCTTCAGTTTCCTCCCACACTCCAAAGACGAACAGGTTAATTGGCTTGATATAATTGTAAATGCAAAATTGACCCTGGTGCATGTAGGATAGTGTTAGTGGGTAGCGTGGGTAGCTGGTTGGTGCGGACTCGGTGGGCCAAAGGGTCTGTTTCCGTGCTGTATCTCTAAAACTAAACTAAACTAAATCATGGATTTTAACATAAAGTGGTGTATGTATGATATTTCACATATAAATCAATTGTACATGCATGTCCCAATCCTTATTGATTTTTTTAGTTCAGAGATACAGCACAGAAATAGACACCTCGGCCCGCCGAGTCTGCCCCGACTAGCCATCCCCGCACATTAACACTATCCTACTAGTGACAATTTACACGTACACCAAGCCAATTAACCTACAAACCTGTACGTCTTTGGAGTGCGGGAGGAAACTGAAGATCTCGGAGAAACCCATGTGGTCGTGAGGGGAACATACAAACTCTGTACCGACGATTATGCTTAAATTTTTTAATAGTTCATTGAAAGTTGTGAAATATTTCCCTTGTTTGCTGGCTGTGGCACTGCTTTACATTTGTTCCCTGCCATCCGGCTTGGTGCACAGATTCCGACATTTGGCAGGAACCAATGTGGACAAGGAAGAAGCCTGTTACAGGGATCTTTGTGAGCAGTTTTGTTTGAGGTTGGTGGTGAGTGTTGTGGCTTTGTAGATAAACTGCAAAATCATATCATATCATATCATATCATATATATACAGCCGGAAACAGGCCTTTTTGGCCCTCCAAGTCCGTGCCGCCCAGTGATCCCCGTACATTAACACTATCCTACACCCACTAGGGACAATTTTTATTTATTTTTTTACATTTACCCAGCCAATTAACCTACATACCTGTATGTCTTTGGAGTGTGGGAGGAAACCGAAGATCTCGGAGAAAACCCACGCAGGTCACGGAGAGAACGTACAAACTCCTTACAGTGCAGCACCCGTAGTCAGGGTCGAACCTGAGTCTCCGGCGCTGCATTCGCTGTAAAGCAGCAACTCTACCGCTGCGCTACCGTGAAATATCAAGCTGTAGACACCTAATCCTGTAATTCTCAATTGATATAATGAAGACAAATTATGTGGCTGGTTGACAACTATCTGGTTCATCGTACAAACCCAGCAATGCCACATATCCTTCAGTCTGAAGCTCGTGGATGAAGGTATCAAATAGATGTTTTGAAGGATATGGTAGATGACACAGCAGATAGAAGAATTCAACATTCATTTCACTGAAGGTATCAAACGTGCATCAATTCCGTTGCTTTCCAGACAGGCAATTTCTTCAGCAACACCATCTCGGTAAACAGACAATAACAGACCTTTGTCACGCCTAAGAGACTGATTTCAAGGGAGAATTCTTAGTGACAACCAACTTGTTCCAGACATCGAAGGTGACTGGATCGGTCATCCCTTAGGCCGTTGAATCTTTCCAATTGCAGCCCAAGAATCACGGATATCAGTCAAACTGTGTGAGCGAGCTTGTCACCATATAATTCAGAGTGACGGATTCTGCGATTTGTATTCTGCAGCAGCCGACAGCAAATAAAACATAAATATCCACGTGATATTCCTCTCCTTTCAGGCCACGAAAGGACATGGCTCCTTTCTCACAGAGTCGCTGCTGCTTTGCATTGATCACAGAAGTAAACTGGATTGGGCATCCAATCTATTTGCAATGACAGCAAAGTCTTCACTTGGCGCATTGAGCAGGGATCACGACACGACACATGTTTATTTCATTTCCGTCAATATAATTTATTCTGGTTGAGACAGAAAACCAAATGGATGGATGTGGGTCAAATATGGCCCCCATTTTCCACCAAAACAAGATGCTTCTTCAGGAATGGCTTCTTCCTCTCTGTTATCAGACTTCTGAATTGACCTTCCTTAAGCTAAACCTTCACAAAACCAACCTCCCTTCCTTTCACTTTATTTACAATTCGTGCTACCTCGGCAAGGCCACCAACATAATCAAGTCACACAGTTTGACTGATATCCGTGATTCTTGGGCTGCAATTGGAAAGATTCAACGGCCTAAGGGATGACCGATCCAGTCACCTTCGATGTCTGGAACAAGTTGGTTGTCACTAAGAATTCTCCCTTGAACGTCAAACGTCAAACGTGCATCAATTCCGTTGCTTTCCAGACAGGCAATTTCTTCAGCACCACCATCTCGGTAAACAGACAATAACAGACCTTTGTCACGCCTAAGAGACTGATTTCAAGGGAGAATAGACAATAGACAATAGACAATAGGTGCAGGAGGAAGCCATTCAGCCCTTCGAGCCAGCACCACCATTCAATGTGATCACGGCTGATCGTTCTCAATCAGTACCCCATTCCTGCCTTCTCCCCATACCCCCTGACTCCGCTATCCTTAAGAGCTCTATCTAGCTCTCACTTGAATGCATTCAGAGAATTGGCCTCCACTAACTTCTGAGGCAGTGAATTCCACAGATTTACAACTCTGGCTGACATTTTTTTTCCTCATCTCTGTTCTAAATGGCCTGCCCCTTATTCCTAAACTGTGGCCCCTGGTTCTGGACTCCCCCAACATTGGGAACATGTTTCCTGCCTCTAACATGTCCAACCCCTTAATAATCTTATATGCTTCTCCCCACTCCCCTCTGGAGAAAAGGAATAGGTAACGTTTTGGGTCGAGACCCTTCTTCAGTCTCGACCTGAAATGTTACCTATTCCTTTTCTCCAGAGATTCTGCCTGTCCCTCTGAGTTACTCCAGCTTCTTGTGTCTGTCTTCAGTTTAACCAGCGTCTGCAGTTCCTTCCTACACATTGCAAATAGTCCAAATCTATTGCAAAATACAAATTGCTGACAAATTTAGTGGGTCTGAAGAATGGTCATCTCTCCTTTTTCCTCCGCAGATGCTGCCAGAACCTCTGAGCACTTTGGTTTTTGCTCACGATTCCAGCATCTGCAGTTTCTTGAGATCGAAATCCATCGGCAGGATGACAACTTCATTGTCCTCATTGTCTCCCAGGCCAATGTCACGAGCATTGCAAGTCTAATTACATGACTGGTTGAGATTATCAGGACAAGAATACATTTCAATGTTGATGTCAAACGCCTTGAAAAAAACCTCACATTATCACTGATTCATATGTTTATAAGTTCATAAGTGATAGGCAAAGAAAACAAAGACATATAAAATAGGTGCAGGAGGAGGCCATTTGGCCCTTCGAGCCAGCACCGACATTCATTGTGATCATGGCTGATCATCCACAATCAGATTCTGCTAGCCTCTAGAGCTCTATCTAACTCTCTTTTAAATTCATCCAGTGAATTGGCCTCTACTGCCTTCTGTGGCAGAGAATTTCACAGAGAATTCTGATAGGAGTAGAATTAGGCCATTCAGCCCATCAAGTCTAATCCGTTTATGAGGCTCTCACTAGGGTCTCTTCTACATCCCGCAGCTCCGCTCTTGCTCCCCCTCCCCCCACTCGCAACAAGGACAGAATCCCCCTCGTTCTCACCTTCCACCCCACCAGCCAGCGGATCCAACAAATCATCCACCAACATTTCCGTCACCTACAACGGGACCCCACCACTGGCCATATCTTCCCATCCCCTCCCCTCTCTGCATTCCACAGAGACCGTTGCCTCCGTAACTCCTTGGTCCACTCATCTCTTCCTACCCAAACCACCCCATCCCCGGGCACTTTCCCCTGCAACCGCACGAGATGCAACACCTGTCCCTTTACCTCCCCCCTCAACTCCATCCAAGGACCCAAACAGTCTTTCCAGGTGAGACAGAGGTTCACCTGCACCTCCTCCAACTTCATCTATTGCATCCGCTGCTCCAGATGTCAACTTATTTACATCGGCGAAACCAAACACAGGCTCGGCGATCGCTTCGCTCAACCCCTACACTCGGTCCGCGTTGGCCAAACTGGTCTCCCGGTGGCCAAGCACCTCAACTCCCCCTCCCATTCCCAGTCTGACCTTTCTGTCATGGGCCTCCTCCAGTGCCACAGTGAGGCCCACCAGAAATTGGAGGAACAGCACCTCATATTTCGCCTGGGCAGTTTGCAGCCCAGTGGTATGAACATCGACTTCTCCAACTTTAGATAGTTCTTCTGTCCCTCTCTTCCCCTCCTCCTTCCCAGATCTCCCTCTATCTTCCTGTCTCCACCTATATCCTTCCTTTGTCCCGCCCCCCTGACATCAGTCTGAAGAAGGGTCTCGACCCGATACATCACCCATTCCTTCGCTCCTGAGATGCTGCCTGACCTGCTGAGTTACTCCAGCATTTTGTGAATAAATACTTTCGATTTGTACCAGCATCTGCAGTTATTTTCTTAAGTCTAATCCATCTAATCATTGCTGGTCTATCTCTCCTTCTCAATCCCATTCTCCTGCCTTCTCCTCATAACCCCTGACAACCATACTAATCAAGAATCTATCTACCTCTACCTTACAAATATCCATTGACTTGGACTCCACAGCCTTCTGTGGCAAATAATTCCACAAGTTCACCACCTTCTGACTAAAAATTCATGAGAAACCCTGGTATCTGATGAATTAAAATGGGGGAAGGAACATTCAGGAAATCATGGAAATTCTTGTTTCTTTATTTGGTTTAATGAAAGCAGTGGAAGGACTGCAGCATCATCTGCACCACCATCTCAACCTGTTAACCCTTTGCCAAATGCATGGAAGAGTCTCTGGAGTCTACCCTGGACTCACCAGCCACTTGAGAACCGACAAAACAAATGTGGTCGTAAGTCATTCTCGATCCAAGGGGTCTCAGAAGGAGAAATAGTCAAGATAATACTTGAGAGGTGGAAACAGGACCTTTGGACCGTCAAGTCCATATCAAACATCAATCAGACACCTTGACACTAGTTCCATACTATCCCACTTACACATCCACTCCCCACACATTAGGGGCATTATTACAGAGGCCAATTGACCTGCAAAGTCGCACGTGTTTGGGATGTGGGAGGAAACCGGAGCGCACGGGGGAAACCCACACGATCACAGGGAGAATGTACAAACTCCACGCAGAAAGCTCCCTGAAGTCATCATCATCATCATCATCATCATCATCATCAAATATACAGCCGGAAACAGGCCTTTTCGGCCCACCAAGTCCGTGCCGCCCAGCGATCCCCGTACATTAACACTATCCTACACCCACTAGGGACAATTTTTACATTTACCCAGCCAATTAACCTACAACCTACATACCTACATACAAGTCAGGATCGAACCCCAGGTCTCTGGCTCGACGAGGCAGGAACTCCACCAGATGCACCACCATTCCACCATTGTGCATCTGAAGCAGAGTGGTGGCGTAGAAGATTTAACTTTTAGCATTTCCTCCCCCCCCCCCCCCCCCCCCCCCCCCCCCACTTTTCAACTCAGCCCATATTATTTCATGATGCATCTTCCATTCTTACTGTTTGTGGCCTTTCACGTTTTGCGGTTTTTGAATTGCATCCAGCCAGCCAGAACAGATCTCTCTGAAAAGCTGTGCTTGCAACCTTGAATGAAATCTCTTTCGGTAAATCTGCCGGGTCTCTTTCAACTGGGAAGATTGAGGTTTACAACAGCTTGAATGCAGGCTGTCTAGACGACGGTCATGCTAGGACGATTGTTTTGAAGCTTTGCCTTTTCTTGGCCTCTAATGCATTCAAAAATACAACATCTAGAATTTGTGCATTATAGTTGTCAATGTACAGTATCACACTATCACTAATGTTTGTCCCACATTGAAGACATTCTTTCACAGAATGTACACTGACAAAAGAAAAGCAAAATGGTTGTGTAATGTGTGCTCATTTTGGCTGACACAGTTTGGGGAGGAATCTTGATCACCATCGGTTTTCTTTCGCAACAAACTTTTAGGTGGGAAATTCTGGCGGTTTCCCTCCAAGCCCCAAAGATGTGCGGGTTTGTAGGTTAATTGGCCTCTGCAAAACTACCCCTAGTGGATGCGAAAGAGGGATAACCGTAAGGCCATAAGATAGAGGAGCAGAGTTAGGCCATTCGGCCCATCGGGTCTACTCCGCCATTCATTCGTGGCTGATCTATTTTTCCCACTCAACCCCAGTCTTCTGCCTTCTGCCATAGATGCCCAATGACATCGAGTATGGAGAGTTGGTCCCTTCAGACCAACTCATCCATGCCAACCACGATGCCCATCAAAGTGAGTCCCCTTTACCCATATCCCTCTAAACCAAAGATAATAGAGCGGAGCAAGATAGGCCACTCTGTCAAAATCACCTATACTGAAGTGTAGTACGTAAAGGATCCATTTTAGTTGGCAATACCCGCCGTCCGTTATGCCTCTCGCAGTGTATTCAGTGTTTTGGGGGAACAGTATGTGTGATGATACCATTAAAATGCAGAATATATCTCGTCTATTAATTCACAGATTTTTATTATTTTTCTTTTTAAATGTTTCTGCAAGTTTCTGCCTATTAAAATGGCGCCATGAGATACTACGGTTTTTAAGGTCGAGTGGTCTTTCTTGCTCTGCTCTATTATCTTTGCTCTAAACCATTCCTATCTAAGTAACTGTCCAAAAGTTGACATAAAAAACCTGGAGTATTGCGTACAGTTTTGGTCTCCTAATCTGACGAAAGACATTCTTGCCATAGAGGGAGTACAGAGAAGGTTCACCAGATTGATTCCTGGGATGGCAGGACTTTCATATGAAGAAAGACTGGATAGACTCGGCTTGTACTCGCTGGAATTTAGAAGATTGAGGGGAATCTTATAGAAACTTACAAAATTCTTAAGGGGTTGGACAGGCTAGATGCAGGAAGATTGTTCCCGATGTTGGGGAAGTCCAGAACAAGGGGTCACAGTTTAAGGATAAGGGGGAAGTCTTTTAGGACCGAGATGAGAAAGTTTTTTTTCACACAGAGAGTGGTGAATCTGTGGAATTCTCTGCCACAGAAGGTAGTTGAGGCCAGTTCATTGGCTATATTTAAGAGGGAGTTAGATGTGGCCCTTGTGGCTAAAGGGATCAGGGGGTATGGAGAGAAGGCAGGTACAGGATACTGAGTTGGATGATCAGCCATGATCATATTGAATGGTGGTGCAGGCTCGAAGGGCCGAATGGCCTATTCCTGCACCTATTTTCTATGTTTCTATGTTTCTATGACCAAGAAGAAGATATAAGGTAATGGCAAATGTTATTGAGGAATACTTTAATTGAAAACATAACAACAAAGAAAGTAAGAGCAGGAGTGGGACATTTGACTTCTTTCAGCAAGATGATGGTTGACCTTCTAAACTTTCATGCCCTATTTCCATATCACTTGAGAGCAACTAATGAAAATCCTAGTTTTATGCATCTGGAATTCTCAAGCAAAAAAAATCTACGAATATTGTGCAATTTCATAAAATGCTTACAGGATGAATTTTACAATCAAGTATCATGCAAAATATGTCTGAAAATACATTTTTACTTTATTTACATGTCTGCACAAGGGCAGTGCAGTGTAGGTTGATTAGTAGCAGCCTCTTTGAAGGATTGGCACTTCATTTGAGGGTGAGTGCAGTCATTTATTTGATTTATTTCTGTTGTATTTTACATTAATACTGTTTAGCCTCATAGAATTGCAGTGTAAAACATTGTTTTTTTTTGAAGGGTAAGGAAATGACAGGTAGTTTGCCAATTTATTTTAAAGTTTATGTGTCGAATAGTGGTGCTGCGATGTGTGGTGCAATGGTATGTTTGGAACAATTCACAAGCAACTTATTTTTGAACTAAATTATATTTATTCGGCTATTTACAATGGTTAATTATTTACAACTCCAAAGACGTGCAGGTTTGTAGGCTAATTGGTTTAGGTAAAATTGTAAATTGCTCCTAGTGTGTGTAAAGGATAGTGTTAGTGTGAGGGGATGACTGGTCAGTGTGGACTTGATGGGCCGAAGGGCCTGTTTCTGTGCTCTATCTCTAAACTAAACTAAACTAAACTAAACAATTTACATAAACTACAACAATACACCCACCATCATAATACAAAATTGCCAAGTATTCCTTACTACTAAACATCAAATTGTTATGTTACCATCTTGATTTAGCATATAATTTAGTTGATCCCCACGGTGCTTTTATGAAGGTAAATAAAATCGTGAGGAGCATAGATAGGAAGAATGCACACAGGATTGGGGAATCAAGAATTAAAGGTTTTAACTGAGAAGAGAAAGATTTAATAGGAACCTGAGGGGCAACTTTTTTACACAAGGGGGTGTTATGCTTATGGGAAAAGCAAGCTGCCTGGCGAAGTGGTCGAGGCAGATATAATCAACAACATTTAAGGGACAATAGACAGTAGACAATAGACAATAGGTGCAGGAGGAGGCCATTCGGCCCTTCGAGCCAGCACCACCATTCAATGTGATCATGGCTGATCATTCTCAATCAGTACCCCGTTTCTGCCTTCTCCCCATACCCCCTGACTCCGCTATCCTTAAGTGCTCTATCTAGCTCTCTCTTGAATGCATTCAGAGAATTGGCCATCACTGCCTTCTGAGGCAGACAATTCCACAGATTTACAACTCTCCGACTGAAAAAGTTTTTCCTCAGCTCCGTTCTAAATGGCCTACCCCTTATTCTTAAACTGTGGCTCTTGGTTCTGGACTCCCCCAACATTGGGAACATGTTTCCTGCCTCTAACGTGACCAACCCCTTAATAATCTTATACGTTTCGATAAGATCCCCTCTCATCCTTCTAAATTCCAGTGTATACAAGCCTAGTCACTCCAGTCTTTCAACATAGGACGTTTGGACAGGTGCATGGATTGGAAGGGTTTTGAGGGATACAACTCAATCACTGACAAATGGGACTCACACGGTCGGCCATCTTGGTCGGCATGGACTGGTTTTGCTGAAAGGCCGATTTCCGTGCTGCGTGACTCCATGACTCTCTGACTCTTCAATAGATTAATCGATTGATACTGTGTTGTCACGTGTACCTGGCACGGTGAGATTCTTTGTTTTGCAGACAGTATAAGTATGCAATAGTCGCCACGTAAAGGGCGCCGAGAAAGTTACAAAAATATTCAAAATAATCCCTCCTCCCCCTCCCTCCCCACCCCACCCTCCCATCCCTCGCTCCACCACCAAGTCCCGCTTTGTTTTGGACTGCCTCCCCCCTTCACCCCCCCCATGCCGGGTCCTTCCTTTCAGCGTGGGGAGGGGGGTGCTGCCGAGAACAAAGCGGGACTTGGTGGGGTGGGGTGGGGGTGGTGAGGCGGCACTTCCTTCACCGACCGTCGGGACTCACGCGGGCCATTCTCGGCCGATCACCAGAACTTGCGGGCGACAGCTCTCCGACGGTCCACCGCGCTCACCGACGGTCCACTGCGTTCATTGACGGTCCACCGTGCTCACCGACGGTCCACCGCACTCACCGACGTCCCTCTCTAACACGTCTCAGTCCTCACTATGCCAGGCGACTGACTCTTACGATGTTGTTACTACATTTAACTTGAAATAAAAGTCGAATCTCTTTGCAACAAACCTCAGCTCTGTGTTTTTTGATTAAAAAGAATCAATAGGTAGCAGCAGGAACTGGATTGCAGTTGTTCAAAGCGACTCCCAATTTAGTTTGGTGAACATCTTACAGCCAACCATTGTTATAAAGACTGCACAAAACACCTAACTGCCTGCATGTTGGCATTTAGAATTACTCCACTAGCAGCACAAAACTGCCTGCATGTTGGCATTTAGAATTACTCCACTAGCAGCACAAAACGAACAAAGCAGAAGCTGCTGGAAACAGCTCGGCACAGAATCAGGCCTTTCCCAGAATCACCGTGAAGCCGCGGTATCTGGTACGAAGAGGCCGACTCGGGAGCTCTATGCCGCGGAGAGTGTTCCAATCCGTCCCGACGCCGGAGTTTCGATCATCCCGTCCTTCCATCACAGTGAGGAATGTGGAAACCGCTGTGGTGGATGTTTATGTTAAATTTTATTTTATGTGGCTGTGTGTCTTGGTGCTTTTTACTTAATATGGCTGTATGGTAACTCAAATTTCACAGTACCTTAATTGGTACATGTGACAATTAAATTGAATCTTGAATCCTGAAATATCCATTGACTTGGCCTCCACAGCCTTCTGTGGCAATGATTCCACAGATTCACCACCCTCTGACTAAAGAAGTCCCTTCTCATCTCCTTCCTAAAGCAACGTCCTTTTATTGTGAGGCTATGACCTCTGGTCCTAGATTCTCCCGCTAGTAGAAACATATTCTGCACATCCACTCTATCCAGGCCTTTCACTATTCGGTACGTTTCAATGAGGTCCCCTCACATCCTTCTAAACTCCAGCGATCAGAGGCCCAGTGCCATCAAACGGTCTGATATGCATCCAAACGATTCTTAAATGCCACCATTGTTTCTGCCTCCACCACTACCCCTGGCAGTGTGTTTCCACTACCTTCTACCCTCTGCATAAAAAACTTACCCCACATATCGCCTTTAGATTTTGCCCCCTCACCTTAAGGTTATGCCCTCTAGTCTTTGTTATATCTCCCCTGGGAAAAACACTCGTCAGGTCAGGCTGCATCTATGGAAAGAGGACAAGTATTATCTTTTCAGACCAAAGCCCTGTCGTTAGGAATTGGGGAAAAAGAGAAAGCAAGTTGATTTTAACATGGAAAAGGGATGGGAAAAGAATGGGCAGGACACAGGGAACTATAATTGGCTGGGCAAATGTTTACAAAAATTGTCCCTAGTGTGTGTAAGATAGTGTTAATGTGCGGGGATCGCTGGGCGGCGCGGACCCGGTGGGCCGAAGAGCCTGTTTCCGCACTGTATCTCTAAATCTAAATCTAAATCTAAAAATAAGACCATAAGCAGCAGAATTAGGCCATTTGGCCCATCGAGCCTGCTCTGCCATTCGGTCATGGCTGATCTATTTTTCCCGCTCAACCCCATTCTCCTGCCTTCTCCCTGTAACCTTTGACACCCTTCAAGGCTAAGGGAAGATGGAAGGATGAGACTTGGGTTGAGTCCAGGGTGAGACCTGGGTTGCCAAGGAAGTAAGCTGTATATGGGGGTCATCTGGTTGGTAGTTAACTGGGACAGTTAGAGAGAGAGAATCCAAACTCCCTCTGCAGCTGTAACTCTGCACTTCTCTATTTCCATTACCTGTTCTACCTGTGTATGATTTGATTGTGCACAGGTACAGTTTGATCTGTCTGAATAGTATGTAAAACAACTTTTTTTATTGCATCTGAGTGCGGGTTAAGACAATGAGGTCAAAAGACATCTATTGTGCCAAGTCTACCACAGGTATCTCTGCAATGCTTCCAATAACAACAAATAAGAACAGAAATAGGGCAGCATAGTGGCACTGCAAAGGATTTGCTACCGTACAGCACCAGAGTCCCGGGTTTGATCCTGACTACAGGTGCTGTCTATACGGAGTTTGTATGACCGCCCTGTGACCTCATGGGCTTTCTCCGGGTGCTCCGGTTTCTTCCCACATTCCAAAGTTGTGCAGGTTTGCGGGTTATAAGTGGCTTGGGTAAATTGCCCCTGGCCGGGGTGTACTCAGTTGGCCGAAGGGTCTGTTTCCACGCTGTGTCTCTAAACTAAACACTGTTAAACGAAAGTGGCTAGAGTATGAAAACACCATAAAAGAAATGTAATGGTTGGGTAGTGCAGGGCTGCAGGAATGACCAGCAGCTTAGGCTGTGGTATTGGAGAGAAAAATACTGAGCCAATATCATCGGCCAGCTAGCTAGTTCTGATACAGACAGAGAAACAAAAAGAAGGTATTTATTCACAAAATGCTGGAGTAACTCAGCAGGTCAGGCAGCATCTCGGGAGAGAAGGAATGGGTGACGTTTCGGGTCGAGACCCTTCTTCAGACTGATGTCAGGGGGGCGGGACAAAGGAAGGATATAGGTGGAGACAGGAAGATAGAGGGAGATCTGGGAAAGAGGAGGGGAAGAGAGGGACAGAGGAACTATCTAAAGTTGGAGAAGTCGATGTTCATACCACTGGGCTGCAAACTGCCCAGGCGAAATATGAGGTGCTGTTCCTCCAATTTCCGGTGGCCTCACTATGGCACTGGAGGAGGCACATGACAAAAAGGTCAGACTGGGAATGGGAAGGGGAGTTGAAGTGCTCGGCCACCGGGAGATCAGTTTGGTCAATGCAGACCGAGCGCAGGTGTTCAGCGAAGCGATCACCGAGCCTGCGCTTGGTTTCGCCGATGTAAATAAGTTGACATCTAGAGCAGCGGATGCAATAGATGAGGTTGGAGGAGGTGCAAGGCCCTGTTGCCATGCTGTTTCTTGCAATCAATTCAGTCAATCTATGTTTGATTTTTCGAATATCGAGGAGGCCAGACTGTGAACAGCAAGCACAGTTCGCTGGATTGGAAGTGGTGAAAGTAAATCAATGCTTCATCTTGAAGGACTGTTTGAGTGCTTAGATGGAGTTCAGAGAAGAGTTAAAAGGAGAGGTGTTGCATCTCGTGTGTTTGCATGGGAAGGTCAAAGCACTGGATGAATTTAAGAGAGAGTTAGATAGGGCTCTGGGGGCTAGTGGAGCCAAGGGATATGGGGAGAAGTTGGGCAAAGGTTACTGATTGTGGATGATCAGCCATGATCACAATGAATGATGGTGCTGGCTCGAAGAGCCGAATGGCCTACCTTCTGCACCTATTTTCTATGTTTCTATGTAAGGTGCCATAGGACAGAAACTGATTGATCGGGACGAGAGTGTGGACCAGGAAGAAGTCCCATTGCGACACTGCAAAGGGAGGGGAGTGACATTTTGCTGAAGGTGGAAGAAATTGTGAGTCTTGATCCATAGAATGCGAAGGCCAGTGGGGTGGAAGGGTAGGGGACCTCAGTCTTGGTTTGAAAAGAAAAGGAGAGGATGGAAGCAGTCAAGAGCGCTGTCACCTATTGTAGAGGGGAAGCCAAGGAAGACATCTCAGATGCAACTGTGTGAAATGATTTTTCATCAGAGAAAATTTGATGGCGGAAGCAGAAGAAAATAATCCCAATGATGAAGGAAGCAAGGATGAAGGAAGCAACATTGAGATAGCTGTTGGAATATTACCATGGATACACCATGGAATATTTTGATGTAATGGATGTTTGTGCCAAGCTTCTCCCCTGAAATCGAGAAGATCCCCTGGAATTCTCTGCCTCAGAAGGCAGTGGAGGCCAATTCTCGGTATGCTTTCAAGAGAGAGCTAGATGGAGCTCTTAAAGATAGCAGAGTCAGAGGGTAGGGGAGAAGGCAGGAACGGGGTATTGATTGTGAATGATCAGCCATGATCACATTGAATGGCGGTGCTGGCTCGAAGGGCCGAATGGCCTACTCCTGCACCTATTGTCTATTGTCTATTGTCTATCCAGAAAAGGAAGGGAGGGGTCGGTGATGAACCATAGAGACCTAGAGTTATACAGTGCTGAAACAGGCCCTTCACCCAACACATCCATGGTGGCCATGTGAAGTTGAGAGGAGGGTGAAAATTGGCACCATTAAAGTAATGAACTTCCAAGTCTCGCATGAATGCAGGAAGTAGCACCATTCCAGTCCGATATATTGGAACAGAAATTACAGTAGCATGTCAAATATAACTGAAAGAAATCTATTCCACATATTCCACGAAACGCAGAGGGTAGCTTGGACCAATTCAAGTTCCCATAGCTACTTTTTTGATCTGTAGAGAGTGAGTAAAAGTGAAGAAGTTCTTCAATTGACAATTTGTTCTACGTGAAGGTTGAGATCAGAAATGCAAATGAAAGTTTTGTGAAGGGACACATGGAATAGCAGACGCTGGAGTTGTGCATTGAACACAAAATGCTGGGGTAACTCAGCAGGTCAGCAGCATCTGTGGAAGACATGGAGTCTAAAGAATGATCCCGATCTGAAACGTCGTCTATCCATGTCCTCCAGAGATGCTACCTGACCCATTGGGTTGCTCCAGCACTTTTGTTGCGGATGGAAACATTGTAATAAGAGGAAGTTGAAGAAGGAAGAAATCGAGAACCAGAGGACATAGGTTTACGGTGAAAGGGAAAAGATTTAATAGGAATCTGAGGGGCAACGTTTCCACACAAAGGGTGGTGGGTGCATGGAACAAACAGCCAGAGGAGGTAGTTGAGGCTGGGATTATCCCAACATTTAAGAAACAGTTAGACAGGTACATGGATAGGACAAAGTTTGGAGGGATATGGACCAAATACGGGCAGGTGGGACAATGGGACATAGTAGCTGGGATATGTTGGCTGGTGTGGGCAAGTTGGGCTGAAGGGCCTGTTTCCACTCTGAATCACTCTATGACTCAATGACTCTAAGTTGTTAGCTTGGCACACTGTAGTCAAACCAATGAAGTTGGAGCAGGAGAGGGAACCAGTCCAATGGGAACACTTCTCACCGTGGCAGGCCAGAAACTCTGTGCGGAGTTTGCACGTTCTCTCTGTAACCATGCGGGTTTTATCCGGATGTTCCAGTTTCCTCCCACAGTCCAAAGACTCGTTCATTTCAGAAGAGGGGCCTCAACCCGAGAAGTCACCTATTCCTTTTCTACTGAGATGCTGCCTGACCCCGCGGGTTTCCTGATTAATTCGCCTCTATTAATTGCCCCTGGTGTTTAGGGAGTGGATATGAAAGTGGGATATCATAGTTATCATCATATCATCATATATAT
Source organism: Rhinoraja longicauda (assembly GCF_053455715.1). Lineage (NCBI taxonomy): Eukaryota > Metazoa > Chordata > Chondrichthyes > Rajiformes > Arhynchobatidae > Rhinoraja > Rhinoraja longicauda. The sequence goes on from NC_135960.1 coordinate 10,404,899, forward strand.
ACAGCCGGAAACAGGCCTTTTCGGCCCTCCAAGTCCGTGCCGCCCAGCGATCCCCATACATTAACACTATCCTACACCCACTAGGGACAATTTTTTTTAAAAAAATTTACATTTTACCCAGCCAATTAACCTACATACCTGTACGTCTTTGGAGTGTGGGAGGAAACCGAAGATCTCGGAGAAAACCCACGCAGGTCACGGGGAGAACGTACAAACTCCTTACAGTGCAGCACCCGTTGTCAGGATCGAACCTGAGTCTCCGGCGCTGCATTCGCTGTAAAGCAGCAACTCTACCGCTGCGCTACCGTGCCGCCCATAGGTTCTAGGAGCAGAATTAGGCCACTTAGCCCATCAAATCTACAGCACCATTCAATTATGGCCGATCTATCTTTCCCTCTCAACCCCATTCTCTTGCCTTCTCCCCGTAACCACTGACACCCTCACTAAACAAAAACGTAAATCTCGGCCTTAAAAATATTCATTGACTTGGCCTCCACAGCCGTCTGTGGCAATTAATTCCACAGATTCACCACCCTCATCTCCTTTCCAAAGGTACATCCTTTAATTCTGAGGCTATGGCCTCTGGTCCTAGACTCCCTCACTGGTGGAAACATCCTCTCCTCATCCATGCTACTGTAGAACTAGTGTGAACGAGATCGATCGTCAGCATGGACTCAGTGAGCTGAAGGGCCTGTATCCTAGCTGTATATTTCAATCAATCAACAGCGGGAACAAATAAAAGGTACTGTGTGTGCTTAGGGAATTCTGTCAGCATTGCCAACTGCAAAATAACATTCGCTTTGAGAAGTGTCATTTTAACAGGCGATGGCAGACAGCTGGTGAATCTTGATTTGCACAGAGCGGAGCTGTGCAAACTTGCCAACACTGGCGTGTCTCATGCAACTGGGGAAGAAGTACTCCGTGACAGAGACTAGTCTGAGGGTGTGAGAAAGATCACTTCAGCAAACAAAGCTAAACTTAGAGAAAAGGGATGAGATTTGTCATCGGGCTAAGAACAAGGAGACTCAACTCAGCCCCACCAGAGAGACAACGGGAACCAACACGAACGGAAATATCTGGAGGTGACGGAAGAAAAGCTTTGTGCGAAGGACAGGAGAGCGCTGGGACTATGGGAGGACACATGAGTTTCATCTGAGAATTGCATCCTGCTTCTGGATGGATGTGTGATAAAAGAATAAATATTTTTGCAAAGAAGTGCTGTGGAAAAATATCATCTGCACACCAACAGACAACCTGAACGATTGATGAAAAACCAGAAACAACACCTAGTGTTGCTACTGAAGGCAGAGCTTCAGGCTTGGATGAGAATATAAGGACGAAGAAACATAGAAAATATGTGGAGGAGTAGGCCATTCGGCCCATCGAGCCAACACCGCCATTCAATATAGAAAGGAGATGAGGTTGAAATTCTTTAGTCAGACGGTGGGGAATCTGTGGAATTCATTGCCACAGATGGCGGTGGAGGCCGTCTATGTGTATTTATAAAGTGGAGATGAACAGCTTCTTGATTAGTAAAGGTGTCTAAGGTCACAGAGAGAAGGCAGGAGAATGGGGTTGAGAGGGGAAGATAGATCAGCCATAATTGAATGGTGGGGTAGGCTTCAGGGACCAAATGGCCTAATTCTGTTCCAATGACATGAACTTATGATGTTATTATTATAGGCTCCTTCAGACTGGACGTACACTCTATATGGAGACGCAGGGAACCGATGGTGCTGGAATCTTGAGCAAAACACAAAGTACTGGAGGAAATCAGCGGGTCAGGCAGCATCTGTGCAGGGAATGGGCAGACGACGTTTTGGATCAGGACTCTTCTTCAGATTGATCAGGCTCTCAGCGGGGAGCAACGTCTCTTTTGGCTATCGAGGTCCACATAGTAGGAGAACCACTGATGTATCTGGTGGACTTCATGGTGGACTTAGTCGTACTTGCGCCCTTCCTACTAGATCTTGCTGCAGGATCTATTCACCTCCACATGCTGTGTTTACATCTCATCATTCTTTAGGAGGCCCTTGAGGAGTTATTGTCTCCAGCGATGGCAATCTTGAGTAGCTACCCCTCAGAAGTCAACATCAATGTGCATTGAATAAGGTTCATCATATCATATCATATCATATATATATAGCCGGAAACAGGCCTTTTCGGCCCTCCAAGTCCGTGCCGCCCAGTGATCCCCGTACATTAACACTATCCTACACCCACTAGGGACAATTTTTTATTTATTTTTACATTTACCCAGCCAATTAACCTACATACCTGTACGTCTTTGGAGTGTGGGAGGAAACACTTACAGATATCTTTGAAACATGGATGAGGGTACTCAGTTGGCCTTTTCCTTGACACTAGTCCTCCACAATTCTCCCTTTTTGTTTACCTGGTGGATACACCTACGCCATCAGATGCACTGTTGCACAAACACGATGCATGAATTAGGGGTTGAGGTTTGTTATTGTCACGTGTACCAAAGTAGAATGAAAAGTTTGGTTTTGCATGTTATCAAATCAGATCAGGGTAATACTATACATATATTCAATCAAGTCAAGCCAATGTACAATGGGTAGAGCAAAGGGGCCACAGTTTAAGAATAAGGGGTAGGCCATTTAGAACTGAGATGAGGAAAAACTTTTTCAGTCAGAGAGTTGTGAATCTGTGGAATTCTCTGCCTCAGAAGGCAGTGGAGGCCAATTCTCTGAATGCATTCAAGAGAGAGCTGGATAGAGCTCTTAAGGATAGCGGAGTCAGGGGGTATGGGGAGAAGGCAGGAACGGAGTCCTGATTGAGAATGATCAGCCATGATCACATTGAATGGCGGTGCTGGCTCGAAGGGCTGAATGGCCTCCTCCTGCACCTATTGTCTATTGTCTAAGGCAAAGAAACAGAGTGCAGCATATAGTTCTCAGCATTGTAGCGCAACAGTTCCATAGACAAAGCCCAATGGTGTGGAACTGAATCGGACAATACATTAGCTTATGGAAGGACTGTTCAGAACAGAGGAAAAGAAGCTGTTCCTGAGTCTGGTGCCACACGATTTCGAGCTGCCAGATGGGCACAAGGAGAAGAAGGAACGAACATGGTGGGACAAGTCTTTGATTATGTTGGCTGCTTTTCCAAGGAAGTGTGAAATGTAGATGGATTTAATGGTGGGAAGTCTGGACTGGGCTAATCTACAATTCTCTGCAATTTCTTGCACTCTCGGCCAAACCTGTTCCCAAACCAGGCTGCAACCTGACATTAGGCATCTGTAGATGTTGTAAGACCCATTGGAGACTTGCCAAATGTCCTCAAGAAAGAAAAGGCATTCGTGTGTCTTCTTAGCAGTCATATTAATGTGGTTCCTTCTCTCCAAGGGCTGCCTGTCCCACTGAGTTACTCCAACTCTTTGTGTCTATCTTCATATTAATGTGCCCTCTCTCTCTCTCTCTCTCTCTCTCTCTCTCTCTCTCTCTCTCTCTCTCTCTCTCTTTTTTTTTATTATTCTTTTTTTTTTTTTAACCTTCTAAATGTTTAATAATCTTAAACTTAACAAGGTATCAACAGTTCCACACAGTAATGATTGAAAAATGTCTGTAATACCAAAACAGTCTCATATCCTCTCTCATCATGAATTTGATTTCATCTTTAATCAGCCATCTCTATCTTTCTCTCTCTCTCTCTCTCCCTCTCTCCCTCTCTCTCCCTCTCTCCCTCCCTCTCTCTCTCTCTCTCTCTCTCTCTCTCTCTCTCTCTCTCTCTCTCTCTCTCTCTCTCTCTCTCTCTCTCTCTCTCTCTCTCTCTCTCTCTCTCCCTCTCTCTCTCTCTCTCTCTCTCTCTCTCTCTCTCTCTCTCTCTCTCTCTCTCTCTCTCCTGAACTCTGTTCAGAATGCTTCTCAGGCACTGCATTCTGCCTCCTCTATTGAGTGGAGTATTGAACCCTGGCCTCATGGTTGTACAGTAGGCTGTTGACAACACAGGTCTCTACATATGGCTTTTTTTGTGCTTAGTTACTCTGTATTTCAGCCATGCTCCTGCCCTGGAAAGAGTGTGACGGTGTTTCCAATATCTGCGCTAACTGAGATATCAGTAGATGTGGACAATCGAGGAGTAAAGGGTGGTGGGTGTACGGAGCAAGCTGCCAGAGGAGGTAATTGAGGCAGGGACTATCCCGACATTTAAGAAACAGTTAGACAGGTACCTGGATAGGACAGGTTTGTAGGGATATGGACCAAATGCAGGCACGTGGGACTAGTGTAGCTGGGACATGTTGGCTGGTGTGGGCATGTAGGGCCGAAGGGCCTATTTCCACACTGTATTACTCTATGACTCTATGACGAGGTGTGCAAAATGGAAAGTTAAATATAGGTCTGGCACACCATAAATGGTCGGACCTGAGGGAGTATTGACAAAGGAAAGGCCCCCAATGAACAAGTAATCAAAGCCACCCCAGGTTGGACACAGGTGGACAGGGAGGTGAAGCTGACCTGTGGCCTTCATTAACAAGGGCACAGAACACAAGTCTTGGTCAAATCTTTTTAAAATATTACTTTAAAAATATTACTGTGCAATAGTGATCCATACTGTGAAAAGCACACAATTACACTGGAGAGGAGATTCACCAGGATGTTACCTAGGATGAAATGCTTCAGTTTAATTTAGTTTAGTTTAGAGATACAGAGGCACTTCGGCCCACCGTGTGTCTGCGTCGACCAGCACATTTACACTGTCCTACACACAACAGGGACAATTTACAGTTATATCAAGCCAATTAACTGACAAACCTGTGCGTCTTTGGACTGAGGGAGGAAACTGCAGATACTGGAGAAAACCCACGCAGGTCATGGGGAGAACGTACAAACTCCGTACAGACAAGCACCCAGAGTCAGGATTGAACCCGGGTCTCTGGCGCTGTAAGGCAGCAACTCTACCGCTGCGCCACTGACCGCCCTGGTCTAGACTAGACAAATGAAATGGCGTGGTTGTTGCAACGTTTCTCAGAGCTGTACTGCAGATAATTTCTGCCAATAATGTGCCCATCAATGTCATAAAAAGCCTTCTGGTCTTTCGGGAGCTTGTCATTAAGATATTACAAAATAGTGCTCAGCAAATCCATCGATCGCCTCGCAGAGGAGAAATTGCCCAGTAAGATAGAATTCCCCTTGAAGCCATTAAATGTCTGATAACATCTCTGCTTGAACACTTTCACAGGCTCCTCTACCCACGCTGGGAGGCAGAAGGAGTCCCACAAAATATTATGCTCACGTTGTCCCACTAAAGGGACCAGTGTTGCAGCAGTAGAGATGCCGTCTTACAGCGCCAGAGAACTGGCTTCGGTCCTATAGACAATAGACGATAGACAATAGGTGCAGGATGAGGCCATTCGGCCCTTCGAGCCAGCACCGCCATTCAATGCGATCATGGCTGATCATTCATAATCAGTACCCCATTCCTGCCTTCTCCCAATACCCCCTGACTCTGCTATTCTTAAGAGCTCTATCCAGCTCTCTCTTGAAAGCATCCAACGAACTGGCCTCCACTGCCTTCTGAGGCAGAGAATTCCACACCTCCACGCCCAAGACTCGCACTTTTCTCGCAAGGCACTTCCCTCGACAAGGCCGCTCCCCTCGAGCAAGCCTTGCTTATATTAGCTGTTAAAATGACTAATTGGCTAATTAGCTGACTTACCAATTACCTCCCAAGGCACTTCACCTCAACAAGGCCGCTCCGCTGCTGCTAGGGTTTGCCAACTTCCTCACTCCCAAATACGGGACAAGGTGACGTCACCGCCCCCCCCGCCCCCGTGACCTCACCCAGCCAGCGGCCACGTGCTCCCGCTCCACTAATGGCGGCCCCCCGGGCCGGGAGGCGGGCTGCAACGTAACCTCCGCAAGGCGACGCCCGTGCCTCCATACCTAGACTGTCCGGAGCTAAAATGTCGGAAACCCAGAGTGTCGGGGGGGGGGACCTAAAGGTCTTGCTCCAAGAGCTAGCATAGACTCAATGGGCCGAAAGGTTCCTTCTATATTATGAACTTATGAACATATATTAAGGAGCTTTGGTAACATGAACATTTATCGCTCAATCTACATTACATTAAATACCCAATCTTTATCTGACTTTCGCTTTGAAAGCTTGCTTTTGTGAATGTTGTCTTGTCTGCTTCTGATATTACGATGGTTAGATCTCAAAAGTGCAGATAACATTGTGAAATGCCCTGAGGTTGATGAATGTTGCTACATGAAGGCGAGCTGTATTTTTCTTTGAAAATCTATGAAATAGAGCCTACACTAAGTAAACAGGCGGAGAAACTCAGTCAAGCTCACAATGAATAATTGTTGAATAACCTCTTGCGCTCTGCTCCTCAAATCAAAACTATTATTCCATTACTGTATTATCATTTGCTGTGCCACGTTTATTTATTATTAATTACTGATGCAGTGAGATATTTCTGTTGGTGACAATGATAGAAGTAGACATGATGTGCATAGCAGCATGACATCTCTGCAGAGCTACTGACACTAACTACCAAGTGGGTGACATTGCTGTCTTTGGCTTGGATTTTATTTGACACGGCTCCATAGCTGTGGTATGCAGTGCTTGTTCTTTATCCCTCCTGTCACTGACACACTCAGCGCTGTCACTGTTAATTGTTTATTCCGCCTTGTGTTTGTTCTACCTTTCAGTTGTGCTTAATCTTCTCTGGCTTCTGTCTTCCCCCTGCTGTAAAATTCTTTGCTCTGCTCACCTGCCACCGTCCTTCCCCATTTTCACAGCATTCCCTAAACAGCATCCGTGGAGTGCAGCAATCCGACCATCCCCCCTTCGGATTCCACCCACCAGTTGCAAGATCGAGGCCCTCCAACACAATGTCGCAAACCATAACATCGCAAACCATAAATGTCCGAAGCAAACGAAACATTTACGGGCGGCACGGTGGCGCAGAGGTAGAGTTGCTGCCTTGCAGCGCCAGAGACCCGGGTTCGATCCTGACTGTGGGTGCTGTCTGCACGGAGTTTGTGCGTTCTCCGTGATCGCGTGGGTTTTCCCCGGGTGCTCCGGTTTCCTCCCAGACTCCAAAGACGTACAGGGTTGAAGGTTTATAGGCTTTGGTAACAATTGTAAATTGTTCCTAGTAAGTAAGGTAGTGTTAGTGTATGGGGGATCAGTGTATGGTCAGTCCGGACTCAGTGGGCCGAAGGGCCAGTTTCCGCGCTGTATCTCTAAAACTAAAACTAAAAATCATATTTCTTTTTACGGTACATATTCAGATTGAGATTGTGGGTAGCACAGTGGTGCAGCTGCCAAATTTGCTGCCTCATAGCGCCAGAGGCCCGGGTTTGATCCTGACCTTGGGTGTTGCCTGTGCAGAGTTTATACCTTCTCCCCGTGACCATGTGGGTTTCATCTGGCTCCTACATCCCAAAGATTGCGGATTTGTAGGTTAAATGGCCTCTGTTAATTGCCTCTCATGTGTGGGGAGTGGATGAGAAAGTGGGATAACATAGAACAAGTGTGAATGGGTGATTGATGGTTGATGTGGACTCGGTGGGCCGAAGGGCCTGTTTCCTTGCTGTGTCCCTGAAGTTAAAGCTAAAGATTGAGATCAATCTGGTTGATTTTGTTCATGATAATAAATTATAATAAGTTGTTGCTTCAATTTGTAAAACCTGACCTGACAAGAGGGAATAGGTTCAGCATGTTTAAAATGGTGCAATATGGAATATTAATCTTCAAGGATCCATTACGGATCCAATTCATCTAGGGCGGCATGGTGGCGCAGAAGTAGAGTTGCTGCTTTACAGTGCCAGGGACCTGGGTTCGATCCTGACTACGGGCGTTATCTGTACGGAGTTTATATGTTCTCCCAGTGACCACATGGGTTTTACCTGGGTGCTCCAGTTTCCTCCCAAAGTCGTACAGGTTTTTAGGTTAATTGGCTTTGGTTAAGCTTGTAAATTGACCCTCGTGCGTAGGATAGCGTTAGTGTACAGGAGTTGCTGATCGGCACGAATTCGGTGGGCCAAAGGGCCTGTTGCCGTGCTGTAGGCCTGAACTGAACAAAACTAAATTGCTCAGTTTCAGAAATTGTCAATGGGTTTACTTTGCACCTCAAAGAGTTAAATAACCAAATTCAACTCTAATCCACTCCTCAAAAGTGCATTAATCTGTCGATTGTACTGGAGATGGAGATTCAAAGTGTACAAGCCAGTGGCAGATGTTAGAACATGATCGAATGCTGTGTTTTGAAGAGGGGACATGAGGTCAAAATCATGCATGGTTTACCAGAGTCAGAATAGAGAAAGGAAACTTGGCAGGGTTTTATAAATGGCAGCTAATGAAGGCATAAATTATAATTATGATTATAATTATCAATAATTATAATTTATAACACTTCAATGTACAACATTGTAACATTGAGTAAATCATATTCACCCCTTTTACTACCAGTATGGTCATGCATAGAATTCTACTTGAAACTCTGCATGAAAACAATATGGGTTCCATATTTTATCAATATTACAACATATAATCATTGATTAACAGTAAGCCTTTTGCACTGTAATAGCTGGCTAGTAAGTTGTGTTCAAAGTTATGGCTATTACTATAAATAAGACCTATCAGGATTTGGAGGCACATTTATGTTCTTAAGTATAGGATTAGGCCATTTGCCCCATTGAGTGTACTCCGTCATACAATCATGGCTGATCTATATATCTCTCTATCAACCCCATTCTCCTGCCTTCTTGCTGTAACCTTTGTGACTCGTCCAGGAACGAGTAGCTTAAACAATGATGAGCGCTTGTCGGCACTGGGCCTGTACTCGCTGACGTTTAGAAGAATGAGGGGGGACCTCATTGAAACGTACAAAAGAGTGAAAGGCTTGGATAGAGTGTACGTGGAGAGGATGTTTCCGCTAGTGGGAGAGTCCAGGACTAGAGGTCATAGCCTCAGGATTCAAGGATATTATTTTAGGAAGGAGGAATTTTATTAGTCAGAGGGTGATGAATCTATGGAATTCTTTGCCACAGAGGGCTGTGGAGGCCAAGTCAGTGGATATTTTTAAGGCAGATAGATAGATAGATTCTTGATTGGTACAGGTGTCAGAGGTTACGGGGAGAAGGCAGGAGAATGGGGTTAGGAGGGAGAGATAGATCTGCCATGATTGAATGGTGGAGTGGACTTGATGGGCTGAAAGGCCTAATTCTACTATTCATAGAAACATAGAAACATAGAAAGTAGGTGCAGGAGTAGGCCATTCGGCCCTTCGAGCCTGCACCGCCATTCAATATGATCATGGCTGATCATCCAACTCAGTATCCTGAACCTGCCTTCTCTCCATACCCCCTGATCCCTTTAGCCACAAGGGCCACATCTAACTCCCTCTTAAATATAGCCAATGAACTGGCCTCAACTACCTTCCTTATGACCTTATGACCTTATGACACCCTGACTTATCAAGAACTTGTCCATCTCCGCTTTTAAAATACCCAATGACTTGGCCTCCATTGAGGATGAAGCACAGATCAGTCAGATGTTGACATGAGGTTGGATGGTGATTAGCGCTCGGTGCTTTGCCAAATTCCTCATGGGCTGAAGTGGACCCATGCTTGACGTATCTCCGAACATACTCGTCAAATTTGATTAATATGTTCCGGGAAGTCTCATTTAAAACAAGGTATGTTTAAATCAAGGTATGTAGGAAAGTTTTGAAAATTGCCACCTTTTGGATGGTACTAAACCTCACCCTGCACAATATCCCAGTCTTACCCTCCCAGCTGTCAAGGGAGGTCCTGACCCAGGAGTAAATCCTGGCACAAAGGTACTTTTCAAATTTGCCTGGGCTCATAAAATCTAAACGACTGCCATTGAAAATCCACTTATCGGCAGAATTGGAAATGAAAGTACTTGGCGGTTACAATAAACTCAACCACCGACCACATGCTTTTATCCAGGAGTGGGAGAACATAGTTCTACGCATTGATGAGAAGACCAAACGGGAGAAGCCTCCATTCCTGGAAATGGCGTTAGGAAATTAATATGGACTAGACAGTTTGACACCATTTTATAATCCAATCAATACAACCAGCAATGTGTAGAGTACATTGATCTAGAGTTATAATGCACTCAATGACCTTACCAGGAGACAAGGTGGCAGGCTGCAATATCATCTTATATTAATGCAAGAACATAAGTGCATCTAAAATATATTGGGATAAGGTCTCTTTGAACTTGCGTTGGAAGGAACTGCAGATGCTGGTTTAAACCGAAGATGGACACAAAATGCTGGAGTAACTCAGCGAGACAGGCAGCATCCCTGGAGAGAAGGAATGGATGGCGTTTCGGGTCGAGACCCTTCTTCAGACCCTTCAGACTGAAGAAGGGTCTCGACCCGAAACATCATCCACTCCTTCGCTCCAGAGATGCTGCATGTCCTGCTGAGTTACTCCAGAATTTAATGTCTATCTTCGGTCTCTTTGAACTTGTTGTAAATGGCCGAACTTCTGTATCAACTCCAGTTTTATATGAACATCTGACCCATGCGGCCTCCCAGTGTCCAATAATACCTATGAACATCAACCAGAGTGATAGAAGCTTAGCAGGCACTGCCTTCTGGAGTAGAGAACTGCAAAGATATGCAAATAATTGAGCAAATAAATCTTTTCTCATTTCAGTTTAGTTTATTGTCATGTGTTACGAGGCATAGTGAAAAGCTTTTATCATATTATATCATATATATACAGCGCGGAAACAGGCCTTTTCGGCCCACCAAGTCCGCGCCGCCCAGCGATCCCCGTACATTAACACTATCCTACACCCACTAGGGACAATTATTTATTTTTTTACATTTACCCAGCCAATTAACCTACATACATATATATAACATATAACAACTACAGCATGGAAACAGGCCTGTCCGGCCCTACCAGTCCACGCCGACCATTCTCCCTGACCTAGTCTCATCTACCTGCACTCAGACCATAACCCTCCAATCCCCTCCTATCCATATACCTATCCAATTTACTCTTAAATAATAAAATCGAGCCAGCCTCCACCACTTCCACCGGAAGCCCATTCCATACAGCCACAACCCTCTGAGTAAAGAAGTTCCCCCTCATGTTACCCCTAAACCTTTGTCCCTCAATTCTGAAGCTATGTCCCCTTGTTGGAATCTTCCCCACTCTCAAAGGGAAAAGCCTACCCACGTCAACTCTGTCCGTCCCTCTCAAAATTTTAAAAACCTCTATCAAGTCCCCCCTCAACCTTCTACGCTCCAAAGAATAAAGACCCAACCTGTTCAACCTCTCTCTGTAGCCTAAGTGCTGAAACCCAGGCAACATTCTAGTAAATCTCCTCTGTACCCTCTCCATTTTGTCGACATCCTTCCTATAATTTGGCGACCAGAACTGCACACCATACTCCAGATTTGGCCTCACCAATGCCCTGTACAATTTCAACATTACATCCCAACTTCTATACTCGATGCTCTGATTTATAAAGGCAAGCATACCAAACGCCTTCTTCACCACCCTATCCACATGAGATTCCACCTTCAGGGAACAATGCACAGTTATTCCCAGATCCCTCTGTTCCACTGCATTCCTCAATTCCCTACCATTTACCCTGTACGTCCTATTTTGATTTGTCCTACCAAAATGCAGCACCTCACACTTATCAGCATTAAACTCCATCTGCCATCTTTCAGCCCACCCTTCCAAAAGGCCCAAGTCTCTCTGTAGACTTTGAAAATCTACCTCACTATCAACTACTCCACGTATCTTAGTATCATCTGCATATTTACTAATCCAATTTGCCACACCATCATCCAGATCATTAATGTAAATGACAAACAACAGTGGACCCAACACAGATCCTTGGGGCACTCCACTAGACACTGGCCTCCAACCTGACATACAATTGTCAACCGTTACCCTCTGGTATCTCCCATTCAGCCATTGTTGAATCCATCTTGCAACCTCACTATTAATACCCAACGATTTAACCTTCTTAATCAACCTTCCATGTGGAACCTTGTCAAATGCCTTACTGAAGTCCATATAGACAACATCCACAGCCTTGCCCTTATCAATTTCCCTGGTAACCTCTTCAAAAAATTCAAGAAGATTAGTCAAACATGACCTTCCAGGCACAAATCCATGTTGACTGTTTCTAATCAGGCCTTGATTATCCAAATAATTATATATATATACCTGTACGTCTTTGGAGTGTGGGAGGAAACCGAAGATCTCGGAGAAAACCCACGCAGGTCACGGGGAGAACGTACAAACTCCTTACAGTGCAGCACCCGTAGTCAGGATCGAACCTGAGTCTCCGGCGCTGCATTCGCTGTAAAGCAGTAACTCTACCGCTGCGCCCTTTTGTTGCGTGCTATCCAGTCAGCAGAAAGACAATACATGATTACAATCGAGACATTTACAGTGTACTGGTACATGATAAGGGAATAACAATTAGTGCAAGGTTAAGCCAGAAAAGTCCAATCAAGGATAGGCCGCGGGTCACCAAAGAGGTAGATAGTAGTTCAGCACTGCTCTCTGGTTGTGGTAGGACGATTGGGAGAGGGGAGAAGAGGAAGTGGCCAGGGTGCGACTTGTCCTTGATAATGCTGCTGGCCTTGCCGAGGCAGCGTGAGCTTATAGATGGAGTCAATAGAAGGGAGGTCAGTTTGTGTGATGGTCTGGGCTGCGTCCACAATTCTCCATCAAAACCTATGTGATTGTCCCTTTATCCCAACATTTTGTCTCCTACTTCCAAACTATTCAGCCAGAAGAAATATACATTTTCAATCTTCACCCTTTCAGCCTCTTTTATGATTTTAATGCCATCCTGGGCCAGCTATAATTGTCATAAATGGGCAGAATTAACATTCTCTTGAAGCATTTATTTCACAAAATGCTGGAGTAACTCAGCAGGTCAGGCAGCATCTCAGGAGAGAAGGAATGGGTGACGTTTCGGGTCGAGACCCTTCTTCAGTCAGACCCGAAATGTCACCCATTCCTTCTCTCCTGAGATGCTGCCTGACCTGCTGAGTTACTCCAGCATTTTGTGAAATGAATACCTTCGATTTGTACCAGCATCAACAGTTATTTTCTTACATTCTCTTGAACCATGTACTCTCACCATGTCCCTTGTCTTACATTATTTCCTTCAGGAAATTCTATGCCAATGGCAATGACCTGTGCCTATATCTACAAACAATGCACTTGGGGCAGCAGTCATACAGTGACAGAGTTACTGCCTTACAGCGTTAGACACCCGAGTTAATTAAATATTAATTGCAAAAATCAAACCATCAACAATGGGTGACAATGGGTTCTGACAATGGGTGCTGTCTGCATGGAGTTTGTACATTCTTGCTGTGACCACGTGGGTTTTCTCTGGGTGTTCCGGTTTCCTCCCGCACTCCAAAGATGTGCAGGTTTGTGAGTTAATTGGCTTCTATAAGTTGTCCCTGGTGTGTAGGATAGTGCTAGTGTACAGGGTGATCACTGGTCGGTGCGGACTCAGTGGGCCACTGCATCTCTAAAGTCTAAAGTAAAGTCTACTAAAGTAAAGTAAGGTGATGTTAAACACTTGGTTAACTTAATCACCAAAGCACCATAGACACAAAAAGCTGGAGTAACTCAGCGGGACAGGCAGCATCTCTGGAGAGAAGGAACAGGCGATATTTTGGGCTGAGACCCTTCCGACCCGAAGCGTCACCCATTCCTCCCTCCAGAGATGCTGCGTGCCCCGCTGAGTTACTCCAGCATTTTGTGTCTATCGTCGGTTTAAACCAGCGTCTGCAGTTCCTTCCTGCACCATACTTTTCATGCCGTACTGGTGAAGTGTAGCTGCCATGAGCCTTGCTCTCTGTCCTTCTGTTTCACCTTGTGCTCCCTCCATCTGCTCGTGTTCATGGTTACAGATGTCAAGATCCTCTATGATCCCTGAAGAACTTCATGGGCTTGGAGCCAGTTAATATCAGCTGCACCACCTATGAAGGATAGGCAACAATGGTGGACAGTATACCGAAGATAGACACAAAATGCTGGAGTAACTCATCGGGTCACGCAGCATCACTGGAGAGAAGGAATGGATGACGTGTCGGGTCGGAAGAAGGGTTCTGACCCAAAACGCCACCTATTCCTTTTCTCCAGAGATGCTGCCTGACCCACTGAGTTACTCCATCATTTTGTCTCTATCTTCGATTCTGAACCAGCATCTGCATTTCCTTCCTGTACTAGAAACCCCTGTAAGAAGCAGCAGTAGGTTGAAAATATTTTCACGTTTCATCAGAATCGCAGTGAATAATTGGCTAACAGTCATCTGCAGAACGTATTTCACTGAGAGTAGCTAAACAGAATAAATATAGTGGATTGTATACACAAAACACTGGAGTGACTCAGCAGGGCAGGCAGCATCTCTGGAGAGAAGGAATGACAAAAGGTCCCGTCCCAAAAAGTCAGCCATTCCTTCTCTCCAGAGATGCTGCCTGTCCCACTGAGTCACTCCAGCATTTTGCATCTTCCTTCGATTTAAACCAGCATCTGCAGTTCTTTTCTACACAAATATAATGGATTGTTAGCTTTGGTTTTAAGTTTAGGTTTCTTATTGTCACAAGTAGTGGAAAGCTTTGTTTTACATCTTGTCAAAACAGATCAGATAAAAATAAAAGAATGCTGGAGTAACTCAACGGGTCAGACAAGCGTCTGTGGAGAAAAGGAATAGCTGATGTTTCGGGTCGAGACCCTCCTTCGTACTGAAACACAGAAATGGCCAGAACAAAACAGGGAAGGCAAGAGATGACCTCGGGATGGTGGAGTCCAAAATGGCCCCCTCAGGATGGTGGAGTCCAAAATGGCCCATTGTTGGCTGGAGTGGAGCAGATGTGTTAATGACAGTGGTACAAGGATGCAAACAGTGGAACTAGTAGGACCACTAGGGTGGGAAAAGGGTTGGGAGGGGGAGAAGGGGGAATGTGGAGGGGGGGGGGGGGGGGTGGAAATGTAGGAGTTACTTGAAATTAGAAAAATCAACATCCTTACCGCTGGGTTGCACCCTAGCTCAATCTGAGGATCAGATAGACCACACATAAATACAATCAAGTCAAACTCAAGTACAATAGAGAGAGCAAAGGGGAAGATTTGGATTGCAGAATATAGTTCTCCGCATTTTAGCGAATTGTAGTGCATCAGTTCTACAGATAAAGTCCAATGTACTCAGTGGGGTAGAGGTGAATGGGACAGAAACCCTAAATTATTGCAAGGACTGTTCAAAAGCATGATAAAAGAGTGGGAGAAGCTGTTCCTGATTCTGATGGTTCACGCTTTCAAGTTTCTGTACCTTCTGCTGGACGGGAGTAGGGAGAGGAAGAAATGATCCGGTGGGGACAGGTCTTTGATTATGTTGGCTGCTTTTCCCAGGCAGCATGAAGCGTAAATGCAGACAACGGTGGGAAGTCTGGTCTGCGTGTAATGGACTGGACTGCATCTACAACTCTTGGGCAGGGCTGTTCCCAAACCAGTCTGTGATGCAACCCAACACTCTGCTTTCTATAGCACATCAATGGAATTTTTCTTTAAGAGTCACTGGTGACATGAAGATTTCCTCGGTCTCCGTGGGTAGTTTGTGATTTATTGCACGGGTGGTGTTTGGAAGGTAGAGAATGGAATGCATCCGTGGTTACATTAGGAGAAAATAGCCTGCATCGAGGTCCGGCAATGTTGTCGCACCAGGTTGAAGGTGGCACAGCAGTGCAGCAGGGGATACTACTGTCACTGGGGTTCAAACCTGTCCTCCAGCACTGTCTGTGAACGCACAGGTTTCCTCAGTTTAGTTTATTGTCGCGCGTACCGAGGTACAGTGAAAGGCTTTTGTTGCGTGCCCTCCAGTCAGCGGAAAGACAATAGATGATTACAATCCAGCCATTTACAGTGTATAGATACATGATAAGGGAATAGCATTTAATTTAGTTTAGTTTAGTTTAGAGATACAGCGTGGAAACAGGCCCCTTTCAGCCCACCGGGTCCGCGCCGACCAGCGATCCCCGCACATCAACACTATCCTATACCCATTAGGAACAATTTTTTTTAATTAACCAAGCCAATTAACCTACAAACCTGTACGTCTTTGGAGTGTGGGAGGAAACCGAAGATCTCGGAAAAAACCCACGCAGGTCACGGGGAGAACATACAAACTCCGTACAGACAGCACCCTTAGTCGGGATCGAACCCGGGACTCCGGCGCTGCAAGATAAAACTAGCAAAGTCCGATCAAGGATAGTCTGAGGGTCACTAAGGATGACAAATAAAGCTCTGTACTCTGTGATAGTAGTTCAGCACTGCTCTCTGGTTGTGGTGGATTGATTCAGTTGCCACCAGACCCTACAAATGCTCTGATTTACTCCCTGCTGTAAATACCCCTTAGGTAGGAGAATCAGCTGCCATTGATGGACGTGCGGGAGATTATTGGATTACCGGGATTACTTCGAGAACTTGCAGTGATTTGATGGGCTGAATGGCCTCCCTCCGTGAGGTGGGAAAGCATAAAACTGAGATGGCATCTTGGTGAGCCTTTCCAGCTGTTCACAATTTTTATTTTGGCTTCTCAGAGAGTCCCCGTCCCTGCCTCTTTGAATGTTAAATTTCCAGTCAATGCAGCAGATCGCAAGATTGTTAGAACATTCAGATGCATATTAATATCCTCTACCAACCCAATACCTCAAGATATCAGAGTTGCTGCATAATTGGTCATTTACTGGATTGAAGTACTCCAAGCGTATGTTCAAATCCCAGCATCAGAATTAAACAGTCATTTAATTAAATCTGGAGTATCTGTAACATATCTATCTCTCTGATTGTTATTAAAACGGCAGGTGATGTCATCTTTACCTAGTCTGGCCTATGTCTGACTTCTTATCAATAGCCATGACAGGGGAATTGATTCAAGATTGTTCTCAACACCACTTTGAAACAAAAAAGGATTTTGATTTGTGTGAATCCTTTTTCCTTGGCCATTCAATGCTCAGACACAGGGAACAGCAGATGGTGGAATTATCTGGATCTCAGGGCCGGCACAATGGTGCAGCGGTAGAGTTGCTGTTGCCTTACTGTCCGCACGGAGTTTATACGTTCTCCCCATGACCCGCGTGGGTTTTGTCCGGGATCTCCAGTTTCCTCCCACACTCGCTAAGACATATAGGCTTGTAGGCCAATTGGCTTGGTGTAATTGTAAATTGTCTCTAGTGCATGCAGGATAGTGTAAGTGTGCAGGGTTCACTGGTCAACACGGACTCGGTAGGCCGTAGGGCCTGTTTCCACGCTGTATCTCTAAACTATGGAACTCACTACCCCAAACTGTCAGAGACTCCTCCTCACTCATCACATTCAAAACATCACTGAAGTCTCACCTCTTCAGCACTGCCTTCAACCACTGAAGGTCACCTCACCTTCTGTCTCCTTTCTCTGTTCGTTTACTTATTTATCTATTTATTCACTTCTCTATGTTCTAAAAATCCCTGTAAAGCGTCTTTGAGTGTTTGAAAAGCGCTATATAAATGTAATGCATTATTATTATTATTATTATTATTAAACTAAACCAAAACACATAAAAATGCTGGACTTTCTTTTTTGTTATTATGGGTTTTAGTTAGTTATAATAATTATTATGTATTATCTGTGTGTATTGTTTTTACAGGGCTGTTAGCTGCAAGTTGATTTTTAGGGCAACGCAATGGTGCCTGACAGTGCCAGAGATCCGGATTTGATCCTGACTCCGGCTGCTGGCTGTCTGGGGCTTGTACGTTCTCCCTGTGACTGTGTGTTTTCTTAGGGTGCTCCAGTTTCTTCTTGTATTCAATAGACAATAGACAATAGACAATAGACAATAGGTGCAGGAGTAGGCCATTCGGCCCTTCGAGCCAGCACCGCCATTCAATGTGATCATGGCTGATCATTCTCAATCATCACCCCGTTCCTGCCTTCTCCCCATACCCCCTGACTCCGCTATCCTGACCCCCTGACTCCGCTATTCCAAATATGTGCATTTTTGTAGGTTAATCGGTTTCTGTAGATTGTCCCTAGTGTGTAGGATGTGAAACTGGGATAACATAGAACAAGTGTGATGGTAATCATTGGTCAGCACTGACCCGGTGGGCTGAAGGGCCTGTTTCCATGCTGTATCTCTAAGAATTATCTAAGTAAGAACGTCATTGTTCTGTTGTCGATACTTATAGTAATTAAACACTCTTGAATCTCTTAACTTCTGAAACCATAGGGTAAGTGACCAGCTGGGCACTGAGAACCTCCAATCCTTTCCTTGGGAACACATAAAAACCTTGTAAGAATGAGGGAAGGAGCTCATCACCTTTCAACCTCCTCACCAATCCACTCTTTCAAGTCTCCCTTGCCTTTCTTATGCCGGAGTGTACAGATTCCACACTGGTGCCTGGGAAACTATGGAACTGGAGTGGAAGCAAGACATCCTTGATCCCAAGGTGCTGCCTAGCAGGGTCTTAACCACAAGCATTGGAGGGGGAAGGGGGGGGTTGAAGCAAAGGAGGACCCGGTGTGGGAGGACCGCCATGAGGAGGGTGGGGGGGAGGGAAGAACAAAGGTGGACCTGGCGATACTTTGTAACTTTGTAAGCGCCCTTTATGTGGCGACTATTTGCATACCTTGGGTATGCAAGCAAAGAATTTCACCGTGTCTTTTCACCCAGAGAGTTGTGAATTTATGGAATTCTCTGCCACAGAAGGCAGTGGAGGCCAATTCACTGGAGGAATTTAAAAGAGAGCTGGATAGAGCTCTAGGGGCTAGTGGTATCAAGGGATATGGGGAGAATACAGGCACAGGTTACTGATTGTAGATGATCAGCCATGATCACAATGAATGGCGGTGCTGGCTCGAAGGGTCAAATGGCCTCCTCCTGCACCTATTTTCTATGTTTCTATGTTTAATAAAGTATTCAATTCAATATTTCAACAGATGCTACCTGACTTGCCGAGTGTTTCCACCATTTTGTGTGTTTTATTTTGTCTCAATGCCCAAGGGGAAGAACACTGTAGATGTCTTGTAAACCTCCCAGTGCAATGATGAAAGGGAAATAAGTGCTGGATATGGAACATCATTCCATGAATGATTTTTTTTTTAAATCACCTGGCCAGAATTTGTTAGGTAGTACATCTTAGGGACAGCAGTTATCCTTCCTCTCATGAGGAATATAACTAAATAAGAATTTCTTTGGTAACTTCTCCCATAGAATTCACCTCCACCAAAGTATGAATAATGACCAAAGAAACTTCCACTTAGATAGTGGCTCTCCAATGTCAAAATCTCAACACTTTAGTCTAGTTTAGTTTATTGATACAGTACGGAAACAGGCCCTTCGGCCCACCGAGTCCACGCTGACCAACAATCCCCGCACATTAACACTACACTACACACAGTAGTGACAATTTACACTTATACCAAGCCAATTAACCTACAAACCTATACGTCTTGGGATTGTGGGAGGAAACCGAAGATCTCCGAAGACAACCCATGCAGGTCACAGGGAGAATGTACAAACTACGTGCAGACAGCAGCCGAAGTCAGGATCGAACTCGGGTCTCTGGTGCAGTCAGCGCTGTAAAGCACCAACTCTTCCACTGCGCCACCGTGCCGCCCCAACGTCAAATGTTAAGTCAAGTCAAGTCAAGTCAATTTTATTTGTATAGCACATTTAAAAACAACCCACGTTGACCAAAGTGCTGTACATCTGATTAGGTACTAAGGAAAAAAAATGAAACATACAGTAGCACGCAAACAGTTCACAGCGCCTCCTCAATGAGCCTCAAACGCTAGGGAGTAGAAATAGGTTTTGAGCCTGGACTTAAAGGAGTCGATGGAGGGGGCAGTTCTGATGGGGAGAGGGATGCTGTTCCACAGTCTAGGAGCTGCAACCGCAAAAGCGCGGTCACCCCTGAGCTTAAGCCTAGACCGCGGGATAGTGAGTAGCCCCAAGTCGGCCGACCTGAGGGACCTGGAGTTAGAGAGGGGGGTTAGAAGATTTTTGATGTAGGGGGGGGGGATGTCCATTTAGGGCTTTATATGTGAATAGGAGGAGCTTGAAGTTGATTCTGTACCGTACAGGGAGCCAGTGGAGAGAGGCCAGAATCGGGCCTCTCTTTGAGTTTGAGTTTAGTTTATAGTCACGTGTACCGAGGTACAGTGAGCAGCTTTTGTTGCGTGCTAACCGGTCAGCGGAAAGACAATACATGATGAGATCTTTAATTCGCCCAGAAATTTGCAATTGCCGAACAAATGTAAAATGAATGTCGGAAAGTAAATTTTGATCTTCCATCTGAAATATTAACTCTGTTTTTCTCTCTCAACAGAATTTCTCAGACCTGCTGAGTCATTCCAGAATTCTCCGTCTCTATTTAAAAATTTGGAAAATTATTGACAAGTTTTTACTTCCTACGAAAATTGGGGTCTATTTTAACCTCCCGTCTCTCCCACAAGGTCAGGCCACTCGATCACGATAGCGCCAAATCAATGTGATTTTTAGAAATATACGTTTTAATTAGATTCGTTTTACTTTTGTTTAATTTTTACTTTTTCATTTGTGGATACGTGCACCAGTGCTGGCAAGGTCATAACTTTAATGTCCCTCCATAATTTCCCTTGAGAAGTTGTTGGTGACAATGAATCACTTTACCCGCCGTAGTCCATCTGGTGAAGGTACTCCCACACTGCTGTTGAGTAGAGAGTTCAGGGGTCTGGACCCCATTATGATAAAGGAGCGACGATATATTTTCACTTAGGATGGTGTGTGACGTGGGGAGAGAAAATGTAGTTGGTGGTGTTCCCATTTGTTCACTGGCGTTGTCCTTCGAGCTGGTGAAGGTCACTAGTTTGGGAAGTTCTTTCTGTCAATTATTGCAGTGCATTCAGCAGATGGCGCGTTCTGCAGCCAAAGTAGAAGCATTTAAAGCGTGTTTATTATCCAATAAAAATTATAGTCTTAGTGCCTGGCCGCGCGAGCAGTGCTGGAAATGAAAATTGTGGAGGTTTACTTGCACGGTGGTCAAATCACAATTTTGGCTCAAATCAATCTGATTGGTTGGAACAGAGCTGACACAAAGTGCTTGATGTAACTCTGCAAGTCAGGCAGGTTGAGACCCTTCTTCAGTCTGAGAGTCAGGGGAGAGGGAAACGAGAGGTATGAAAAGGTACAAAGAACAACTGTATAAAAGGTACGAAAAGAACAAATCAAAGCCAGCAACGATGATCATGAACGGTGGAGCCCACAATGGCCCATTGTTGGCACGTGGAGAAGGTAATAACGAGCGAAAACCAAGCAGGACAACAGTGAAACTAGTACAATGACTAGGGTGGGGGGGGGGGGGGGGGGGGATGGAGAGAGAGGGAGTGCAAGGGTTACTTGAAATTAGGGAAATCAAATTGATTCCGCTGGGTTGTAAGTGGCCCAAGCGAAATATGAGGCGCTGTTCCTCCAGTTTGCGTTTGGCCTCACTCTGACAATAGAGGAGGCCCAGGACAGTAGTGGGAAAGCTCAGCATGGGAATGGGAGGGAGAGTCAAACAGTTTGGCAACCGGGAGATCGCGTAGGCCAAGGCAGGCTGAGAGAAGGTGTTCAGCGAAATAGGAAATGCTTTAATGAAAAATATACGCAGAATTCATATTCAAAATAAAATCAGCCAGCTTCTTGTGAAGAACATAGAAGTTAACAATTTAGCCGTGAACCCTTCCTCATTTCTGAGAGCATATTAAATACATTATCCAGAATGTGATATTTCTGTTTGGTCATTCTGAAGCCTAAGTTTTTCATACTTAAAACAATGGGCTTAAGTTCTACTCCGAAGGAGAATTTCTATTCTGTTCTTCTCTGGTCCTCATCTCTTGGCAAACTAACCAGTTAATAAGGTCACTTCAAACACAGGATAAGCTTTGTTCAAGATGGACACAAAAAGCTGGAGTAACTCAGCAGGACAGGCAGCATCTCTGGCGAGAAGGAGTGGGTGACATTACCCACTCCTATCCAGAGATGCTGCCTGTCCTGCTGAGTTACTCTAAGTTTTTGTGTCTGTCCTCGGTTTAAACCAGCATCTGCAGTTCCTTCCTACACATAAGCTTTGTTCAGTTCAGTTCAGTTTAATTTATTGTCACGTATACCAGGGTACAGCAAAAAGCTTTTGCTGCATGCTAACCAGTCATGCAGAAAGACAATACAAGATTACGATCAATCCATTTACAGTGTGTAGATACATGACAAGGGAATAATATTTAGTGCAAGGTAAAGCCAGCAAAGTCCAATCAACGATAGTCCGAGGGTCATCGAAGAGGTCGAAGTAAGGATAGATCTGAAAGGAGTTTAAGAAGATCATAGTTAAAGTAAGAAATGTTACTGGAGGAATAGAGATTTAAGAATGTGGATCGATTGTAATATGGGTTTGTAGATCTGCTTCTGTGGCTAGCACGCAAATAGTCGCCTGTGTTGGGCGCCATTAATTCGGCAATTTGAGAACATTTTACTATAAATCCACATTTGTAAAGGGGAAACGACGCAAGGCAATGAGGGACAATGAAATAGAAGAATGTGAAGAGAAATAAAGTGGTGTTAGGTTTGGATGACTGGTTTGTTATTGCACTGAAAGTTTCTACATATACTTTTATTCCCATAGGTGGTAATATGTCCAAGCCTCATTTTGAACAATTTCATATCATACCTTAAAAGGAAATGTGTACGATTTGAACTGTAGATGCTGGTTTACACCGAAGATAGGCACAAAATGCCAGAGTAACTCAGCGGGCCAGAGAAAAATCTCCGGGGAAAAAGAATAGGTAATGTTTCGGGTCGAGACTTTTCTTCAGACTCAAAGAATGATAAATAATTCAAAAGAATGTTGATGGATTGTTTAGAGCACAAACGCAAACAATATAAATAATTCTATGACTCGGACATTAAATATTGGACAAAGATTATTAAATTGAATGCTCATTTTTTTTTAAAATAAATTTATTCAGCTATAACAATAAGTATTTAAAATAAAATAAGTATCTCCACATTGAATTATATGAGACACATACCATCAAAACAGTCGACTATCAAATATTTCTAGCAACTAAGAATAGGATCGGTTTAGGTTTAGAGGGATGTGGGCCAAATGCGGGCAGGTGGGACTAGTGTATATGGGGTATGTTGGTCGGTGTGGGCAAGTTGGGCTGAAAGGCCTGTTTCCAAGCTGTATCATTCTATGACTCGAAACGATTGATTCCCAAATGATGGATGCACTGCTGGACGTAGTATTGAATGGCTGTCAAGGAATTACATTTTGGCAGGCAGGTTCATTTCATAAAGTAGGAGGCAATTTTATAGAGTCATAGAGTTATACAGTGTGGAAAAAGGTCCTTCAGCCCAATTTGCCCACACCGGCCAACATGTCCCAGCTACACTAGTTCCACCTGCCTGTGCTTGGTCCATATCCCTCCACACCTGTCCTATCCATGTACCTGTCTAACGGTTTTTTAAATGTTGGGATAGTCCCAGCCTCAACTACCTCCTCTGGCAGCTTGTTCCATACACCCTCCACCCTTTATTTGAAAAAGTTACCCCTCAGATTGTCATTAAATATTTTCCCCGTCACCTCAATCCTCTGTCCTCTGGTCCTTGATTCACTTACTCCGGGCAAGAGACTCTGTGCCGATCTATTCCTCTCATGATTTTGTACACCTTAGAAATACTCACTGGGACATTTTGGATCATTCACACTGCTGGCCACTGATAAGCCAGCACGATGAATATAATGGCATAAGAACATATCCAAAATATTACAAGAACTGGTAAAGTAACCCAGCAGGTCAAGGGTGAACTGTACTCCTCTGTGCCACAGGTCAAAATATTGAGACTAATGCATTGCCTTTCAATATTTGACATGTATTCTGTAGATACGTCGCCCTTGTGGAAATGTGAAGCCTTGAGAATATTATTCTCAGTGTGAGGAGATGGTGGAGAGAAATTTTGGTGCTTTGCAATTCTTTAATTAAGAACAATTAACTGGAATTTAGAAGGATGAGAGGGCATCGTATCGAAACATATAAGATTATTAAGGGGTTGGTCACGTTAGAGGCAGGAAACATGTTCCCAATGTTGGGGGAGTCCAGAACCAGGGGCCACAGTTTAAGAATAAGGGGTAGGACATTTAGAACGGAGATGAGGAAAAACCTTTTCAGTCAGAGAGTTGTAAATCTGTGGAATTCTCTGCCTCAGAAGGCAGTGGAGGCCAATTCTCTGAATACATTCAAGAGAGAGCTAGATAGAGCTCTTAAGGATAACGGGGTCAGGGGGTATGGGGAGAAGGCAGGAACGGGGTACTGATTGAGAATGATCAGCCACGATCACATTGAATGGCGGTGCTGGCTCGAAGGGCCGAATGGCCTCCTCCTGCACCTATTGTCTATTGTCTATTGTCTAAGTGTTTCTCTCAACTAGTAAATGTGTTTTATTATTGTTACGTGTACTGAGGTACAGTGAATAGCTTTTTGTTGTCTGCTACCCTAGTCAGCACAAAGATTATATATGATTACAGTCAAGCTGCCCACAGTATACAGCTACAGGATAAAGGGTATAATGTTTTGTGCAAGATAAAATCCAGTAAAGTCCAATTGAAGATAGTTCAAAGGACTCCAATGGGGTGGGTGGGAGGTCAGAACTGCTCTCCAGTTAGTGAGCGAATGGTTCGCTCACTAACAACAGCGGGAAAGAAACTGTCCCTGAATCAGGAGGTGTGCGTTTTCAAACTTCTGTACCTCTTGCCTAATGGGAGAGGGGAGACCGGGATGAGACTGGTCCTTGATTGTTCTGGTGGCCTTGCCGAGGCAGTGAGAAGTGTGGATTATGCCAATGGATGGCAGGTTGGTATGCACTCTGGTCTGGGCTAGTCCACCACTCTCTGCAATTCCTTGCAGGTCTTGGATTGATCTGTTCCCAAACTATGCTGTGAAGCATCCCAATTAAATGCTTTCTTTAGCGCAATAGTAAAATTCTGGGAGAGAGTATACGAAGCCATTTTTGTTCCACATTCCTTAAGGTGAATGCATGGCTAAATCATTAAATCAGTACATGGAATCCTGAGTTATTCATCGTGAGATATGCGTTTGAATTCATTTTTGGAGCAGGAAGATTTTAAATTCAAGTAGATGATCCACATTGCAGCTTACGTGATTGGCAAAGGTCTGTGAGAATGGGACCTGCAGATGTAGTAGTTGACAAAATTGTCAAAAATGTTGAATATTTGATATTCAAAATGCAATTTTAAAAAAACAAGTTATTTTTTAAAAAGCTAAAACAATTTTAAAAATAAATTAAGAATATTGGAAAAAGAGACCTTTATTGATGTCGAAACAAGGAACTACAGATATTAGTTAGACACAAAAAGCTGCAGTGACAGGCAGAATCTCTGGAGAGAAGGAAAAGGTGACGTTTCAGGTCAAGACCCTTCTTTCAGTCTGAAGAAGGGTCTCTACCCGAAATGTCACCCTTTCCTTCTCTCCAGAGATGCCGCCTGTCCCACTGAGTTACTCCAGCTTTTTGTGTCTATCTTCGGTTTAAACCAGCATCTGCAGTTCCTTCTTACAGATATTAGTTAATACACAGATGAACACAACTCACTGGAGTAACGGTGGCGCAGCGCTAGAGTTGCTGCCTTACAGCGAATGCAGCGCCGGAGACTCAGGTTCGATCCTGACTACGGGCGCCGTCTGTACGGAGTTTGTACGTTCTCCCCGTGACCTGCGTGGGTTTTCTCCGAGATCTTCGGTTTCCTCCCACACTCCAAAGACGTGCAGCTTTGTAGGTTAATTGGCTGGATAAATGTAAAAACTTAGTGTTAGTGTGCGGGGATCGCTGGGCGGCGCGGACCCGGTGTGCCGAAAGGGCCTGTTTCCGAGCTGTATCTCTAAACTAAACTAGCCTACTTATTCTAGAGATAAGAAAATAACTGCAGATGCAGATGCTGGTACAAATCGATTTATTCACAAAATGCTGGAGTAACTCAGCAGGTCAGGCAGCATCTCGGGAGAGAAGGAATGGGTGACGTTTCGGGTCGAGACCCTTCTTCAGACTCAGTCTTCTTCAGTCTGAAGAAGGGTCTCGTCCCGAAACGTCACCCATTCCTTCTATCCCGAGATGCTGCCTGACCTGTTGAGTTACTCCAGCATTTTGTGAATAAATACTTATTCTAGAGTCCTGATATGAATGATTCAATTTGTAATTTCTTCTCCAAATCTTTTCAACCAATTACGACTGTTAGAATGTTGTTATTACATTTAGAATAAATTTAGAATTGGAATGAATGTTCGTACATTTGCATATCCTTTCCCTTTGAAATATGGTACGCACATTACTGGTTGACTCATAAATGAAAATCACCGTCCTGTTTCATTAACTGTGATGACACATTCTCATTCTAACACATGTTCTCCCCATGGCGTGAGTCATGTTTTGTCTTCTCTGTGATGCTACATTAGGTTCAAGGGCAATATCCTTGGGAAAGTAATTGCAAATGGGATCCA
This sequence comes from Rhinoraja longicauda, assembly GCF_053455715.1. NCBI lineage: Eukaryota > Metazoa > Chordata > Chondrichthyes > Rajiformes > Arhynchobatidae > Rhinoraja > Rhinoraja longicauda. The sequence goes on from NC_135960.1 coordinate 10,431,466, forward strand.
TGCCACGGAGAAGATTCAGAATAGATACGGAGCAGCATTTAGCACCCGTTGGATTTAAAGGTGGGTTTTCCCTCTTCAAGAGGTGGGATGCGTGTGCTGGAGATGGTCCAATGGTCTTCTCAGATGTACGCACCAAATTGTAACAGCGATCATGGAATTGCAATGTATGTCCGATTCAGGACAGTGACTGCATGGAGAAAAACATCTAAATCAAGATTATTTTCCTCATCTCAATCCTAATTGCCTCATCTTCTCACGCAACGATGACCTCTAGTTCTGAATCTTCCATCCAGACCCAAATGGTCTCACGGCTTCCACCAATATGTCTTTTTCAGAAACTTTGGATGCCTTTTGATGTCAATTCGAAATGGTAACTTTTTTCCTCGTAGAAAATTATCATTGACCATCACTTGTTGATTTCCACCCATCAACCCATGTATTAATCGATTGATGGATTGGTGATTGAAAGATACGTCATTGAAACAGGCTCTTCGGCTCACTGAGTCCAAGCCGACCACCGATCGCCCATTCATACTAGTTCTATGTTATCCCACATTCCCATCCATTCCCGACACACTAGGGGCAATTTGAGGAGACTAATTGACGTACAAAACCCACATGTCTTTGCGATGTAGGAGAAGACCGGGGAAACCCAGAGGAAGATCGGGCAAAAACTAGAGAACATGCAAACTCCACACAAACTCCACTCCGCAGAGGAAAGAATTGAATGTTGTTCTCTGACACTGTGAGGCAGCAGCTCTACAAGCTGCTTCTGACAAGCCCTGAATGTTCCAATGAAGAGTCCTTGACCTGAAATGTCAACCCTGTTTCTCTTTCCACAGAAGCTGCCTGACCTCCTGATTCCAACATTTCCAGTTTTATTTAATTTCAGATTTCCAACATCTGCAACAGGTTTTATTTTCAAGCCTATATATTGTCCAGATGGAAAGAAGTGTGGGCCGGGACTGTTTTATTATCTGAACAATTATGTTTATGCTTATTATTATCACAAGTACCGAGGAGGTTTATTATTATCATGTGCTTTGCATGCTTTCCAAACAGATCAGATATACCATACTTAGATACAATCAGTTCAACCTCAAGTACAATAGACAGAGCAAAGGAGAAGATAACATAGAGTGCAGAACATAATTCTCAGCATAATAACACACCAGTTCCTTAGATTACATAGAAACATAGAAAATAGGTGCAGCAGGAGGCCATTCGGCCCATCGAGCCAGCACTGCCAATCATTGTGATCATGGCTGATCGTCCACAATCAATAACCTGTGCCTGCCTTCTCCCCATATCCCTTGATTCCACAAGCCCCTAGAGCTCTATCTAACTCTCTCGTAAATCCATCTAGTGATTTGGCCTCCACTGCCCTCTGTGACAGAGAATTCCACAAATTCACAACTCTCTCGGTGAAAAAGTTCCTTCTCACCTCAGTTTTAAATGGCCTCCCCTTTATTCTAAGACTGTGGCCCAACATTGGGAACATTGGGAACATTTTTCCTGCATCTAGCTTGTCCAGTCCTTTTATAATTTTATATGTTTCTATAAGATCCCCTCTCATCCTTCTAAACTCCAGTGAATACAAGCCTAGTCTTTTCAATCTTTCCTCATCTGACAGTCCCGCCACCTCAGGGATCAATCTCATGAACCTACGCTGCACTGTCTCAATTACAAGGATTTCATTCCTCAAATTAGGAGACCAAAACTGTACAAAACTGAGACCAACAAAAGTCCAATTGCTTCAGTGGGGTAGAGGTGAATCAAACAGTATGCTTGCTTATGGAAGGACCAGAAGGACGCAGTGAAGAAAGCTAATGTAATGTTGGCCTTCATAAGAAGAGGAGTTGAGTATAGGAGCAAAGAGGTCCTTCTGCAGTTGAACAGGGCCAAGTGGGACCGCACCTGGAGTACTGTGTACTGTGTGCAGTTTTGGTCTCCAAATTTGAGGAAAGATATTCTTGCTATTGAGGGCGTGCAGCATAGGTTTACTAGGTTAATTCCCGGAATGGCGGGACTATCATATGTTGAAAGACTGGAGCGACTAGGCTTGTATACACTGGTATTTAGAAGGATGAGAGGAGATCTTATCGAAACGTATAAGATTATTAAGGGGTTGGACATGTTAGAGGCAGGAAACATGTTCCCAATGTTGGGGGAGTCCAGAACAAGGGGCCACAGTTTAAGAATAAGGGGTAGGCCATTTAGAACTGAGATGAGGAAAAACTTTTTCAGTCAGAGAGTTGTGAATCTGTGGAATTCTCTGCCTCAGAAGGCAGTGGAGGCCAATTCTCTGAATGCATTCAAGAGAGAGCTAGATAGAGCTCTTAAAGATAGTGGAGTCAGGGGGTATGGGGAGAAGGCAGGAACGGGGTACTGATTGAGAATGATCAGCCATGATCACATTGAATGGCGGTGCTGGCTCGAAGGGCCGAATGGCCTCCTCCTGCACTTATTGTCTATTGTCTATTCAGAAGCAAGGTAACGGAGGGGAAGAAGCTGTTCCAGAGTCTGGTGGTGCGCACTTTTAAGCTTCTATACCGTCTGCCAGACGGGACCAGGGAGAAGAAGGAATGACTGGGTTGGGACAAGTAAAACTGATCGGATCACATATGATCGGACTTCTCCCGTAGAATGGAGTGGGCCAATTGTAAAAGGAGCTAAACATTGGGGTGGCATGGTGGCCCGCAGCGGTAGAGCTACTGCTTAACAGTGTCAGAGACCCGGTTTCGATCCTGACCATGGGTGCTGTGTGTGCGGAGTTTGTACGTTCTCCCCGTGACCTGCTTGGGTTTTCTCCAAGATCTTCGGTTTCCTCCCACACTCCAAAGACATACAGGTTTGTTGGTTAATTGGCCTGGTTTAAATGTGCAAAATGTAACAAAACATGTCCCTTGTGTGTGTTGAGTAGTGTCAATGTGTGGTCAGTGTGGACTCGGTAGGCCTGAGGGCCTGCTTCCACACATATCGCTAAACTATACTAAACTAAGCAATGCAAATCATCGGCAGTCAATAGACAATAGACAATAGACAATAGACAATAGGTGCAGGAGTAGGCCATTCAGCCTTTCGAGCCAGCACCGCCATTCAATGCGATCATGGCTGATCACTCTCAATCAGTACCCCGTTCCTGCCTTCTCCCCATACCCCCTCACTCCATTATCCTCAAGAGCTCTATCCAGCTCTCTCTTGAAAGCATCCAACGAACTGGCCTCCACTGCCTTCTGAGGCAGAGAATTCCACACCTTCACCACTCTCTGACTGAAAAAGTTCTTCCTCATCTCCGTTCTAAATGGCCTACCTCTTATTCTTAAACTGTGGCCCCTTGTTCTGGACTCCCCCAACATTGGGAACATGTTTCCTGCCTCTAATGTGTCCAATCCCCTTATTATCTTATATGTTTCAATAAGATCCCCCCTCATCCTTCTAAATTCCAGTGTATACAAGCCCAATCGCTCCAGCCTTTCAACATACGACAGTCCCGCCATTCCGGGAATTAACCTAATGAACCTACGCTGCACGCCCTCCATAGCAAGACAGTCGACCCAATGTCTTATGTCATGATGGAAGAAAGGTTTTTAACAAAGTAGCTAAGTAAAAGGGTGTTTAGGCTGTAGACTGAAGGAACTCCTATCATTGATATTAAGACTTCCAAAAGTGGCAATCATCTTCCTTCTGCGCTGTGTATTGGTAAGTTTTGTATGGGAAGTTTTGTAAGGGAAGTGTAGGAAAATAACTGCAGATGCTGGTTTGAATCGAAGGTAGACACAAAATGCTGGAGTAACTCAGCGGGTCAGGCAGCATCTCAGGAGGGAAGGAATGGGTGACGTTTCGGGTCAAGACCCTTCTTCAGACTGAAGTTTCGTAAAGTGCAGAGACTGGAAATCTGAAATAAAATAGAAAATACTGGAAAAGCTCGGAAGATGAGCAGCATAGATGGACAGGGAAACAGAGCTAACTATCCAGGTTGTTTCCATTCATTCAGGGAAGGAAGTTAGATGTCAAATATATTCAATGTTCAATGGTCACATGCATCGAGGTACAGTGAAATTCCTGATTTGCATACAGTTCAGCAAAGTATTAATATGGTGGCGCAGCGGTAGAGTTGTAGCCTTACAGCGTTTGCAGAGCCAGAGACCCGGGTTTGATCCCGATTACAGGTGCTGTCTGTACGGAGTTTGTATTTTCTCCCCGTGACCGCGTGGGTTTTCTCTGAGATCTTCGGTTTACTCCCACACTCCAAAGATGTACAGGAATGTAGGTAAATTGGCTTGATATAAGTGTAAATTGTCCCTAGTGCATGTAGGATAGTATTCATGTGCGAGGATCGCTAGTCTGTGCAGACTCGGTGGGCCGAAGGGCCTGTTTCCGCACTGTGTCTCTCAACTAAACAAAACATAAGCACAATTGTAGATTAAGTACAAAGTGTGTGGAAATAGTCCACTGAGACAAAGATACAAGAGTCGCCACTTTCAAAATCCAAGAGGTTCATAAGTTCATAAGTGATAGGAGCAGAATTGGGCCATTTGGCCCATCAAGTCTACTCTGCCATTCAATCAAGGCTGGTCTATCATTCACTCCTAATTCCATTTTCTTGCTTTCTCCCCATAACCCCTGACACTTTGAGTGCAGTTGGCCTTAAAAGTCCGTTGTCCTTAAGCTGCAGAGACAGGGAGAGGTGGAAAGAAAAAAAGGGGAGATCGACACAAAAACTCAGTAACTCAGAGGTTCAGGCAGCATCTCCGGAGAGAAGGAATGGGTGACGTTTCGGGTCGATACCCTTCTTCAGAAGGGGAATGTCTGATAGGGTGGAGACTAAGATTCTGGTTGAGGGAGATGGTGAAGCTGTGTTGCTTGGATTTAATCTGTCTGGAAAGCTGTAAGCATGCAGCGTTGAATAAAGCAAAAGATTTGAAGGATAAAAAAAACTGCTGGAACTGTGAGATATAAAACATTGTAGCTGTTGGAAATCTAGCATGAAAGAGAATATTGGACATGTTCAGCCGGGCACACAGTGTGTGTGGAAAGTTTCATCCTACTCCTTCCTAAGTGTCGTGCTTGGTGAAATGTGACTCAGATTCCAAGAGGCACCTGGGATTTTGTCCATTTTTGGAACAGGGTTATGATCAGTTGAAAGGCAAGGGTGATGCGGGGCAGGGCAGGACAACAGGGAAAATAATAAAATAAAGAAGGAAATATTAGTTGAGCACAAAATGAGATAAAGGGAAAGGTTTAATAGGAATCTGAGAGATAACTTTTTTTCACGCAAAGGATGGTGAGTGTGCAGAACAAACTGCCTGAGGAGGTAGTTGAGGCTGGGTCTCCAGAACAAGGGGCCACAGTTTAAGAATAAGGGGTAGGCCATTTAGAACTGAGATGAGGAAAAACTTTTTCAGTCAGAGAGTTGTGAATCTGTGGAATTCTCTGCCTCAGAAGGCAGTGGAGGCCAATTCTCTGAATGCATTCAAGAGGGAGCTGGATAGAGCTCTTAAGGATAGCGGAGTCAGGGGGTATGGGGAGAAGGCAGGAACGGGATACTGATTGAGAATGATCAGCCATGATCACATTGAATGGCGATGCTGGCTCGAAGGGCCGAACGGCCTCCTCCTGCACCTATTGTCTATTGTCTATTGACTATCACCACGTTTAAGAAACAATTAGACATGTACATGGATAGGACAGGTTTAGAGGGATATGGGCCACACGCAGGCAGGTGGGACTAGTGTAGATGGGACACATTGGCCAGCGTGGGCAAGTTGGGCCGAAGGGCCTGTTTCCATGTTGTCAAGTCAAGTCAAGTCAATTTTATTTGTATAGCACATTTAAAAACAACCCACGTTGACCAAAGTGCTGTACATTTGATTAGGTTCCAATAAAAAAAAAAAAATGAAAACATACAGTAGCACGCAAACAGTTCACAGCGCCTCCTCAATGAGCCTCAAACGCTAGGGAGTAGAAATATGTTTTGAGCCTGGACTTAAAGGAGTCGATGGAGGGGGCAGTTCTGATCGGGAGAGGGATGCTGTTCCACAGTCTAGGAGCTGCAACCGCAAAAGCGCGGTCACCCCTGAGTTTAAGCCTAGACCGTGGGATAGTGAATAGCCCCAAGTCGGCCGATCTGAGGGACCTGGAGTTAGAGAGGGGGGTTAGAAGATTTTTGATGTAGGGGGGGGAGTGTCCATTTAGGGCTTTATACGTGAATAGGAGGAGCTTGAAGTTGATTCTGTACCGTACAGGGAGCCAGTGGAGAGAGGCCAGAATCGGGGTGATGTGGTCCCTTTTACGGGTACCCGTCAGGAGTCTCGCTGCGGCGTTTTGGACCAGTTGCAGGCGGGACAGGGAAGATTGGCTGATCCCAGTGTATAGGGAGTTGCAGTAGTCTAGGCGGGAGGAAATGAAAGCGTGAATGATTTTTTCTGTGTCGTCGAATTTGAGGAAAGGTTTGATTTTAGCTATGGTTCGAAGTTGGAAGAAGCTGGCTTTTACCACAGCGTTGACTTGCTTATCAAATTTTAATGCAGAGTCAAATATCATGCCGAGGTTTTTGACATGCGGTTTGACTAGGCAGGATAGGCTTCCAAGACTGCCTGTTATCAATTTGATGGAGTCGGGGGGGCCGAATAGGATGACCTCAGACTTGCTCTCATTTAATTGGAGGAAGTTCTGTGCCATCCAACATTTTATGTCCTCAAGGCAGTGTGAGAGGCTGTTTAAATTTGACTGGTTGTTGGGTTTCAGGGGGAGGTAAAGCTGAGTGTCATCGGCATAGCAGTGGAAAGAAATGCCGTGCCTTTGAATGATTTGGCCAAGGGGGAGCATGTATAGAGAGAAGAGAATGGGGCCTAGGATTGAGCCTTGTGGAACTCCGCAGGAGAGGCTAGCTGGAGCAGAGGAATAACTGCCTATGTTGATGGCGAAACTCCTATCTTTGAGGTACGAAGCGAACCAGCTCAGGGCAGTGCCATCAATGCCAACCGCGTACCGGAGACGGTCAATAAGGATGGTGTGGTCCACTGTATCGAATGCTGCGCTGAGGTCGAGAAGGAGCAGGATTGCACAGTCGCCGGTGTCGATGGCGAGAAGCAGGTCGTTGTGTACCTTCAACAAGGCAGACTCTGTGCTGTGGTGGGCTCTGAAACCTGACTGGAAACTTTCCAGGATGGTGTTTTGGTGCAGGTAGGGCACTAATTGGTTAAGGATTGCCTTTTCAAGGACTTTTGACAGGAATGGCAGTTTGGAAATGGGTCTGTAGTTGCTAGGCAAGGTGGGGTCTAGGTTAGGTTTTTTCAGTAGGGGCTGGACCACCGCGTGCTTGAAACTGGTTGGAACAGTGCCAGTGGCCAGAGAACTGTTGATAATAGAGAGGATGCTGGGACCAGCTATTGCAATGACATCCTTCAGAAGGGCAGTGGGGGCAGGATCAAGGGGGCAGGTTGCAGGTTTCATAGCGGAGATAAGCTTTGCAAGGGAGGATAGAGTGACGGGTTGGAAGCAGTCCAATTTAGATGAACAGACTAGTGAGACAGCTAGGTCACGGGTGGGAGGGGAAATGTTCATTCTAATATTCTCAACTTTGTTGGTGAAAAATTTAGCGAATTCTTCGCACTTAGCAGGGGACCCAACTAAGCTGGTACTGGGGGCGGGACATATGACAGAGATAATTGTTCTAAATAGGACCTTGGAGTTATGAGAGTTTTTGGAAATAAGGTCGGAGAAGTATTGTGCTCTAGCAGACTTTACTGCTTCCTGGTATTTGAGAAGATTGTTTCTCAGAATTTCGAAGGAAATTTGAAGCTTGTCACATTTCCATCTCCTTTCTGATTTTCTGCACTCCCTTCTTAGGGCTTTGGTGGTGTCATTGAGCCACGGCCGACCTTTGGGCTTAGGCTTTTTCATTTTAAGGGGAGCGATAGAATCCAGGATGGAAGAGCAAGTGATATTAAATAAAGAGGCGAGATCCTCAGTGCTGAGATGGGGGGGAGAGGCCTCAATAGTGCAGATGTTGGGGGCAGCTGTGAGAGCCTCGGAGAATTTACTGGCAGTCAATGAATTTATGTCGCGGGAGTAGCGAACAGGGAGATGAGATTTTGCGGGAGATAAAGGCAGAGATGCGTCAAAAATGATAGCGCTGTGGTCCGATAGACAGGCTTCAGTAGTTTCAATGTTGTTGATTGGGAATCCGGACGATAACACTAGGTCGAGAGTATGGCCTAACTTGTGAGTGGGTCCCGTGGTGTGAAGAGTCAGATTGAAGGACTCAACCAGGTGCATAAATTCACTCACAAGAGGCTTAGTGGGACAGCAAACATGAATATTAAAGTCACCAAGAATCATGATCCGGTCAAATTTGGGCAAAATGCTAGAAATCAGATCAGCAAATTGGGTGATGAAGTCCTTATGCATTTTTGGTGGGCGATACACAAGAACAATTAAGAGGGGGTAGGCTAGGCCTACTTTAATTAGTTGCACCTCGAAACTGGAGAAATGATCAGCGTTCAGGAGGCGGCAGTTGAAATGTTTCTTAAACACAGTGGCTAAGCCCCCACCGCGTCCGGAGAGCCTAGGCGAGGTGAAGAAGTGACAGTTATCAGGACAGAGTTCCACGAGTGGAGCAAGCTCACCAGGGTTAAGCCAGGATTCTGTGAGCAGTAAGAAGTCCAATCCACGGGTGATGAAGAAGTCGTTGAGGATGAAAGTCTTGTTTTGGAGGGATCTTACGTTGATCAGGGCCACTTTAGCAGGGACAGCAGGGACAGCAGGTGAGCTTCGGTCCGGTAGCGGCTCCCACGCCAGCGGGCGGAGGTTCAGGGAGACCACGCCGCTGCGCTTCACAGATGGCCTTGCTGGGAGCCCACGGGCCGGCAGTCCAGGGACCGGGATGATCAGTCGAAGAGCGGCATACCTGAGCTCGAGGGAGCGCCGGTGGATGGAGCTGTAAGGTCGACCAGGTCCGACTTCGCAGCGCTGGGCGAGGTAGGCCGCTGTTGGATGAGCGCGGGCGAGGTTTTTTAAATTTTCGAAAGTTCCCGCGCGTTTACCCCGCCTCCTAGCGCGGTGCGTGCGGCGGTGGATGTAAGGCTGGGCCCGCACATCTACCGGGAGTTCATCGAGGAGCGATCGCTGGAAGAAACTTTGTCCGGGACCTGGACTGAAGAAGTCGACGACGGAGGGTCGGATCAACAGGAGGGTTCGGCGGTCGTAAACTAAAGTGGCTCGAAGAACACTACGATCTCCAGGTGAGCGACGACAGGCAGCCAAACACAACGGCGCGGCCATCTTGTATAACATTGTGTATGACTCCATGACACAATGACTCCAAGAGATGTAAATACGCACAGAATTGGCAAAGGAATAACATACAATGTTGCCAAGCCCGTGTTGACACACAAAACAAAATACTGCAGCTATTACAAACCTCAAATAATAACAATAATAATATATATAGGCAGATGAGCTTGGCATTATACTTCACACAGACATTGTGGGCCGAAGGGCCTGATCCCGTGCTGTGATTTTCTATGTTTTGTGTTCTTAAAATGTCGAAAATGTCAAAGCTGGTGAGGTCACAACTTTGGACAAGGAAAAGGTTTAATATTTCAGATCAATTACTGTTTGATTGTCTTCTGTTTGATTAAAATTGATGAGCTTTTTGTTCTGTCTGAACATCTTCATGATCTTTCAAGGCTGAAAAATGCAGTCACGGAAAAAGTTAATGAGTTTCTATTGAACTCTACTCCGTAGGTATTAACCGGTAAAAGCAGCCTAACAGTATTTTTGAAACAGGAGAACAAATCTTCTCATTGGCATTAAGAGAGATTTGATAGAGGTATATAAAACATCAATGCAATGTCGAATCAATTATGTTCACCCGTTGGTTTTATGCAGTGAAGCAATATTTCTCCCAAATGTCACATCTTATCAACAGCGAATTCATTAAATCTTCCGCTTTCAGACATTGATTACCCTACTGTGTACTCCAAGCATATTCACTTTGTCTTTTATGGGTTTTATTTTGTATAGCCTGTCCTCCTGGTCACATCTTAGTTGGCAAGACTATACAACATTACACAGGCCATCCAACATTTGGAACACATCACATAGACAAATCAACTTAATCTAATATCAACTGTCCCTTAAATGCCATTTCATTTCATCCTATCATCGAAATTCACTTTGTTACACACATCAGCCTCCCAGAGTAAAGGTGGCACAGTGGCACAGCGGTAGAGTTGCTGCCTTCCAGCCCCAGAGACCCAGGTTCAATCCTGACCTTGGGTGCTGCCTGCACGGAGTTTGTTTCTCCCCATGAACTCGTGGGTTTTCTCCAGGTGCTCTGGCTTCTTCCCATATTCCAAAGATGTGCAGGTTTGTAAGTAGTGTAGCAAGGAGGTGCAGATGCTGGTTTAATCCGAAGGTAGACACAAAATGCTGGAGCAATTCAGCGGGTCAGGCTGCGTCTCTGAAGAGACGAAATGGGTGACGTTTCGGGTCGAGACCCCTCTTCAGACTGTCTTCAGGTTTGTGGGTTAATTGGCTTCTGTAAATTGTCCCTGGTGTGCAGGATAGAACTAGTGTACGGGTGATCGCTGGTCCGCGCGGACATGGTGGGCCAAAAAGTCTGCTTCAACGACGTATCTCTGACCTAAACTACGTAAACTGAACCACTAGATAGACACAAAAAGCTGGAGTAACTCGGTGGCTCAGACAGCATCTTTGGAATTTTTTGTGTCCATCCTCGGTTTAAATCAACGTCTGCAGTTCCTTCCTAAACTAAACCACTAACTTGTTTCTCTCTTTCCCACTTCTAAGAAAGTTCAGAACCTGAAACAGCTCCTCTTTTTACATTTCCGCTGAGTGCTTTTTCCAGTATTTTCTGCTTTTGTATCAGATTAAGTACTCAGCATCTGCAGTATTAATTTTCAATTAAAAATAATTGGCAGGTTAGGTTGGCAGGTTAATTAGCCCCTAGTGGGTAAATTGTCCTTAATATTTAGTAAAGTGGTTAATTCTCAGTAGTTGATGTGGTGGTTGATGGGAGTATGGGGAAAATAAAAAAAGGTCTAATTTACGATTAGTGTAAATGGTGTAGATGAGTAAAAATGCCTAATTATGGTAGATTTAGTGGGCTGAAGGGCTGTTTCTATGAGTCTATGAATGCCTGTGGGAACATTTGATTTTGTCCTTTAGTTTCCGCAACACTCAATAATTAGGAATAATATTCGGAGCACAGAACAATAACCCATGCAGAAATGTTTTAGCACATTCAATGGTTCACATTAAACAGTCAATAAGCTTTCAGAATTAACATGATTACCTACTTACGAGCTCCGAGCTCCGTCTCAGGGTCAGACATTCTCAACAGTTCTGAATAATAGGACCAGAGACAACATGCTGGGCCAGCAAGCAATACCCTTAATTATCAGGAGGTAATCAAAACCTGCATGGGATTTATCCTTTGGCAACTCAGTCTATTACATTGCAGATTGCTGGTATTTGGAACATACCGCTTGAAAAGGCTGGCAAAATTAGACTCCATAGGAAGTTTCCAAAGGCAAACAGATATCTATTTGCAGAATTATGTTGGAAGCTGGTGAAAAACAAAACAGGAGCATGCAATTAATTTCAAGCTCTGTCGAAGATTTGGTCACAATAATAACAACAACAACAACAACAACAACTGACCAAATGCCCCAGTACAATGCTTCCCTGAACTTACCGGATTAATAATGTTGCACCAGAAATGTTTTCGGAGAAAATGGTCTCCAGATGGACTTTGAAGCCATTGTGCTTCATCATTATAATGGTAGAAAGGAGGAACGAGCTCATTTCATAATATAATTAACTGAGGAGGTCTTGAATAAGCAGAATTATGGCGAACAAGAGCTAATTACAGACCCTGATCATGGAGCATACTTTGCATCAGAAGCCACAGGAGCCAATTTTGGGGGGAATTTAAAAGCATCAGTTAAGACTCAAAATTAGATTGTGACCTCTGTTCACAAAAGGTGAGGGAGATAAATTAATGTATTAAAGACCAGTTAGCCTAACATCTGTTGTTAGGAAATTACTGGAGCTCATAATTGCAGAGAGAGTGGATGAACATCATAGAGTCATAGAGTGATACAGTGTGGAAACAGGCCCTTCTGCCCAACTTACCCACAACATATCCCATCTACACTGGTCCCACCTGCCCGCGTTTGGACTGTATCCTTCCAAACCTGTCCTAGCCATGTACCTGTTTAACTGTTTCTTAAATGCTGGGATAGTCCCAGCCTCAACTACCTCCTCTGGCAGCTTGTTGCATACACCCACCACCCTTTGTGTGGATAAAGTAACCCCTCAGATTCCTATTAAATCTTTTCCCCTTCATCTTGAACCTATGACCTCTTGTCCTCGATTCACCTACTCTGGGTAAGAGACTCTGGGCAAGAGACTCTGTGCATCCACCTGATCTATTCCTCTCATGATTTTATACACCTCTATAAGATCACCCTTCATCCTCCTGCGCTCTAAGGAATAGGGCCCCAGTCTACTCAACCTCTCCCTATTTCTCAGACGCTCTAGTCCTGGCAACATCCTCGTAAATCTTCTCTGTACCCTTTCCAGCTTGACAACATCTTTCATGTAACATGGTGCCCAGAACTGAACACAATACTCTAAATGAGGCCTCACCAACATTTTATACAACTGCAACATGACTTCCCAACTTCTATATCAATACTCTGACTGATGAAGGTCAATGTGCCAAACGTCTTTTTGACCACCCTATCTACCTGCGACTCCAGGTACATGAATATGTTCAGGAAATTGACACAAAAAGCTGGAGTAACTCAACGGAACAGGCAGCAGCTCTGGAGAGAAGGAATGGATGACATTTCAGGTTCAGACCCTTCTTCAGACTAGTCAGGGGAAAGGGAAACGAGAGATATAGATGATAATGTAGAGAGATAGAGAACAATGAATGAAAGATATGCAAAAAAAGTGATGACGATAAAGGAAACAGGCCATTGTTAGCTGATTGTTGGGTGAAAACGAGAAGCTGGTGCGGCTTGGGTGGTGGAGGGATGGAAAGAGAGAGAATGATGGGGTTACTTGAAGTTAGAGAAATCAATATGTTCAACTGACCTGAGAGTTCTGACATTGATTTTGTAAAGCATGGGCCACACCAGACAAAACTGATCAATTTCTCGAAGAAGTGACTGGAATAACGGACGGCAAAATGTGGTGTCCCTACACCAGAAATATATTCATTAAAATTGACTTGGATGGCAGAAGATGGAATTGAGATAATGGACGTCTCGGGAGATGCAAGGAACTGCAGATGCTGGAATTTTGAGTAAACTACAAGGTGCTGAAGTAACTCAGTGGTTCAAGAAAGCACCTCTCTACATTCAAAGACAATTAAGGACAGACAATGTCTGTGCAGCACGGTGGCGCAGCGGTAGAGTCGCTACCTTACAGCGATTGCAGCACCAGAGACTCAGGTTCCATCCTGTCCAAGGATGCTGTCCGTACGGAGTTTGTACGTTCTCCCCATGACCTGCGTGGGTTTTCGTTGAGAACTTTGGTTTCCTCCCACACTCCCAAAGGCGTACAGGTTTGTAGGTTAATTGGCTTGGTATAAATGGAAAGAAATTGTCCCGAATGTGGGACAATGCGGGAATCGCTGGTCGGTCCGGACACGGTAGGCCGAAGGACCTGTTTCTGCGCAGTATCTCTAAACTCCACTAAACTAAACGAAACAATAAAAGCTTTTATTCACAAAATGCTGGAGTAACTCAGCAGGTCAGGCAGCATCTCGGGAGAGAAGGAATGGGTGAAGTTTCGGGTCGAGACCCTTCTTCAGACTGACCCATTCCTTCTCTCCCGAGATGCTGCCTGACCTGCTGAGTTACTCCAGCATTTTGTGAATAAATACCTTCGATTTGTACCAGCATCTGCAGTTATTTTCTTATGAAACAATAAATGCTGGTCTTGTCATCAATATCCACACTCGACAGATGTTTAAATGTAAAGGCAAAATCCGCTTGATCACAGAGAGAACAATAAGCAGCGGAAAAGAAGAACTTTCCTACTGCTCTCAAAGAAATCCTCCCACATTAATCTTGCAAGCACTGCAACGAGAACAATCCCTTTTCGCTGTCTGCTGCTGTCAGGCATCAGTTCAAAGTATCGCAGGCATCCAGAAGCTATGATCGTAACAAGCTACTGAGCAGCTAATCTTATTGAATAATTCAGCCTGATGGCGTATCAAAACAAAACATCTGCATTTTGATGTGTAGAAATGAACTGCAGATGCCGGTTTACACCAAAGATAGAAACAAAATGCTGGAGTAACTCAGCGGAACAGACGGCGTCCCTGGATAGAAGGAAGGAACGGGTGACGTTTTGGGTCGAGACCCTTCTTCAGACAGAGCATTTATTTTAAGAGGACTTGTATACAAAAACAGGGATGTCATGCTGAGGCGCTGGTAAGGCCGCATTTGGAATATTGTGAGCAATTTTGGCCACCATATCTGAGGAAGGATGTGCTGGCTCTGGAAAGGGTCCAGAGGAGGTTTACAAGAACGATCCCAGGAATGAGTAGGTTATCCTATGATGAGCATTTGTTGGAACTGGGCCTGTACTCGCTGGAGTTTAGAAGAATGAGGGGGGACCTCATTGAAACATACAAAATAGTGAAAGGCTTGGATAGAGTGGATGTGGAGAGGATGTTTCCACTAGTGGGAGAGTCTAAGACTAGAGGTCATAGCCTCAAAATTAAAGAACGTTCTTTTAGAAACATATCATCATATCATATCATATATATACAGTAGAAAATAGGTGCAGGAGTAGGCCATTCGGCCCTTCGAGCCTGCACCGCCATTCAATATGATCATGGCTGATCATCCAACTCAGTATCCCGTACCTGCCTTCTCTCCATACCCCCTGATCCCTTTAGCCACAAGGGCCACATCTAACTCCCTCTTAAATATAGCCAATGAACTGGCCTCAACTACCTTCTGTGGCAGAGAATTCCATAGATTCACCACTCTCAGTGTGAAAAAAAACTTTCTCATCTTGTACCTAAACGATTTCCCCCTTATCCTTAAACTGTGACCCCTTGTTCTGGACTTCCCCAACATCGGGAACAATCTTCCTGCATCTAGCCTGTCCAACCTCTTAAGAATATTGTAAGTTTCTATAAGATCCCCCTCAATCTTCTAAATTCCAGCGAGTACAAGCCGAGTCTATCCAGTCTTTCTTCATATGAAAGTTCTGCCATCCCAGGAATCAATTTGGTGAACCTTCTCTGTACTCCCTCTATGGCAAGAATGTCTTTCCTCAGATTAGGAGACCAAAACTGTACGCAATACTCCAGGTGTGGTCTCACCAATGCCCTGTACAACTGGGAGGAGATGAGGAGAAATGTCTTTAATCAGAGGGTGGTGAATCTGTGGAATTATTTGCCACAGAAGGTTGTCCAGGCCAAGTCAGTGGATATTTTTAAGGCAGAGATACAGTAGATAGATTCTTGATTAGTACAGGTGCCAGAGGTTATGGGGAGAAGTCAGGAGAATGGGGTTTGGAGGGATAGATAGATCAGGCATGATCGAATGGCGGAGTAGACTTGATGGGCCGAATGGCCTAATTCTATTCCTATCAATTATGACCTTATGATCCGCTTTTGGGATCAACAGGCAGAGAGTCACCTGGCTTTGACGTTAAGGCTATTGTTTTGCTGACAAAACGGTCAAAGGTGAAGGACACTGTTATCCAGATGGAGTAGTCCATGCTGTGTACAAGTGTACAAGTGCCTACAAGTGCTGGCAACCTGCAACTGCCTACCTAAGACTTAAAAAGATAAACAACAGAAAGCATGAGAAAGGAATATAAGAACAGAAGAAACAGAAGCAACTGGACTCACTCAATAAAATCTTGAATCACATTAACATTCATAACTGATCCCCATATCTTTTCATCCTCTTTGCATCTAAAAGTCGAGTTATTTCAATTTTGAAAGCTGAACATTCATTATACAAAACTGAAAATGCTTGGGATAATTGACGTTGCGGCGACATTTGTGAAGAGGGTGAGGTTTGAATTTAAGATAGACACCACAAGATGGTGGAGTAACTCAGCGGGACAGGCAGCATCTCCGGAGAGAAGGACGTTTCGGGTCGAGACCCTTCTTCAGACCGAGGGTCGGGGGAGATAGAAACTGGAGATATGGAAGGGTGCAAAGAGAATGTAAGGTGTGAGAATGACAGATCAAAGCAGACGATGATCGAGGAGATGTAGAATGGTTTTGTGGCAGTGAGTCCGGGTTAAAATGTGGTGGCAGAGCTGGAGAGCAGGAGGAATCACAGAGTGGCAGCATCGACAGAGGGTGTTGCAGAAATCTCGTCGCAGATTAAGAGGGGAACTTCTTCAAAAAAATGTACCGTTCTCCAAATCAGGGAAGTGAGAAAACAAGTGCATTTTAATAGGCAATTTAATAAGAAAGCTAATGGCATGTTGGCCTTCATAATGAGAGGATTTCAGTATAGAAGTAAAGAGGTTCTTCTGCAGTTGTATAGGGCCCTGGTGAGCGCATCTGGAGTATTGTGTACAGTTTTGGTCTCCTAATTTGAGGAAGGACATCCTTGTAATTGAGGCAGTGCAGAGTAATGGTCACAAGATTGATTCCTGGGATGGCGGGACTGTCATATGAGGAAAGATTGAAAAGACTAGGCTTGTATTCACTGGAGTTTAGAAGGATGAGAGGGGATCTTATAGAGACATATAAAATTATAAAAAGACTGGACAAGCTAGATGCAGGAAAAATGTTCCCAATGTTGGGGGAGTCCAGAACCAGGGGCCACAGTCTTAAGGGCCTGACCCATTTAGGCGATTTTAAGGCGACTGCCGGTGATTAGGCTGTCGCCGACAGTTCGCCGAGGTGTCGCATGCTGTCCCCAGGTTTGCTAGTTTCTCTTAGATGCATTTAGAAGCACATAATATTAAATTAAGTAAAGTCATTTGAAGATACCATAAAATACTTGTGTTTAACCAATTTATTTACTGTCAGGACATTTGACAGGTAGATTGGAGGCAACAGTTTGACGGTCAGGTAAGCGTGGGAATTTTCGTGATGTTTATGGCCATCAGCGATCACATTTAAAGTAGGCTCCCAACCCAGATATGCAACCCAGAAACCAGATATGCATCTCCCGTACATTTTTAAAGAATGCCCACACTCCGCACAAAAATCCATTCAACCACTTTTAAAATTAAATTTCTTAATACTCCTATTAGTAAATTGGAAGTCAATCCAGTTTATGCCATTACCGTGAAGCTTGGTTTTCAAGTAACCCGGGCAAGATGTTATATTTCAAAACTCTCAAGTACTTACCGACTTGTCAGTGATTTCAGAGAAAATTAGGACGCCAGAGAAGCATTGACAGCGTGGGAATTTTGTGATGTTTCCGAAGACGGTGTAATCTCGACCTGACTCGGCATTGTCGTGGTCATTGTCGTCGGGTAAAAGAAAATTTCGGCGATCTGCTACGACTTTGACAGTCGCCGGCAGTCGCCTAAAAAATCGGCTAATTTGGACAGGGCCTTTAAAAGGGGAGGCCATTTAAAACTGAGGTGAGAAGGAACTTTTTCACCCTGAGAGTTGTGAATTTGTGGAATTCTCTGCCACAGTGGACAATGGAGGCCAAATCACTGGATGAATTTAAGAGAGAGTTAGATAGACTCTAGGGGCTAGTGGAATCAATGGATATGGGGAGAAGGCAGGCAATGGGTTACTGATTGTGGATGATCAGCCATGATCACAATGAATGGTGGTGCTGGCTTGAAGGGCTGAATGGCCTCCTTCTGCACCTATTTTCTATGTTTTCTAGGCAGAGATGGGAAAAGTGGGGGGAATAAACACAATGCCTGCGATCGGGTGGAGGCCGAGATTGGCCCGATGAAATAAAATGCCGTTGCTGCCATTTGAGAGGGAGTAATGAATGAGTGTTAATCACAGCGTATTTATCTAGCAGAGTGCGAATACAGAAAGATTAATGAGAACATTAGAGAGGAAGAAAAACAAAGCTGAAACCAGGAGATGCTGAACACAACAGTTACTGGAGCCCCTGAGGTTAAAACAAAATCCCTCAGCATAAAGATATTTCTCCTCATCTCGGTCCTAAATAGCAGAAACCTCAAGCTGAGACCGTTTCCTGGTTTTACAACTAATCTACTGCGAAATTTCCTCCAGATGAAAATAGTTTTCATGGAATCATAGAACAGTACAGCACAGAAGTGTGTGTAGGAAGGAACTGCATTTGTTGGTTTACACCCAAGATAAGACACAAAATGCTGGAGTTACTCAGTCAGGGTCAGGCAGCGTCTCTGGAGAAAAGGAATAGGTGAGGTTTCACCTGCACAAAGGTTGTATGTATCCCGTCGGAGTGTCGGAAGAAACCGGAGCTACCCGGAGATAACCCACGCAGGTCACGGGGAGAACGTACAGACTCCGCACAGACAGCACCCACAGTCAGGATCGAACCTGGGTCTCTGGCATTGTAAGGCAGCAACTGTACCACCGCGCCACCATGCCGATTGTTGGTCCTGTTTCTCGGTGCATCAATAACTTTAGCCACATGCCCATCGATCACATTTTTTCTGGATCTTTTCCGATTCACCTAATTCTCTGTGAAAACGGGGGGAAAAAGATTTATCCCGAGAAAAAAATGGGATGAATGTTTGTTGTCAATGATCAAAAGCCAAATAATCCTCTATTAAAGTTTATGAAAGAAATGAAAGGAGAAGATGCTGAATAATGATTGACACATTATATTACAGATTGTGGTAAGCACAGGTATGTAGGTTAAATTGCTTGGTAAAATTGTAAATTTACCATTTTGCTTGGTAAAATTGTAAATTGTCCCTAGTGTGTGTAGGATAGGGTGTGGAGATCACTGATCGGAGTAGACTCAGTGGACCGAAGGGCCTGTGTCCCTAAAATAAACTAAGCTAAACTAAAACTCCAAAGACGTACAGATTTGTGTGTTCATTGGCTTTGGTAAAAATGGTAAATTGTCCCTAATGTGTAAGTTAGTGCTAGTGTATGGGAATCTCTGGTCGGCACGGACTCGGTGGGCCGAAGGGCCTGTTTCCTCACTGTATATCTAAACCAGATAGACACAAAATGCTGGAGTAACTCAGCAGGACAGGCAGCATCTCTGGAGAGAAGGAATGGGTGGCATTTTGGGTCGAGACCCTTCTTTCGACTGATTAAACCAGAACTAGATAGTATTTCAGAGATAAATGGTACAATTACTTTGGTGTTTTTCATTCTCATAATAAATGTTGTTGGATTCACGAATGGTTTTTCAAATCACCATTTCTCTTGCTATTCATACATTTTTTTTGGACTTGGCATGAATGCTTTTAAAGTATCCAACCCCTATACATCATGAAATTAAATTCGGAATTTGCAATAGGTTATGGATTATTGAATAATATATGCATTGCCTTGCTTGAGTGGCTAGTTCTGTTTGTGGTAATTTAAACTCTCATGTCATCACAATTAAAATTGACAATGTGCCTGCCTCCCAAGCTTAATTATGTTCAACTGCGAATACTATCAATAATGCAACCAGGATTCAAAATAAAGTAACGCAGGATCCAATATCTAACAATTTAATTATAAAAGTTTATGTTTACTCATTTTGCGTGGGGATGTCTAAGTGTATATGTGTAGATTTGTTTTTTGGAGTGTGTGTATGGCTGTGTATATGTGTGTCAGTACATGCATATGTTAATACCCAGGAAGGAACTGCAGATGCTGGTTTAAACCGAAGATAGACACAAAAAACTGGAGTAACTCAGCAGGTCAGACGCCATCTCTGGAGAAAAGGAATGGATTTGACATTTCGGGTCAAGTCCCTTCTTCAGACTCAGTGTCAGACTCAGACCCGAAACGTCACCCATTCCTTTTCTCCAGAGATGCTGCCTGACCCGCTGAATTACTACAGTTTTTTTGTGTCTAACTTCTATATGTGTATATGTCCATGTACATGTATGTGAATGCATGCCTATGTGTATGTCTACGATCGGGAGGGTACTCCTGTGCTTAATGGCATTACGGCATTATCACTGTTTAGTTTAGTTTGGAGATACAGCGCGGAAACAGGCCCTTCGGCCCACCGAGTCCGCACCGGCCAACGATCCCCGCACATTCAGACTATCTTACACACACTAGGGACAATTTACACTTATACCAAGCCAATTAACCTTGGAGTGTGGGAGGAAACCAAAGATCCGGGAGCAGAGCAAGGACGCCCGTTGGCTGAGCACTAAAGTAAGTGCCAATCACAGTTGAGCAGGCAGTTTAAAAAGAGCGCCAAAAGGAAGCTAGTAGTCAATTTCAAAAGTCCGGGAGCAGAGCAAGGACGCCCGTTGGCTGAGCACTAAAGTAAGTGCCAATCACAGTTGAGCAGGCAGTTTAAAAAGAGCGCCAAAAGGAAGCTAGTAGTCAATTTCAAAAGTCCGGGAGCAGAGCAAGGACGCCCGTTGGCTGAGCACTAAAGTAAGAGCCAATCACAGTTGAGCAGGCAGTTTAAAAAGAGCGCCAAAAGGAAGCTAGTAGTCAATTTCAAAAGTCCGGGAGCAGAGCAAGGACGCCCGTTGGCTGAGCACTAAAGTAAGTGCCAATCACAGTTGAGCAGGCAGTTTAAAAAGAGCGCCAAAAGGAAGCTAGTAGTCAATTTCAAAAGTCCGGGAGCAGAGCAAGGACGCCCGTTGGCTGAGCATTAAAGTAAGTGCTAGTTTAAGTGAGAAGTCAGGTAAATTGGACAATCAGGCAATTTAATTGGTAATATAAGCAATACTTGCAAAAGGGTGCAGCCCTGTTCAGGTGCAGCCCAGTGAGAAAAGTGCGAGTCTTTGGCTGCGAGTCTTCGGCGAGGAGGCTGAGTTGAGGAGGATACCATTGTTTTAAGCCAGAGCTGGTTATAGGCACAAGGTGATGGCGGAAAAGTTGGTGCGGTGTGTTTCCTGCAGGATGTGGGAAGACAGGGACGTCGCTGGAGCTTCTGGGAGCTACACCTGCAAGAACTGTGTCCAGGTGCAGCTCCTGAAGGGACGTGTGGTGGAGTTGCAGAGGCAGTTGGATGACCTCAGGGCCATCCGAGAATGCGAGAG
Source organism: Rhinoraja longicauda (assembly GCF_053455715.1). Lineage (NCBI taxonomy): Eukaryota > Metazoa > Chordata > Chondrichthyes > Rajiformes > Arhynchobatidae > Rhinoraja > Rhinoraja longicauda. Next base: position 10,452,640 of record NC_135960.1, read on the forward strand.
TTTCCTCGACAGGACCTATTGTGAGGCTGTCACGCCAAGGGTCCAGGTCGAGCGAAGGTGGGAGACTGTTTCAGGGGGGAGTGGACGTGGACTACAGGAGACCCCAGTGGCTGTGCCTATTGCAAATAGGTATACCCTCTTGGGAACTGTCGGGGCAGAAGACGTTTCCAGTCCGAGTGGCGGACCTGTTGGCAAGGATACTCGACAGGGGAGACCGAAGTCTGGAAGAGCCGTAGTGGTCGGTGACTCCATAGTCCGAGGGACGGACAGAAGATTCTGTGGCAGCAGGAGGGACTTGAGGATGGTCTGTTGCCTCCCTGGTGCCAGGGTTCAACACATCACAGACCGGCTTCAGAAAATCCTAGTGAGGGAAGGCGATCAACCTGAAGTCGTTGTGCACGTGGGCACGAATGACGTCGGGCGGAAGAGGAAGGAGGTGCTACAGCGGGAGTTTAGAGAGTTGGGAAAAGCGCTGAGAAGTAGGACGTCGAAGGTGGTTATCTCTGGACTGCTACCGGTACCTCGTGCTGGTGAGGCCAGGAACAGAGAGATAGAGGGTATGAATTTATGGCTGAGGGGCTGGTGCAGAGAGCAGGGATTCAGATTTCTGGACCACTGGGATCTCTTCTGGGCTAGGGGTGACTTGTACAAAAGGGACGGGTTGCATCTTAACAGCAGGGGGACAAACATTCTGGCAGGCAGGTTTGCTAGTGTGACACCTGTGGCTTTAAACTAAGTAGTGGGGGGGAGGGGTTAACAAATTGTGAATATGAAGATGAGGTCAAAGGGAATACAGGAGATATTGCAAAAGACTCTCGGAAGAATGGGAACAGAAGTTCTAGAGCGGAAAAGAAATTAAGGGCAGGGCCAATTGTGAACGATGTGAGAGAGGAGGTAAATACAGAAGTTAAAGTGTTGTACTTAAATGCGCGTAGTATAAAAAATAAAGTGGATGAGCTTGAGGCTCAGTTAGTCATGGGCAAGTATGATGTTGTAGGGATCACTGAGACATGGTTACAAGAGGACCAGGGCTGGGAACTGAATATTCAGGGGTACACAACGTATAGAAAAGACAGACAGGTGGGCAGAGGGGGTGGGGTTGCTCTGATGGTAAGGAATGATATTCATTCCCTTGCAAGGGGTGACATAGAATCAGGAGATGTTGAATCAGTATGGATAGAAATGAGAAATTGTAAGGGTAAAAAGACCCTAATGGGAGTTATCTATAGGCCCCCAAACAGTAGCCTCGACATAGGGTGCAAGTTGAATCAGGAGATAAAATTGGCGTGTCAAAAATGTAATGCTACGGTGGTTATGGGAGATTTCAACATGCAGGTAGACTGGGAAAATCAGGTTGGAAATGGACCCCAGGAAAGAGAGTTTGTAGAGTGCCTTCGAGATGGATTCTTAGAACAGCTTGTACTGGAGCCTACCAGGGAGAAGGCAATTCTGGATTTAGTGTTGTGTAATGATCCTGATCTGATAAGGGGACTAGAGGTAAAAGAGCCATTAGGAGGCAGTGATCACAACATGATAAGTTTTACTCTGCAAATGGAAAGGCAGAAGGGAAAATCGGAAGTGTCGGTATTACAGTATAGCAAAGGGGATTACAGAGGCATGAGGCAGGAGCTGGCCAAAATTGATTGGAAGGAGGCCCTAGCAGGGAAGACGGTAGAACAGCAATGGCAGGTATTCCTGGGAATAATGCAGAGGTTGCAGGATCAATTTATTCCAAAGAGGTGGAAAGACTCTAAGGGGAGTAAGAGACACCTGTGGCTGACGAGGGAAGTCAGGGACAGCATAAAAATTAAGGAGAGGAAGTATAACATAGCAAAGAAGAGTGGGAAGACAGAGGATTGGGACTCTTTTAAAGAGCAACAAAAGTTAACTAAAAAGGCAATACGGGGAGAAAAGATGAGGTACGAGGGTAAACTAGCCAATAATATAAAGGAGGATAGCAAAAGTTTTTTTAGGTACGTGAAGAGGAAAAAAATAGTCAAGGCAAATGTGGGTCCCTTGAAGACAGAAGCAGGGGAATTTATTATGGGGAACAAAGAAATGGCAGACGAGTTAAACCGTTACTTTGGATCTGTCTTCACTGAGGAAGATACACACAATCTCCCAAATGTTCTAGGGGCCGGAGAACCTAGGGTGATGGAGGAACTGAAGGAAATCCACATTAGGCAGGAAATGGTTTTGGGTAGACTGATGGGACTGAAGGCTGATAAATCCCCAGGGCCTGATGGTCTGCATCCCAGAGTACTTAAGGAGGTGGCTCTAGAAATAGTGGAAGCATTGGAGATCATTTTTCAATGTTCTATAGATTCAGGATCAGTTCCTGTGGATTGGAGGATAGCAAATGTTATCCCACTTTTTAAGAAAGGAGGGAGAGAGAAAACGGGTAATTATAGACCAGTTAGTCTGACATCAGTGGTGGGGAAGATGCTGGAGTCAATTATAAAAGACGAAATTGCTGAGCATTTGGATAGCAGTAACGGGATCATTCCGAGTCAGCATGGATTTACGAAGGGGAAATCATGCTTGACAAATCTACTGGAATTTTTTGAGGATGTAACTAGGAAAATTGACAAGGGAGAGTCAGTGGATGTGGTGTACCTCGACTTTCAGAAAGCCTTCGACAAGGTCCCACATAGGAGATTAGTGGGCAAAATTAGGGCACATGGTATTGGGGGTAGGGTACTGACATGGATAGAAAATTGGTTGACAGACAGAAAGCAAAGAGTGGGGATAAATGGGTCCCTTTCGGAATGGCAGGCAGTGACCAGTGGGGTACCGCAAGGTTCGGTGCTGGGACCCCAGCTATTTACGATATACATTAATGACTTAGACGAAGGGATTAAAAGTACCATTAGCAAATTTGCAGATGATACTAAGTTGGGGGGTAGTGTGAATTGTGAGGAAGATGCAATAAGGCTGCAGGGTGACTTGGACAGGTTGTGTGAGTGGGCGGATACATGGCAGATGCAGTTTAATGTAGGTAAGTGTGAGGTTATTCACTTTGGAAGTAAGAATAGAAAGGCAGATTATTATCTGAATGGTGTCAAGTTAGGAGGAGGGGGAGTTCAACGAGATCTGGGTGTCCTAGTGCATCAGTCAATGAAAGGAAGCATGCAGGTTCAGCAGGCAGTGAAGAAAGCCAATGGAATGTTGGCCTTCGTAACAAGAGGAGTTGAGTATAGGAGCAAAGAGGTCCTACAGTTGTACCGGGCCCTGGTGAGACCGCACCTGGAGTACTGTGTGCAGTTTTGGTCTCCAAATTTGAGGAAGGATATTCTTGCTATGGAGGGCGTGCAGCGTAGGTTCACTAGGTTAATTCCCGGAATGGCGGGACTGTCGTATGTTGAAAGGCTGGAGCGATTGGGCTTGTATACACTGGAATTTAGAAGGATGAGGGGGGATCTTATTGAAACATATAAGATAATTAGGGGATTGGACACATTAGAGGCAGATAACATGTTCCCAATGTTGGGGGAGTCCAGAACAAGGGGCCACAGTTTGAGAATAAGGGGTAGGCCATTTAGAACGGAGATGAGGAAGAACTTTTTCAGTCAGAGGGTGGTGAAGGTGTGGAATTCTCTGCCTCAGAAGGCAGTGGAGGCCAGTTCGTTGGATGCTTTCAAGAGAGAGCTGGATAGAGCTCTTAAGGATAGCGGAGTGAGGGGGTATGGGGAGAAGGCAGGAACGGGGTACTGATTGAGAGTGATCAGCCATGATCGCATTGAATGGCGGTGCTGGCTCGAAGGGCTGAATGGCCTACTCCTGCACCTATTGTCTATTGTCTATTGTCTATCTCGGAGAAAACCGACACGGCCATGGGGAGAACGTACAAACTCTGCACAGGCAGCACCCGGAGTCGGAATCGAACCCCTGGTCTCCGGCGCTGCAAACACCGTAGAGCAGCAACTCCACCGCTGCGCCACCATGCCGCCCACTGTGTGTGCGATTGTGTCTTAGTATTTAGAGTCAATTAATGCACTTCCTCTCTGTTAAAACACAGCACTTGAACGCGAGCTCAATTACATTCTGCCTTCAAATTAAAACAATGGCTGCACTATTAATGCGAAAGAGGTTCACATGCAGGGGGTAATGGGATTACATGGGAAAAACCCAAAGGTTAACAGCGCAAGTTTGGAATCTGCTATCTCAGATCAATCGGATCAGTTGAGTTTGACATTCCATATCCCCCTCTGTGCAATGGATATGATATAAACCAAAGGCGCACAACAGCTGTCTGTTGGTTAAATATCCTTCAAGAAATAGTGCATTGATAGCATAAAAAACAGCACAAAAACAGCTTTCATAGAAAGTTATAGAATCATAAAGTCAAACAGCGTGTAGACAGGCCCTTTGGCCTAACTTGCCCACACTGGCCAACATGCCCCAGCTACACTAGTCCCACCTGCCTGCGTTAGACAATAGACAATAGACAATAGGTGCAGGAGTAGGCCATTCTGCCCTTCGAGCCAGCACCGCCATTCAATGCGATCATGGCTGATCACTCTCAATCAGTACCCCGTTCCTGCCTTCTCCCCATACCCCCTCACTCCGCTATCCAGCTCTCTCTTGAAAGCATCCAATGAACTGGCCTCCACTGCCTTCTGAGGCAGAGAATTCCACACCTTCACCACTCTCTGACTGAAAAAGTTCTTCCTCATCTCCGTTCTAAATGGCCTACCCCTTATCCTTAAACTGTGGCCCCTTGTTCTGGACTCCCCCAACATTGGGAACATGTTTCCTGCCTCTAATGTGTCCAATCCCCTAATTATCTTATATGTTTCAATAAGATCCCCCCTCATCCTTCTAAATTCCAGTGTATACAAGCCCAATCGCTCCAGCCTTTCAACATACGACAATCCCGCCATTCCGGGAATTAACTTAGTGAACCTACGCTGCACGCCCTCCATAGCAAGAATTTGATCCATATCCCTCCAAACCTGTCCTATCCATGTACTTGTCTAACCTCCATAGCAAGAATTTGATCCATATCCCTCCAAACCTGTCCTATCCATGTACTTGTCTAACTGTTTCTTAAACGTTGGGGTAGTCCCTGCCTCAACTACCTCCTCTGGCAGCTCGTTCCATACACCCACCACCCTTTGTGTAAAAATGCACAATTAATGCGAAAGAGGTTTACAATGTCAACTTATTTACATCGGCGAAACCAAGCGCAGGCTCGGCGTTCGCTTCGCTCAACACCTGCGCTCAGTCCGCTTTGGCCAAACTGATCTCCCGATGACCGAGCACTTCAACTCCCCCTCCCATTCCCAGTCTGACCTTTCTGTCATGGGCATCCTCCAGTGCCATAGTTAGGCCCACCGGAAATTGGAGGAACAGCACCTCATATTTCGCCTGGGCAGCTTGCAGCCCAGTGGTATGAACATCGACTTCTCCAACTTTAGATAGTTCCTCTGTCCCTCTCTTCCCCTCCTCCTTCCCAGATCTCCCTCTATCTTCCTGTCTCCACCTATATCCTTCCTTTGTCCCGCCCCCCTGACATCAGTCTGAAGAAGGGTCTCGATCCGAAACGTCACCCATTCCTTCTCTCCTGAGATGCTGCCTGACCTGCTGAGTTACTCCAGCATTTTGTAAATAAATACCTTCGATTTGTACCAGCATCTGCAGTTATTTTCTTATACCCTCTATTTAATGTGATCATGGTTGATCACACGCTGGTCTCAACACTTCGTCAGTGTCATTTCTCCATACCCTTTATTCCACAATCTTCCAAATATTTATCCACTTAAACTTTAAATACTTCTAATGATCCACCATGCCTCAGGGTCCTATAACCTCAAAGGTTCATCATCCTTTTCAAGAAGAAATTTCTACGTACCTCATTTTAGATGATTGTCCCTTTATCTTGTAGTTACATTGTTCAAGGCTCTTTCACTCGTAAAAACGTCCCAACATCTACTCTGGCAAGCCCTCTTAAGACCTTACATGGTTCAATATGGTCACCTCCCATTCCTTCCAGTCGCGTAAGAAGACGAGTTCTAGGTATGATAATGAAACAAGATTGATTAATTAGTTGTACTTGTTCCTGTGGCATCACAGATGTTTTAAAAGAATATGCACAGCATGTTAAGATGGTACAGTCAGGAGAACTGCTGCTTCATAACACCAGAGACCAGGTTCAATTCTAATCTTTGATGCCATCTGTGTGAAACCTGCATGTTCTCCCTGTGACTGCATAGGTTTCCTCTGGGTGTTCTGGTTCCCCCCCACCCCGCGCATTCCAAAAACATAGTCATAGAGTCGTACAGCATGGAAAGAGGCCCTTCGGCCCAACTTGCCCACACTAACCAATATACCCGACCTGTACTTGTTCCACCTGCCTGTGTTTGGCCTATATCCCGCTAAATATGTCCTATCCACGAAGCAGGCCAAATGTTTCTTAAACAATGCAATAGTAATGTTGCCCAACATTGTGAGCAATGTTGGGCATCATATCTGAGGAAGGATGTGCTGGCCCTGGAGAGGGTCCAAATGAGGTTTACAAGAATGAATTCAGGTATGAATGGGTTAACATATTATGAGCGTTTAATGGCACTGGGCCTGTACTCGCTGGAGTTTAGAAGAATGAGGGGGGACCTCATTGAAACATAATGAATAGTGAAAGGCTTGGATAGAGTGGATGTGGAGAGGATGTTTCCACTAGTGGGAGAGTCTCGGACTAGAGGTCATGGCGTCAGAAAAAAGAACATTCTTTTCGGAAAGAGATGAGGAGGATTTTTTTTAGTCAGAGGGTGGTGAATCTGTGGAATTCTTTGCCACAAAAGAATTGTGGAGGCCAAGTCGATGGATATTTTTAAGGCAGAGATAGATAGATTCTTGCTTAGTACAGGTGTCAAGGGTTATGGGGAGAAGGCAGGAGAATGGGGTTAGGAGGGAGAAACATTTATACAAGTACATAGTTTGGACAGGTTTAGGGGGATATGGGCCAAATGCAGGTGGGACTAGTATAGATGGGGCATGTTGATCGGTGTGGGCAAGGTGGGCCGAAGGACCTGTTTCCAAGCTGTAAGGCTCTATGCCTCTATTTCCTAATGCCACTGAATAATTAGAAAGTGCCTAAGAACAGAAGTAGGTCATCCAGCAAGAACCTTTCAATTGATCATCACTGATTGGAACCACAACTCCTCCACAACGATCAATCCCTTACCCAACTGAACTGCAATGAAAACACAATAATCTACAGTTGCTGGGGTCTTGAGCAAACCCAAAGTGCTTGAGGAACTCAGATGGTCAGGCAGCATCTGTGGAGAGAATGGCCAGACGACGTTTCAGGTCAAGACTCTTCTTCAGATTGAAAGTTGCAGGGAGGAGAAAGCTGGAAAAGAGAGAAGGTGCTTTAAACTTAAATGTTCATTCTGTTTCTCTTTCTGCAGATATTGCCTAACCTGTTGTGTGGTCTCAGCATTCTCTATCTTCATTTGGGTTTGTTGACTTGGCGAACAATATTCCTTGTTATTAAGTGTCTTCCCTGTACCAGGCAACATCTGCCCCTCTGATCTCTCAAACAAACAGCTCCTGCCCCCCCCCCTCCCCACCCCCCCCCCCCCCCCCCCCCCACCCACCCCCAGTCACCAACCCCTGCAAACCCCAATCACCTCCTGAGACATCTGGTTTTCAACTCTCCCAAACTGTCCTCACCAAACACCCATCCCAGCAGCGATTCCCCCCCACCCTGATCTCCATCATATCATATCATATCATATATATACAGCCGGAAACAGGCCTTTTCGGCCCTCCAAGTCCGTGCCGCCCAGTGATCCCCGTACATTTACACTATCCTACACCCACTAGGGACAATTTTTACATTTACCCAGCCAATTAACCTACATACCTGTACGTCTTTGGAGTGTGGGAGGAAACCGAAGATCTCGGAGAAAACCCACGCAGGTCACGGGGAGAACGTACAAACTCCTCACCAACAATCTTGTCAATCCCTGCACTCTGCGACTGTTGTTTCCACCCAGGAAAAGAGGTGAGATCATTTGTATTTGTAGCACTGTTACGACTGTTCATTCTCAGCCTTTCTTACCTTCCAGTAAATACGTGGGATACCAGGCCTAAACAAAAGTACTGCCATGTTCCCTCCGCAACTCCACTACCAAGCATCAACAAATTCAGGGGTCCCAAACAAAACACAAATCCACATATTTGTGACCTAGAATCCAGTGGTGCAGCCTAAACCTTCGGTGCCTGGTGGTGCAGCAGTAGATTTGCTGCCTTACAGCGCCAGAGACCCGGGTTTGATCCTGACTGTGAGTGCTTGTCTGTACGGAGTTTGTACGTTCTCCCCGTGACCTGCGTGGGTTTTCTCTGGGATCTCCGGTTTCCGCCCACACTCCGAAGACGTATAGGTTTGTAGGTCAATTAGCTAGGTATAATTTCAAATTGTCCCTGGTGTGTGTGTGTGGGATAGTGTCAGTTTGCAGGGATCGCTGGTCGCTGCGGAATCAGTGGGCCAGTTTCCGCGCAGTATCTCTAGACTAAACTAAAACTAAACCAATCTCTCTGGAACATTGTGAGGAACATTTAACATCATTGATAACTTTCACAGTTGGCAACATTTCAAGATGCAACTTTACCAGTTATTCATAGACTTACCTCATGCTCCCACCACCCAATGCCGCAATAGAAAGCCATAAGCCATAAGGAATACCATGTGTGTTGTCACCATTCAAGGTCAGGTCAGGAGCTACCATTTTGAAATCAGAGTATCTGCAACAGGTGAGTGCACTTTTTTTCTTGCGTCGCCAGGGAGTGCAGTCACTTCTGTAGCTGGGGGCAAGATATAGCCCAATATATCTCTCGTTTAATATCACAGAATTTAAATCTAAACAATTTTAGGCTCACTCCATCTCTACAAGTCGGTACCTATTTACCATGTGGAGCGCTGAAGTCAGTTTTTATGATGCCCAAAGGTGCATTTGTGAATAAATTGTCATTGGAACTCCAAGTTTAAAATAAAAAAATCTCAAAAACGATAGCTCGAGGATTGCAGTGAGAGCCTTGCTCGTGAATACTCCAATTAGGGCTGGAATACAGCAGCCTTTTATAAATAATTCATAAGTAAATGTATAAATAATGTATGCATTAATTAATAATAAAAATCTTTATCATTACATTTATTCAAACACTAATTTTGAATTTGTACAACATGCTTTCTCATGCTTATTACTGCAGGTCACTCCATCGTGACAGATTTTTTTTTCGGGGGCAATTCTGCCTCTCTTTTGCAATTATATCGTCAGAGTTTAATTTCTTGCGATATTTATGGAGTTTTCTGACTGCTAATGCAGGAAGCAATGCCAAGGCAGCCTCAGAAGGGAGGCAATCTGAAGCTATTTCAACACAGGAGCCAAGACAATAGTGATTCCCTTTACTATTGTCAATGGGCATTATGGAAAATAAAATCTCTCAGGCATAACATGTTACATAAAACAATAAATAAATAACATTGAAATAAATGTGGCACCGTTATATATACGAACAGTCTCCGATCACTTATATTGCATGCTCTAAATAATACTTTCTACCAAGACAATGCAAATAAAGGCTTTCTGTGTGCTAGAGAGGTTTCAAACACTGTTCACTGGGTCTGAAGAAGGGTCTCGACCCGAAACGTCACCCATTCCTTCTCTCCTGAGATGCTGCCTGACCCGCTGAGTTACTCCAGCATTTTGTGTCTACCTTCAATTTGAACCAGCACCTGCAGTTATTTTCCTACTGTTCATACCAAAGTTTATCCTTCAAACACACCAAAAATTGCTTGGAATAGAAGGAATTGCAGATGCTGCTTTCTATAAGATTTTAGATTTAGATTTAGAGATACAGCGCAGAAACAGGCCCTTCGGCCCATCGGGTCCGCGCCGCCCAGCAATCCCCGCATACTAACACTATCCTACACCCACTAGGGACAATTTTTACATTTTGACAAGCCAATTAACCTACATACGTGTACGTCTTTGGAGTGTGGGAGGAATCCGAATATCTCAGGGAAAACCCACGCAGGTCACGGGGAGAACGTACAAACTCCGTACAGACGGCGCCCGTAGTCAGGATCGAACCTGAGTCTCCGGCGCTGCATTCGCTGTAAGGCAGCAACTCTACCGCTGCGCCACCGTGCCGCTCAGACACAAAGTGCTGATAAACTCAGTGGGACAGGTAGCATCTCGGGAGAACAGGGATAGGTTCCCCAATTTTTTTGGATTGGGATCCTTCTTCAGACTGACCCAAAAAACTCGGTCCATAAGTGGAAAAAAACTGGAAGTAGTCAGCAGGTCAGGCAGCATTTGTGAAGGGCAAATCCAGTTAATATTTTTGTGGATAAACCTCCATCACAACCATTCAGGAGAATGGTCATTGATTGGAAATTGTTAACACTGCCTCATTCTCCATAGATGCTACCTGTCTTGGTGAGTTTAGTTCATTTTAGTTTAGAGATACAGCGCGGAAACAGGCCCTTCGGCCCACCGAGTCGGTGCCGACCAGCGACCCCCCCCCCCCCCCCCCCCCCCCCCCCCCCCGCATACTAGCACTATTCTACACACACTAGGTACAATTTGCTATTTTTTTCCGAAGCCATGTCTTTGGAGTGTGGGAGGAAACCGGAGCTCCCGGAGAAAACCCACACAGCCATGGGGAGCCATGGAAAGTACAATCTCCATACAGACAGCACCCGTAGTCAGGATAGAACCCAGGTCTCTGGGGATGTAATGCAGCAACTCTACTGCTGTGCCACCATGTTTCCAAAATGTTCTAGTTTTATTTCATATTTCCATAACCAAGGACTATTTACTTTCAGATTGTTTGGTCATGTAGTCTTCTTCTTGCGTATGGCGTGCACTGCCTAAAGTTGTAGGTCAAGGGTAGACATCCAGGCCAGGGCAGCATCAGTTGCTGGGTGGATGACCTGGATGCCACCAGGGAAAAGCCTCAGTGAGCAGTCATTCACGATGTGTGGGATGGTCTGGTCTGGATATCCGCAGTCGCAAGCAGGGCTGTCTGCCATCCCCCACTTGTGCAGGTGATGGGCTGTTCTTGCATGGAGGGTGCGGATCCTGTTCAGGGTTAGCCATTGCTTGCGATGGAGGTCAAATCCCGGTGGTTTCACTGTGGGGTCTGTGATGACCTTGTAGTGGGCCTGGACGCAGCAGGAATCAGGCAAGACGCCAGGTAAGGATTAACAGTAACTTTAATGTAACATCAGAACATCCACTCTCTTCAGTTTCCCGCACAAGTAAACTCTCGCCCCTTCAGGCCCCTTCAGGCAAACCCCATAGCTCCAGACCCCTCCCCAGCCCTGTCCACTCAGTGACGAGGGGGATGACCCAGGCAGTGGCCTAATCCCCGGGCACCGCCACAACCTCTCCGTTGTTGGTGTTGGCATCTTTCCAGGCTCTGCGCCACTCAGTCTAGCCACTGTGAAGGTGTTGACTTAAGTGTCCCTGTGATGGCCCGCATCGCAGAGTTAAGGACAGTGTCAACTCGTATAGTAGGGCCTTGCTTGTGTAAACAGCCCACTGAATGTTTCCATGGCAACTACACTTCAACATCATTCCATTACTTGGAAAGCTCTTTGCTTCACCTTCACATTGTGTTAGTTGTCCGAAAAACACATCTTTGCTTGATTGTTTTGTAACAGTGCATACAGGTATAATTTTTTTTTGTTTGGGTCTTAACGCTAACTATGTACAGAAGTTAAATGGTTGAAGCATCTTATTTCCTAAGATGAACTCGTCATAGAGTGCAAATTTAGTCGTAGAGTTTTACAGCAGGGAAACAGTCCTACTCATCCTTGCCTACCAAGAAGCTCATCTACACTGATGTCTCCCATTTGTCTGTTTGACCCATCTTAGGACTGAGATGAGGAAAAACTTTTTCAGCCAGAGAGTTGCAAATCGGTGGAATTCTCTGCCACAGAAGGCAGTGGAGGCCAATTCACTGGATGTATTCAAGAGAGAGTTAGATATAGCTCTTAGGGCTAACGGAATCAAGGGATATGGGGAGAAAGCAGGAACGGGGTACTGATTTTGGATGATCAGCTATGATCATATTGAATGGCGGTGCTGGCTCGAAGGGCCAAATGGCCTCCTCCTGCATCTATTTTTTCTATGTTTTTTCTATGTTTCCTATCTCTAAATCTTCCCTATCCATGTACCTCTCTTAAATATTGTCATTGGAACTGCTGCAACGAATTCTTCTGGCAACTCATTCCGTAAACATTCCATGGCATTATGTTACAGAGGAACACAACTTGAAAAGAGTACATTTTGATTGTGGAAGGACCATCCAGAAGCCTGATAACAGAGGGGAAGAAGGTACATCGACATGATAGGATTGGAGGGATATTGTCCAAATGCGGGCAGGTGGGACTAGTGTAGCTGGGACATGTTGGTTGGTGTGGGCAAGTTGGGCCAAAAGACCAGCTTCCAGGCTGTATGAATCAATAAGCTATATAAGAAAATAACTGTAGATGCTGGTACAAATCGATTTATTCACAAAATGCTGGAGTAACTCAGCAGGCCAGGCAGCATCTCGGGAGAGAAGGAATGGGTGACGTTTCGGGTCGAGACCCTTCTTCAGAAGAAGAAGGGTCTCGACCCGAAATGTCACCCATTCCTTCTCTCCCGAGATGCTGCCTGACCTGCTGAGTTACTCCAGCATTTTGTGAATCAATAAGCTGTTCCTGAGTCTGGTGCTGCATGCTTTCAAGCTTCCGTATCTTCTTTAAACTTTCAGACTCTTAGAGATCCAGCATAGAAACAGACCCATCGGCCACCGAGTCTGCACCATCTATCAATCACTCCACACACGAACACCACCCTACACACTGGGGACAATTTACAATTTATAGAAGCCAATTAACCTACAAACCCGTACGTCTTTGGAGTGTGGGTGGAAACCGGAGCACCCGGAGAAAACCCACACCGAGACCATAAAAACTCCGTACAGACAGCGCTTGGAGTCAGGATCGAACCCGGGTCTCTGGCGCTGTAAGGCAGCAACTCTACCGCTGTGCCACCGTGCCACCCCTTCTGCCGTACGGGAGCGGGGAAAAGAATTTGGGCAGTACATTAAATGCCACCAGCCTTTGACAGATGCCCGCATACTGAATATAAATAAAGACAAATCTAAAGATAAACAATCACCAGAACTAGAGTTGGCTGTTTAACCATTGAGCTGCTGAAGTGGCTTTGATCTGAATTGGTGATCTTAAATTAATATTGCGGACGATTACTCCACAGTTATCATTGCAGGCAATATATAAAATCGGCATGTTCAATGTTATGGCCATTACACTAATTAATAATGAATGCACTAATATATAAATATGTTACACATAATTCACCATTATGCAGTTTTGCTGCGGCAGCAAGATTGTGTGTATCTCTTAAAGTGAACTATTACAAAATCCAATTCTGGAGAAACAAGCTTCCGCTGCACCAATTACTGACATGGGAGCAATTTATAAACCCTAATCGTCTTTCCACCCGTCGTCTTGCTGAGACGGTGCTACTTTGTGCCAGTGGCATTTAAGAGCTCGTTGGAGATTTTCGCTTTCACTGCGACTGCACAGGTTGCATGAAGCAAATGAAGGCAACACATCCAGTAACCACCAACACACAGCACGGCGAAACCCTTTAATTATTCCCCAGTGAATACTTTGAGGAGATGAGGTTCAGATTTTCAGCATGAGTACTAGGGAAGGAATATTCACCTTTATACGGCCACAAGTGAGACATCCCATTGTGGGCGGCGCGGTGGTACAGCGGTAGAGTTGCTGCCTCACAGCGGCAGAGACACGGGTTCCATCCTGACTACCGGTGCTGTCTGTACGAAGTTTATACGTTCTCCCCGTCAGGGCCGTTTTTACAACATTATGGGCCCCCGGGCAAAGCAGTGTACTGGGGCCCCTACCGTTACTCTCCCCCACCCCCCTTTCCCTACCAGCCCCCCCTGTCGTGCCGACGAAAAGCACTTACCGAAAAGCACTTAGCGATGGACTTAGGGTGCTACATTGTTGCAAAAAGCACTTACAGATCGCTGTGAGAAGCACTTAGTGACCGAAAATGTTGCGAAAAAAGCACTTATTGAACCTACATTTTTAAAGTAGTATTTATTTATTGCAAGTCACTTAACATACACAGATCAGCATGGGGCCCCTATGCTCGTGGGCCCCCAGGCAAGTGCCCATCAGGCCCATGCGTTAAGACGGCCCTGCTCCCCGTGACCTGCGTGGGTTTTCTCCGAGAGCTCCAGTTAACTCCCACACTCAAAAGACAGACTGGTTTGTAGGTTAATTGGCTTGGTATAATTGTAAATTGTCCCGATTGTGTGTAAGATGGCGTCAATATGCAGGGATCACTGGCTGGAGGACCTGTTTCCGTGCTGTATCTCCAAACTAAATTAAACTATCCACAACGAGAAAGTAGCCCTGAGCCACTATCTACCTCAATGGAGACACCCCCCCCCCTTACCATCTTCAATCGGACTTTACTCTACTTTATCTTGCACTGAACTTTATTCCCTTTATCATGTATCTGTACACTCTGGATGGCTTGTTTGTAATCATGTGCAGCTCTTTTCACTGACTGGTTAGCACGCAACAAAAGATTTCATTGCACTTCGTTACACATAACAACAAACTAAACAAAACTAAACTAGATCTGCCTCAGAACTGAAGTAACACTTCACATGCAATGCATTACGCTGAGGTCCAGTTGCCTATATCCTCTGAATCCAAGCTTGGAAGAGATATTCACACCACAACATCCCTTAAGCAGATTTCCGCTGAGTGGGTGAAAATGCATTGAGCTGTCTGAGGAGGTAGTTGAGAAAGGATCTATAACACTATAACACCTTTTAAAAGAGACCTGGCCAGTTATATGGATAAGAAAGGTTTAGTGGGATATGGAATAAACATTGGCAATTAGGACTAGCTTAGATGGGGCATCTTGATTGGCACAATTGGGCCTCTACTTGCTGGAGTTTAGTAGAATGAGGGGGGGCCTCATTGAAACTTACCGAATAGTGAAAGGCCTGGATAAAGTGAATGTGGAGAGGATGCTTCCACCAGTGAGAGAGTCTAGGACCAGAGGTCATATCCTCAGAATAAAAGGACGTTCCTTTAGGAAGATGAGGAGCAATTTCTTGAGTCAGAGGGTGGTGAATCTGTGGGATTTATTGAATCAGAAGGCTGTGGAGGCCAAGTCAATGTTTTTTTTAAGGCAGAGGTAGATGGATTCTTGATTGGGACGGGTGTCATGGATTATGGGGAGAAGGCAGGAGAATGGGGTTGAGAGGGGAAGATAGATCAGCCATGATCGAATGTTGGAGTAGACTTGGTGGGCCAAATGGCCTAATTCTGCTCCTATCGTTTATGAACATGAGCTTATGAATGGCCCGTTTGCATGCGATAAAGCTCTGTGACTTTATTAATAGTCAGTTTATCAATTTCTATTTCACAAACTTTTTAAATTGTTGCAATAGAGAAGGATGTAATTTGGCCCATCATAAGAAGAGAAGACATTGGAGCAGGAATAGGACACATGGGCTTTCACACCTGCTCAGATATTCATCCAGGTTATGGCTGATTTTCAACACTATCATTTTCCTGCACTAACCCCTTGCCATTAATATCTAGATATCTATTGATATTTGCATCTGAATGCATATCATAACTGCACCTCCACCATCTGTCAAGATAGAGAATCACACAAGCCTTCATTCACTGTGGGAAGGAATATTCCCTCATCTCAGTCATACATGGCCAACCCCTTATTCTGAACTGTTCCCCACCCCAGTCATAAGTTCATAAATTCTAGGAGCAGAATGAGGCCATTCGGCCTTTCAGGAGAGAGTTAGATTTAGCTCTTCGGGCCAAAGGAATCAAGGTTAATGGGGATAAAGCAGGAACGGGGCACTGATTTTGAATGATCTGCCATAATCATATTGAATGGCGGTGCTGGCTCGAAGGGCTGAATGGCCTCCTCCTGCACCTGTTTTCTCTGTTTCTATCAAGTCTACTCTGCAATTTAATCATGGCTGATCTCTCTTTCCCTCTCAACTCCATTCTCCTGCCTTCTCCCCATAACCCCTGACCCCGTATAAATCAAGAAATTGTCAATCTCTATTTTAAAATTATCCATTGACTTGGTCTTCAGTCTTAGACATCTCAGTCAGAGGAAATGTCCTTCCTTCCTGTGTCTAGCCTTGAAGACGTCCTGCATCTAGTCTGTTGAATCCTTTCAAAATGTTCTATGTTTTGTTGCTGTCTGCTTTTCTCATTGTGCTCAATCTCATCACAAATGGCATATTTGTTATTGGCAAGTTCTTATTATTGTCACCAGTACCAAGAAACAGTGAAAGACTTTGTGTTAGGTGCTATCCAGGTAAAAACAGCTACCGGGCAGCCTTGGTGGCACGGCGGTAGAGTTGCTGCCTTACAGCGCCGGAGACCCGGGTTCGATCCCGACCACGGGTGCTGTCTGTACGACGTTTGTACGTTCTCCCCATGACCCAAGATCTTCGGTTTCCTCCCACACTCCAAAGATGTATGTAGGTATGTAGGTTAATTTGCTTGGTGTATGTGTAAAATTGTCCCTAGTGTGTGTAGGATAGTGTTAATGTACGGGGATCGCTGGTCAGTGCGGACTCGGTGGGCCGCAGGGCCTGTTTCAACGCTGTATCTCTAAACTAAACTAAAAAGGTGAGTACAATCAAATCTTACATGTACACAGTACTGTACACTGTGAATGGATCGATTGTAATCATGTGTAGTCTTTCCACTGACTGGTTAGTACGCAACAAATGCTCTCCACTCTACGGCAGTTCTCGTGACAATAAATTAAACTGAACTCAACTACATGAGTACAAGTACACAAAGATAAAGGAAACAGAGTACAGAATATAGTGTTACAGCTACAGGAAGAAGAGGAGGGGAAGGAGATGGGTGGAAGGGGACAGGAGAAAAGAGAAAGAGGGGGAATAAAAGGGAAATGTGTCATGAGGGGATGGGAGATGAGTATACAATGGAGAGGAATGAAGCAGGGTGACTGTGTTGGGTGAAGGTGGAAGAAATGTGTTCCACTGGGTTCAGGGGATGTGGGGGAGGGGAAAGAGAGGGGAAAGGGGTGGGTATTACTTGAAATTAGAGAATTCAGTTCAAACCATTAGGTCATAAGCTACCCAAATGGAATAAGAGGCAAAGTTCCTCCATTTAGTATGTGGCCTAACTATGGCAACGGGGAAGGCCAAGGACAGAAAGGTCGGTATGGGAATGAAAAGGTGAGTTCAAATGGTTAGCAACCGGAAGAACCAGCAGACATTGGCAGATCCAGCGCAAGTGATCAACAAAATGGTTGCCTAGTCTACTCTTGGTCATGCCAATGTAAAGAAGGCCACACTAGGAGCACTGAATACAGTGGATGAGGTTAGAGGAGATGCACTTGAACCTCTGTCTCACCTGGAAGGTCTGTTGGGGTCCCTGGGTGGAAGTGAGAGCGGGTGTACATCTCCTGCAATCGCAGGGGAAAGTACTTAGCTGATCGATCATGGTGCTTCTTTACAAAAATAAGGCCCTTTATTTATGCTTAACCAGGAAGAGAGGGTGGTTGTAAATTGGATATTGGGTACAAGAATGGACTTAAACTCCGCTGCCCGTCTACTCACCCACACCCCGATCCGTGACCATATCACCCCCGTCCTTTACAAACTCCACTGGCTCCCCATCCCCCAGAGAATCCAGTACAAATTCCTCCTCATGACCTACAAAGCCCTCCATAACCTGGCCCCATCCTACCTGACTGACCTCCTCCACAGGCACACTCCCACCTGCACCCTCCGCTCTGCTGCTGCCAATCTCCTATCCCCCCCCCATCCGGACCAAACTCAGATCCTGGGGGGACAGGGCTTTCTCCATCGCTGCTTCCACCCTATGAAACTCACTACCCCAAACCGTCAGAGACTCCTCCACACTCACCACATTCAAAACATCACTGAAGTCTCACCTGTTCAGTACTGCCTTCAACCACTGAAGGTCACCTCACCTTCTGTCTCCTTTCTCTGTTCGTTTACTTATTTATCTATTTATTCACTTCCCTATGTTCTTTAAATCCCTCTAAAGCGTCTTTGAGTATATGAAAAGCGCTATATAAATGTAATGCATTATTATTATTATTATTAAACAAATGTCATGAACTTTCTACTTTTAAGATATTGTCTAAACTGTGCAGCATTTTCAGTTTAGTTTAATTTAGTTTAGTTTAGTTTAGTTTAGTTTAGTTTAGTGTTGTTTAGCTTGGAGCGTGGAAACAGGCCCGTCGGCCAAACGAGTCCATGCCAACCATGATCACCCATACTCTAGTTCTGTCCTAAACACTAGAGACAATTTACAGAAGCCAATAAACCTACAAGCCTGCGCATCTGTGGAAGGAAACCTGAGCACCCAGAGAAAATCCATGCGGTCAAAGGGGGAACGTACAAACTCCGTACAGACAGCACCCGTAGACAGGATCAAACCTGGGTCACTGCAGCTGTAAGGCACCAACTCTACTGCTGCACCACTGTGCCATCGTTTGGATGAAACATTAAACTAAGGCCCCTTCGGTGTCTTGTGTAGGAAGGAACTGCAGATGCTGGTTTATACCGAAGACAGACACAAAATGCTGGAGTAACTCAGCGGGTCAGGCATCATCTCCGGAAAAAAGGAACAGGCGACGTTTTGAGTCAGAACTCTGCTTCGGACTGAAAGAAGGGTTCTGACCCAAAACGTCACCTATTCCTTTTCTCCAGAGATACTGCCTGATTCTTCTGTGCCTTAAGAAACATGGAAGTACCTAATTAAAGGAAGAGTAGCAGAATTATCCCTGGGGTCAAATGCAATAATTATCCCTGAGCTGACATTTTCAGAACAGGTTGCCTGGTCATTATCTAGCTAATGGTTTTTGCTGCGTCAAAATTGACTGCAATGTTATAAGTTTGCCAGAGTTGCCAGAGTCCCATTGCCAGAGTTAGGCCACATACTAAATTGACTGCAATATATACGCAAATATATCTCTATATATATATATATATATATATATAGACATTACACAATCCTATTAAATCATTCCCCTCTCATTTTAAACCTGTGGCCTTTTGATCTTGATTCCAGTACCTTGGGTAAAATATTGTGCATTCACCCTATCAATTGCCCTCATGAATTTATACACCTTGAAATATTGAACATCTTGAGAGGTCTGAGACAGATGTGAATTATAGTAATGCAAATCTATTTTTGCTTTTTTTTTTTGCTATCAGGTAGAGAAATGAAACACGCACTGTTTCATTTAATATGAAGGCATCAGACAAGATTTGACCTTCACTAAAGTTTGAATGCTATCAATAACTGCGATAGCTCAGCTCTCTGAGCTCAAAAAGTTCTTGTTCTTGGATTTTTATGAACATGATCATTTTAACAAGACAATTGAGATTATAATGTCGCAACAGTGGAAGAATTACCTTGCCTTTGATTTAACTCCTTTCATAAATATGAGATTGTTGTAGTTACAAGCTTACCTTACAAACATTTGTTAAAAAGCATCGTTCAATGAACAAAGAACAGATAAAGTGTAGGAAGGAACTGCAGATGCTGATTTAAACAGAAGATACTCAATCCTAATTTTTTTAAATAAATACATAAGGGGGAAAAGGGTAACTAGAGAGAGAGTGGGACCTCTCAGGAATCTAAGCAGTCACCTCTGTGTGGAGCCACAGGAGATGGGCAAGGTCCTCAATGAGTATTTCTCCTCTGTATTTCCCGAGGAGAAAGACAGTCGGATAGAGGAACTTGGGGCAGTCAATGGAAGTGTCTTGAGAGCAGTCAGAGTTACCGTCGAAGAAGTGCTGAAGGTACTATCGTGTATGAAGGTAGACAAATCTCCAGGGCCTGATCATGTCCTGATATATCCGAGGACATTGCGGGAAACTAGAGAGAAAATAGAGGGGGGCCATGGTTGAAATTTACGAGTCGTCCTTAAATATCAGAGAGCTGCCTGAAGACTGGAGGATGGCAAATGTTGTGCCTCTTTCCAAGAAGGGCTGCAGGGAAAATGCTGGGAACTATAGGCTGATGAGCTTAACATCTGTAGTTGGTAAGTTACTGGCGGGTATTCTGAGGGGTAGGTTATATAGGCAAGGGATGGCCAGGGACTGATTAGGGACAGTCACCATGGTTTTGTACGTGGGAGGTCATGTCTCACAAATCTGATTGATTTTTTTGAATACGTGACCAAAAAGGTCAATGAGGGCAGAGCTGTAGATGTTGTGTACATGGACTTCATTCAGTAAGGCATCCGACAAGGTTCCACATGGTAGGCTGGTCTGGAAGGTTAGATCGCATGGGATCCAAGGAGAGATAGCTGAATGGATGGCAAATTTGCTCCATGGAAGGAAGCAGAGGGTGATGGTGGAAGGTTGCTTCTCGGACTGGAGGCCTGTGTCTAGTGGTGTGCCTCAGGGTTCGGTGCTGGGCCCGTTACTGTTTGTCATCTACATCAATGATTTGGATGAGAACAAACAGGGCAAGATGAGCAAGTTTGCCGATGATAAAAAAAGTGAGTGGTTTTGCAGATAGTGAAGATGGTTGTGGAAGATTGCAGCAGGATCTGGATCGATTGGTCAGATGGGCTGAGGATTGGTTGATGGAAGTGTGAGGTGTTGCATTTTGGGACATCTAACAAGGGCAGGACCTACACAGTGAATGGTAGGCCTCTGGGGAGTGTTGTAGAGCAGAGGGATCTAGGAGTGCAGGTGCATGGTTCCTTGAAGGTCGAGTTGCAGGTAGATAAGTTGGTCAAAAAGGCTTTTGACACATTGGCCTTCATCAGTCAGAGTATTGAGTATAAAAGTTGGGAGGTCATGTTGCTGTTGTATAAGACGTTGGTGAGACCGCATTTAGAATATTTTGTTCAGTTCTGGGCACCATGTTATAGGAAATATATTGTCAAGCTTGAAAGGGTTCAGAAAAGATTTACGAGGATGTTGCTAGGACTAGAGGGCGTGAGCTAAAGGGAAAGGTTGAATAGGCTGGGTCTCAATACTTTAGAGCGCAGGAGGATGAGGGGTGATCTTATAGAGGTGTACAAAATCATGAGGGGAATAGATTGGGTAGATGCACAGAGTCTCTTGTCCAGTGTAGGGGAATCGAGGACCAGAGGACATAGGTTCAAGGTGAAGGGGAAAAGATTTAGTAGGAATCCGAGGGGTAACCTTTTCACACAGATGGTGGTGGAACAAACCTATCCCTCAGGATACTCTCCAGTAACTTACCAACAACAGATGTTATAGAACAAGCTGCCAGAGGAGGTAGTTGAGGCTGGGATGATCCCATCGTTTAAGAAGCAGTTGGACAGGTACATTGATAGGACAGGTTTGGAGGGATATGGACCAAGCACAAGCAAGTGGGATTAGTGTTGCTGGGACATGTTGGCCGGTGTGGGCAAGTTGGTATCACTCTATGACTCTATGATTCTATGACTCTATAGACACAACAATCTAATGTAACTCAGTGAGTCAGACAGCACCAGCTTTTCGTTCTCACCTAGCAAACAGCTAACTATGATGTGTTTCCTTTATCATCATCACGTTTTTTGCATATCTTTCATACATTTGTACTATACCTCCCTCCCCTGCACCTTGCCGACAAATTTGAGGAGGGAGATGCCTCTGTAGTTGTTACAGTCGCTTCTCATACCCTTCTCTCATAAACTATAATAAACTATATATACATATATATATGGTAACTATAGTAACTATAGTTATTAAACTATATACACAGTATAGATGGTGACTGTAATAACTATAATTATTAAACTATATAGATATGGTAACTATGGTAAGTATAGTTATTAAACTATATAGTATAAGAAGATAACTGCAGATGCTGGTACAAATTGAAGGTATTTATTCACAAAATGCTGGAGTAACTCCCATTCCTTCTCTCCCGAGATGCTGCCTGACCTGCTGAGTTACTCCAGCATTTTGTGAATAAATACCGATTAAACTATATAGTTAGTTCACAGTGGCTGAGAAGATTCGGGATCGCTGCGTAGATCAAAGAATTTATCTGATGGTGTGAGACAAAAGAAGTCGGTAGGGGAAGTAAAGATCAGGTTACCTTTCTTTGTCTAATTTTGAACCAGTAAAGCATACAGGAAGAAGATCAATCCTTTTGGCTTGGCCTGCCTCCACCACAATTGGAAGCATGAAAATCGACCTAGTCTGTTGTATCCTCAACACATTGTTAGGAAGCATCTGAATAATAAATTGATTCAGGCATTTCCTGCGTCTGTTTCTTATTTATCTGTTCTATGGTTACCCGAATGAAAAGAAATTTTCAATAATCTATAAACCCAGATGAAATGACTGGAATTTAGATTTTTAAAAAGGATTCCCAAAAGCATTGTGTTCTAACGGGAATTATTTCTGCTGCAGAAAGTACCTTTTAATCATCGACTTCTGTTCCGCTTTATGGCTGTTGGACATAATTGTGATGCCTCTCTGATGCTTGCCGTTCCATAATCTAAGTTCCACAAAATCTTATTCATTAGTTTTAGTTTCTCATTTCATTGAGCAGCATTACATCCTTTACGAAGTGGATTTATAAGCATTTTTTTTTCTGCTGGTAGGTAACCACATAATTGGAAACATCAGGAACTGCAGATAGTTATAGAGTCATAGAGTCAATCAGTGTGGAAACATGCCCTTCGGCCCAATTTGCCCACGCCGACCAACATTCCCCATCTACAATACTCCCACCTGTCCGTGCTTGGTCCACAACCAAATGTTAGTGTACGGAGGGGGCGGTCACTGAATGAATGAATGAATAAGTTTATTGGCCAAGTATGCACATGTACAAGGAATGTGCCTTGGTGCTCCGCTCGCAAGTAACAACACGAACATACACTAAACAATTAAGAATAAAGCATAAAGCATTAAAACATTACGAATACAACATTACGGTCTAAACATGTGAGTGAAATAAACCAGAGCAAAAAGAGACTACAGACTTTTGGTTATTGAGTAGAGCTACTACTCGCGGGAAAAAAGCTGTTTTTATGTCTGGCTGTGGCGGCTTTGACAGTTGCCTTCCAGAGGGAAGTGCTTCAAAGAGTTTGTGGCCAGGGTGAGAGGGGTCAGAGATGATCTTGCCCGCTCGCTTCCTGGCCCTTGCAGTGTACAGTTCGTCAATGGGGGGAAGGTTGCAGCCAACAACCTTCTCAGCTGATCGAACGATCTGTTGCAGCCTCTGGATGTCGTGCTTAGTGGCTGAGCCAAACCAGACCATGATGGAGAAGGTGAAGACAGACTCCACGATGGCAGTGTAGAATTGGACCATCATTGCCTGTGGCAGATTGTGTTTCCTCAGCTGCCGCAGGAAGTACATCCTCTGTTGGGCCTTTTTGGTCAGTGCAGACTCTGTGGGCTGAAGGGCCTGTTTCCACACTGCATTTCTAAACTAAACTAAAATTAAACTTGATCAAGTCCTGGGGATTTATTAGAGTACTGTGCACAAATTTTCTGCTGCTTTTTCTACATAACAACATCGACTAAATGTCAAAAGCTCCTGCCAGCATTCTGATGTTTGGTTTATTGGCATGAAATGTTAACTCAGTCTTCATCAACGTTGTGTGACCTACCTGCCCTTATACATCCCCCTTTGCTTTACCTCTTGTACTTGAGTTTGGGCTTTATCATATTTATTTGTGGTACTATCTGATCTGATTCGGTACCATGTAAAGCAAAGCTTAAAATGCTGAAGCTTTATAAGGCACTGGTCTGACCGCACTTGGAGTATTGTGAGCAGTTTTGGGTTTTACATATTATGAATGTTTGATGGATCTGGGCCTATATTGACTGGATGACTGGAGACATCATTGAAACTTACTGAATAATGAAAGGCCTGAACAGGGTGGATGTGGAGAGGATGTTTCCACTAGTGGGACAGTCTAGGACCAGAGGAGCATAGCCTCAGAATAAAAGGAAATACCTTCAGAAAGGAGACGAGAAGGCGTTTCTTTAGTCAGAGGATGGAGAATCTGTGGAATTCTTTGCCACAGAAAGAAGCGGAAGCAAAGTCAATGGATATTTTTAAAGCAGAGATAGATAGACTCTTGAGTAGTAGGGGGTGTTGAGGGTTATGGGGAAAAGGCAGGAGAATGGGGTTGAGAAGGAAAGTTAGATCAGCCGTGATCGAATGGCGGAGCACAGGGCCGTTTTTACAGCATTATGGACCCCCGGGCAAAGCAGTGTACTGGGGCCCCTACCGTTACTCTCCCCCACCCCCCTTTCCCCACCAGCCCCCCCCTGTTGTGCCGGCGAAAAGCACTTACCGAAAAGCACTTAGCGATGGACTTAGGGTGCTACATTGTTGCAAAAAGCACTTACAGATCGCTGTGAGAAGCACTTAGTGACCGAAAATGTTGCCAAAAAAGCACTTATTGAACCTACATTTTTAAAGTAGTATTTATTTATTGCAAGTCACTTAACATACACAGATCAGCATGGGGCCCCTATGCTCGTGGGGCCCCGGGCAAGTGCCCATCAGGCCCATGCGTTAAGACGGCCCTGGCGGAGCAGACTCGATGGGCCAAATGGTCTAATTCTACTCCTATAACTGGTGAACATATAAAGGTTGTTGTCTGTAAATTCGTATTTACAGAATATTTGTTCTCACTACAAATGATGTAACAGGCTTCCGAAAGTCATGAAAAATGACAAGTTAAGGTTGTTCTATTTAAAGTAATCTACCTTTTCTTATCTAATTGATCTAATTAATCTAATCTTTCTAATCTAACTATCTATCCATTTTTGAATTTATTTGCATGATAAGGGTGTCATTGCTGAGGCCAGCATTTCTTACCCGTTTGTAATTATCCTTGAGAAAGTGGCAGGTGAGACATCTTCTCAAATCTCTGCAGTCCACTTTTAGTTTAGTTTGGTTTAATTTAGTTTCGAGATTATAGCATGAAAACAGGCCCTTCAGCCCACCGAGTCCACGCCGACCATCGATTACCCTGCACACTAGTTCTATCCTACACACTAGAGACAAATAACCTACAGACCAGCATGTCTTTTGAGTGTGGGAGGAACCTATAGTATTTACAGAGTGACAGTGAGGAAGGTCAGATATTGTATGTGCAGGGTAGTATATGCCCTTACAGTCCTTCTGTAAGGTACAAAAGGAAAAAGGTACAAAATTACCCATTGTCCACTATTCTGGTACCTCAAATGAAGATGGTTTAAATATCGTTGTCAGAGCACTTGAAAATTCATCTCTAGCTTCTCACAATGTCCGAGAATAACCCAGAATCTCCCTGTAAAGTGATTCCATTCTAATGCAGCTTCTGTCTTTATTTTTCTATGTGCCAGAGTTCCAGGGTTACTGATGCAGAAGCCTGTGCTGAGTTACAGCAGTTGTCAGTGGCACCACAGCAGTTTCCATACAGTGAAAGAGGTAGAGGAAGTTACTCCAGCATTTTGTGTCTATCTTCGAGGAGGAAGTAAATGTTTTTTTACTTTAGTCTGAAGAAGGAGTCAGACCCAAAACATCACCGAATCCATATTCTCCAGGGATACTTCAGGGATGCTGCCTGACCGGCAGAGTTACTCCAGCACTTTGTGTCTTTTTCTTTGGTAAACCAGCATCTGCAGTTCCTTGTTTCTGAATATTTTTAGTGGCAGATTGAATGCTAAACAGGTAACTTGCTTTGCCCTGGATGGTGCAAAATGTATTTCCATAGACAGCACCGAAAATGAAGAGGAGAAAGGAATTGAAGAAGACAGACACAACATGCTGGATAACTCAGTGGGACAGGCAGCATCTCCAGAGGAAAGGAATAGGTGACGTTTCGATTAAAAAAAATTTTTTTTTTAATTTAGATTTAGAGATACAGCGCGGAAACAGGCCCTTCGGCCCACCGAGTCCGCACTGCCCAGCGATCCCCGCACATTAACACTATCCTACACACACCAGGGACAATTTTTACATTTACCCAGTCAATTAACCTACATACCTGTACGCCTTTGGAGCGTGGGAGGAAACCGAAGATCTCGGAGAAAACCCACGCAGGTGACGGGGAGAACGTACAAACTCCGTACAGACGGCGCCCGTAGTCAGGATCGAACCTGAGTCTCCGGCGCTGCATTCGCTGTAAGGCAGCAACTCTACCGCTGCGCCACCGTGCCGCCCTTATAGCTTCGGGTCGGAAGTCTGAGCACTGGGTCAGAAGAAGGGTTCTGACCCAAAAAAGTCACTTATTTCTTTTCTCCAGAGATGATGCCTCACCTGCTGAATTAAACCGACAATGGTGCCTGAACAATTCTATCACAGCATATAGCTTTTTATACCATTTGCAAAATTAATATCACTCTCTAACAATTTTAAGAATGTACCCACACACATTGGGGGTTTGGGAGACCATAAGATAAAAATCCACCATTAAAAAGACCAGATTTTGTTTGTAATTTAAATTAAAGTAAAATATGCATTATGCATTGTGCAAATATCATTTCTAATCAGTTTGGTTCAGGATTTTGAAATCAGGCGTTGGTGAGACCGCATTTAGAATACTGTGTTCAGTTCTGGGCATCATGTTATAGGAAAGATATTGTCAAGCTTGAAAGGGTTCAGAAAAGATTTACGAGGATGTTGCCAGGACTAGTGGGTGTGAGCTATAGGGTGAGGTTGAATAGGCTGGGTCTCTATTCCGTGGAGCACAGGAGGATGAGGGGAGATCTTATAGAGGTGTACAAAATCATGAGAGGAATAGATCGGGTAGATGCACAGAGTCTTTTGCCCAGAGTAGGGGAATCGAGGACCAGAGGACAGAGGTTGAAGGTGAAGGGGAAAAGATTTAATAGGAATCCGAGGGGTAACTTTTTCACATGAAGGGTGGTGGGTATATGGAACGAGCTGCCAGAGGAGTTAGTTGTGGCTTGGACTATCCCATTGTTTAAGAAACAGTTAGACAGTTACATGGATAGGATGGGTTTGGAGGGATATGGACCAAGCCCAGGCAAGTGGGACTAGTGTAGCTGGGACATGTCGGGCGGTGTGGGCAAGTTGGGCAGAAGGGCCTGTTTTCACACTGTATCACTCTATGACTGGGCGGCACGGTAGCGCAGCGGTAGAGTTGCTGCTTTACAGCGAATGCAGCGCCGGAGACTCAGGTTCGATCCTGACTACGGGTGCTGCACTGTAAGGAGTTTGTACGTTCTCCCCGTGACCTGCGTGGGTTTTCTCCGAGATCTTCGGTTTCCTCCCACACTCCAAAGACGTACAGGTATGTAGGTTAATTGGCTAAGTAAATGTAAAAATTGTCCCTAGTGGGTGTAGGATAGTGTTAATGTACGGGGATCACTGGGCGGCACGGACTTGGAGGGCCGAAAAGGCCTGTTTCCGGCTGTATATATATGATATGATATGATATGATATGATGACTCTATGACTCTAGGCAACTGACATTTCTAAAAGACCCAAAAGAATAGAATCTATTGGGATAGCTGCATAAATTGTGGCTTTCACTTGCCTTTACGAATTATGATTAACTTTGGCCTTGAGGTGGAAAGATGAATCCTTCAGAGAAATGCAAACCAGAAGAAGGAAATAACCCCCCTATCATATCATATCATATCATATCATATACATACAGCCGGAAACAGGCCTTTTCGGCCCACCAAGTCCGTGCCGCCCAGCGATCCCCGTACATTAACACTATCCTACACCCACTAGGGACAATTTTTACATTTACCCAGCCAATTAACCTACATACCTGTACGTCTTTGGAGTGTGGGAGGAAACCGAAGATCTCGGAGAAAACCCACGCAGGTCACGGGGAGAACGTACAAACTCCTTACAGTGCAGCACCCGTAGTCAGGATCGAACCTGAGTCTCCGGCGCTGCATTCGCTGTAAAGCAGCAACTCTACCGCTGCGCTACCGTGCCGCCATTTAGCAACATAACTAGAAGGGTGATTGTTATGAGTGATTACAGATCCACTTCTGGGACCATTACGCAGAGAGTCACCTGTCTTGGGCGCCATTTTGAGCCATCGTAACTAGAGAGTGCTCCTGGGCTACCATTTACCACGTTGGGGACCCCCGGACTATCTTCAATTGGACTTTACTGGACTGGTTAGCAAGCGACAAAAGCTTTTCACTTTACCTCGGTACGTGTGACAAGAAACTAAACTGAACTGAATTGTATCTTGCACTATAAGTTATTCTCTTTATCCTATAAAGAGAATAACTTACAGCACGGTAGCGCAGCGGTAGAGTTGCTGCTTTACAGCGAATGCAGCGCCGGAGACTCAGGTTCGATCCTGACTACGGGTGCTGCACTGTAAGGAGTTTGTACGTTCTCCCCGTGACCTGCGTGGGTTTTCTCCGAGATCTTCGGTTTCCTCCCACACTCCAAAGACGTACAGGTATGTAGGTTAATTGGCTGGGTAAATGTAAAAATTGTCCCTAGTGGGTGTAGGATAGTGTTAATGTGCGGGGATCGCTGGGCGGCACGGACTTGGAGGGCCGAAAAGGCCTGTTTCCAGCTGTATAGATATGATATGATATCTGTACACTGTGGATGGCTCGATTGTAATCATCTAAAGTCTTTCTGCTGACTGGATAGCATGCAACAGAAAACATCTCACTGTACCTCGGTACACGTGACAAGAAACTAACCTGAATAACTAAGGGTGTTGACGAGGCATATGGCATGCTGGCCTTCATCAGTCAGGGCACTGAATATAAGTATGAGGGTCTCGACACGAAACGTCACCCATTCCTTCTCTGCAGAGATGCTGCCTGACCCGCTGAGTTACTCCAGCATTTTGTGCCTGCCTTCGATTTAAACCAGCATCCGCAGTTCATTCCCACACACTGAGTATAAAAATCAGGAGGCCATGTTGCAGCTTCCTGAAACTGTTTAGGCCACATTCAGAGCATTGTGTGCAGTTGTTCTGGTGGCTCCTTACAGGAAGGATGTGAAGGTAATGGAGACAGTGCAGAAGACGATTAGCGAAATTCTGCCTTGTTTACTTTGGATAAACCTGGACTGTTTTCTCACGAGCTTCAGAGGGGCGAGGAGAAAGCTGATAAAAGTTTATAAAATTACAGGAGGCATAGATGGAATGGACAGTTGGAATCTTTTATCCCAGGGTAGAAATGTCAAATACCAGAGGGCATAGCTTTTAAGGTGAGAGAGGGAAAGTTTAAAAGAGATGTTTGGGGCAAGTGTTTTACAAAGAGTGGTAGGTGCCTGGAATGCACCAACACAAGTGGTGATGGAAGCAAATAAGATGGTGGTGTTTAAGTGTCTTTTAGACAGGCATATGAATGTGCAAATAATTAAATTCATAAGTTCATAGGTCCTAGCAGCAGAATTAGGCCATTTGGCCCATCAAATCTTGATTCGATCATTCAATCTTGGCTGATCTATCTTTCCCTCTCAACCCCATTTTCATATTTCATATTTTCATATTTCAGATACAGCGCGGAAACAGGCCTTTTCGGCCCACCAAGTCCGCGCCGCCCAGCGATCCCCGCACATTAACACTATCCTACACACACTAGGGACAATTTTTACATTTACCAAGTCAATTAACCTACATACCTGTACGCCTTTCGAGTGTGGGAGGAAACCGAAGATCTCGGAGAAAACCAACGCAGGTCACGGGGAGAACGTACAAACTCCTTACAGTACAGCACCCGTAGTCAGGATCGAACCTGAGTCTCCGGCGCTGCATTCGCTGTAAAGCAGCAGCTCTACCGTTGCGCCACCATGCCGCCCCATTCTCCTGCCTTCACCCCGTAACCCCTGACTGCCTTGGGGGATATGGATCACAAACAGGCAGAAAGGATTAGTTTAAGTTGGCATCATGTTTTCACAGACATAATGGGCCGAAGGGCCTGTTCCCATGATGTACTGTTGTATGTTCTATGTTCTGCACATCATCTCACACACGCAGCCTTGCACGGAAGGCTGATCCATTGAAGAAACCTGCATTTTATTTTTCAAAACTAGAAACATGCAGTCAATTAAGTCAGTACCTGAGGGAATCCCACTTGTCAAGAAGCTTGCAACATCTGAACCTGTGTGCCTACACTTGAGAGAGTTCACAGCAAATTGCAATGGGAGTTCTGAAGAAATCTCCCTGCTGCGGTGGTGACAACGGTGGCTCTGTCGATAGTGCTTGTTTAGTTTAGTTTAGTTTCAAGAAACAGCGCGGAAACAGGCCCGTCGGCCCAGCAGGTCCGCGCCGACCAGCGATCCCACAGACTTGCACGTTCTCCCCGTGACTTGCGTGGGTATTCAAAATATGCAAAATTGTCCCTCGTGTGTGTGTGCAGGGCAATGCTAGGGTGCAAAGATCGCTGGTCGGAGCGGACTCGGTTGGCTGAAGGGTCTGTTTCTGCGCTGTGTCTCTAAACTAAACTAAATTAAAATCCAAAGATACAATTAGTGCAAATATGCGGCATTTAGACAGGCACCAAACTGTAAGGAAGCAGTCCTAATGAGATTAGTGTAGATGGGCAAAAGGGTTGGCATAGATCTGCTGATGCACAGAGCCCTATGCTTCTATGACAGTGTCTTCCAGATAACAAGATTATTTATTTTATTGTCAACAAAGCCTTTGTCTTCTGGCTTCCAACACCTCTGCTACTGGAGACAGCTTCTCTTTAATTACTGAGGAATATGTCACAAAGGAAATATATAGTGTGGAGGCTTTTATTGAGATTCCAAAGGGGTGTATAAGATCATAAATGAGATAAATAATGTACGATTCTGAAAGACGTTGGTAAGACAGGCACTGAGAGGCTTTATTCCGTGATTGAATTCTGTTCATGGGTCATGGGTCATGGGTGTTGGTGGTGGGAATGTATAATATCAGACGAATAAATTGGCCAGTTTGGACAGCATGAGGAAATATTTCTTTACTCAGCGGGTTGTAAATTGGTGGGATAACTTCCCCAGCTCAGTCATAGAATATGTTCGAGGTTAGGATCAATGAAATTACGGACTCGAACAGTCCGGGTGATCGGACGGTAAAAGAAATATCATAGAAACATATAAAAATTCTTAAGGGATTGGACAGGCTAGATGCAGGAAAAATGTTGGGGGTGGCCAGAACCAGGGATCATAGTTTAAGAATAAGGAGTAGCCCATTTAGGACTGAGATGAGGAAAATCTTTTTTGCCCAGAGAGTTGTGAATCTGTGGAATTTTCTGCCACAAAAGAGTGAAGGCTAATTCACTGGATGATTTCAAAAGAGAGTTAGATTTAGCTCTTTGGGATAAAGGAATCAAGTGATATGAGGAAAAAGCAGGAATGGGGCACTGATTTTGGATGATCAGCCATGGTCGTATTGACTGGCGGTGCTGGCTTGAAGGGCCGAATGGCCTATTCTTGCACCTGTTTTCTATGTTTCTATGTTTCTATGAATGTAGTCAAAATCAATAACGAGAGCAGAAAGATGCAGCTGTACGTCCAGCAGCTGTGCCTATTGCTCTAATCTAGTTTGCCAGCTACCTGGACCTAGGAAAGCAGCTTCCCCATCTGCACAAGAGAATTTGCTAAAGGGGAAGGACAATTTAATTCTTCAACACTGAAAGTGCAGGACAAGTTTTGTTTACACAGAGAGTGGCGGATGCCTGGAACAAGCTGTCAGGGCTGGTGTTGGAGACAGATACGATAGTGGCATTTAAAAGGCTTTAGGATAGGCACACATTGATATGCAGTGTGTGGAGAGATATTGATCATGTGCAGGCTGAGGAGATTAGTTTAGTTTAGTTTAGTTTAGTTTAGTTTAGTTTAGTTTAGTTTGGAGATACAGCATGGAAACAGGCCCTTCGGCCCACCGAGTCCACGACAACCAGTGATCCCACGCACATTAACACTAGCCTGCACACACGAAGGACAATTTATACCAAGTATACAAACCCAAGTCCATTAACCTGTAGGAGCCATTTACGCTTAAATTAGTTACTGCTACTATAGTATGGCCATGTTTAATATTTCTAATTTCTATTTGTCTGTACTTTGGAAGGTGGGATGTGATATGTAGAAGGGCGTGTCTACATCTGAGGAGGCTAGCGTAGATTGGTAGTCAGTTTAGTCTCGGCGGATGGAGAAAGACTGGAGCGACTAGGCTTGTAAACGCTGGAATTTAGAAGGATGAGAGGGGATCTTATTGAAACATATAAGATTATTAAGGGGTTGGACACATTAGAGGTAGGAAACATGTTCCCAATGTTGGGGTTAGTCCAGAACCAAGGGCCACAGTTTAAGAATAAGGGGTAGGCCATTTATAATGGAGATGAGGAAAAGCTTTTTCAGTCAGAGAGTTGTAAATCTGTGGAATTCTCTGTCTCAGAAGGCCGTGGAGGCCAATTCTCTGGATGCTTTCAAGAGAGAGCTAGATAGAGCTCTTAAAGATACTGGAGTCAGGGGATATGGGGAGAAGGCAGGAACGGGGTACTGATTGAGAATGATCAGCCATGATCACATTGAATGGCGGTGGTGGCTCGAAGGGCCGAATGGCCTACTCCTGCACCTATTGTCTATTGTCTATTGTCTATTGATTCATGCTACTTTAATAAAGACCAATTAATCAAGAAACAGCATTTGGAAGATTCGTCTTTGCCATCTCAGAGTGCGGTGTATGCGTAAGCTATATTTCCACCACATCCCCGAGCAGTAATGGCCATCAAAGTTGGACTTTGAGAAGGTATAGAAACTGCCATTACATAACCTACAAACCTGTGCGTCTTTGGAGTGTGGGAGGAAACCGAAGATCTCGGAGAAGACCCATGCAGGTCACTGCCCTTCGGCTGCTCCCCTTCAACCTTGACTCTCGGCTTTAAGACTTAGCTGTGGACCACCGGTTAAAAAAAAGACCTTCAACACGATCCCCTCGCAGAACGGCACGGTGGCGCAGCGGTAGAGTTGCTGCTTTACAGCGAATGCAGCGCCGGAGACTCAGGTTCGATCCTGACTACGGGTGCTGTACTGTAAGGAGTTTGTACGTTCTCCCCGTGACCTGCGTGGGTTTTCTCCGAGATCTTCGGTTTCCTCCCACACTCCAAAGACGTACAGGTATGTAGGTTAATTGACTGGGTAAATGTTTTTTTTAAAATTGTCCCTAGTGTGTGTAGGATAGTGTTAATGTGCGGGGATCGCTGGGCGGCGCGGACTTGGTGGGCCGAAAAGGCCTGTTTCCGCGCTGTATCTGAAATATGAAATAATAATATGAAATCCCAGGGAGGACCTTTCCAATTCTCTGTGTGGAGATCAGCAGCTCGTGAAATGAAGGTCTGTGTGCGGACTGAGGTCGCTGGTAAATTGCTGTCAGGGTGCTTCGTCATTTTGCTATTAACTCATCGTGACAAAAAGACTCAGATCTCACTCAGTCGCTCACATCAAACCAATTTCACAATGTGTCCCATGATGTAGCCCGGTACGATGCCTGCTGTAGCAAATAGGGTTCTGTCAGGAAGTTAATGAGTGGCTGCCCTGTTGTTGAATTGATGATGAAACTTGCACAGAAATATGAAGCGACCACTCATGATTAGTCACGCTGTTTGTTTCACGCACAAACACCACCATGACGGATGGTCAAAACCATTGAGCTGCGACCTCTTTCAGTGCATTCATCACACAATGCTACGGCCCAAGGATCATCACTGAACCAGCCACACACATATATATATATCATGGCCGCATGAGTCTGTCACGTGATAGCAATCCCGTGTATGCAAGACAGGCGCAAAAAGTGCTGGAGTAACCCAGCGGGTCAGGCAGCATCTCTGGGGAGAAGGAATGGGTGACATTCCGGGTCGGAACCCTTCTTCAGACCGAGAATCAGGGGGAGGGATATTGGAGGTATTAAAAGGGTTCAATAAAAAATCAGAGCCACTGATGTCCAAAGAAAGGTGGAGCCTACTATGGTCCATTGTTGGCTGTGGAAGAGGTGATAATGAAGGGATAGATGAATGTGAACAGTGGAACTAGCAGGCCAATTAGTACATCTCTTTGCTACCCGCATCCTGCAGTTGCTTCCTACACACTATGTATGCGTCTACCTCCTGAAAGCCTAACGCAAAGCCTTTTCTTCATTTACAAGGAATGTGATGTGACACACTCCAGTTGTCTGGATGAATGCATTCAAGCAATGCTCTGTCCATCCAAGAGAAAGCACCATCCATCTCCCTCCATGTTCATTCCCTTCACCACCAGCTACTGTTGTTGCAACGTGTCCCATCTACAAAATCCACCACCTGGAGGCACAGAGACTAAAGGTGATGCCAAGTGCTGGAGTAACTCAACGGGTCAGACAGCATCTCCAGAGATGTTGTCCGATCAACTGAGTTGCGCTGGCATTTTGTGTCTATTTTTGTAAACCAGCGTCTGCAGTTCCTTGTGTCTCCAAGGACTAAAGGTGCATGGATTCACTTCCAAGAATCAACCTCCTGACTTGGAGTTTATTCACAAAGTGCTAGAGTAACTCAGCAGGTCAGGCAGCATCTCAGGAGGGAAGGAATGGGTGACGTTTCGGGTCGAGACCCTTCTTCAGACTGACTTGGAGTAATGAGTATTTTCAATGGCTGCTGGGCCAAAATCCTTACCTCTCCTTTCTAAGGGAATACCTTCACCATAAGAGTATACTTGCCTCCTACAGGTCAAGTGAGAATGAGCTGTAAATGCTGATCATGATAAGGACTCCCACATCCCACAAGTGAATAAATATTATTACACCTGTTCAATGTGCATTCATCGACAGGGTTAACAAAGGTTCAGAAAAGTGTACAAAAATCAAAACCTGTAACAAAGGTAAGAATATCAACACATCAATAAAATATAAGAACAGAAAGTACATCAGTTAATGAATGAATGTTGAAAAGTCATCTCTGACATGATGAGGGGGTGTGTGGTTGACATTTGTTTCAAGAACAGGAAGAAAATAAATCTCAGCTTCTAAGATTAATTATGGGTTTTTTTGGTATCACATTCATCTGCAAGTTAATCAAGCTGTCTGTCTCCCAGTCATTGTTGCCGCCACGTGAAATCTGGCACAGTCCGGCTTTCCGAACCTCTTCCCTGGGCTGTGCCTGTCAGATAAGCTTTGCCTTGATAGCAATAGTTACCCGGCTTGTCCAGCCCTGATGTGAACAATCTGTGGAATTCTCTGCCTCAGAAGGCAGTGGAGGCCAATTCTCTGAATGCATTCAAGAGAGAGCTAGATAGAGCTCTTAAGGATAGCGGAGTCAGGGGGTATGGGGAGAAGGCAGGAACGGGGTACTGATTGAGAATGATCAGCAATGATCACATTGAATGGCGGTGCTGGCTCGAAGGGCCGAATGGCCTTCTGCTGCACCTATTGTATATTGTCTATTGCCCCTCACCAGCGCTTGTCTGCTTCTCTCCTCACTGTCAGCCATTGTTGGCCCATTGGCGAAGAAAGCAGCAACTGCCCAACCTATCCATTGGAAGGAAACAGAGGTCAGAATACAGGGAGGCATTTTTACGGTCACAAGGTCACAAGTGAAAGGATGCAGAATTAGGCCATTCGGCCCATCAAGTCTACTCCGCCATTCAATCATGGTTGGTCTATCTCTTCTCCATCTAACCCCATTCTCCTGCCTTCTCCCCATAATCCTTGACACCTGTACTAATCAAGAATCTATCTATCTCTGTCTTTAAAAAAATCCATTGATATGACCTCCACAGCCTTCTGTGCCAATATCATTGCCAATTGAGTTCAAGCTCATGGAATGCAAGTAGGCTGAGGATGTGGAGAGGATGTTTCCACTAGTGGGGGAGTCTAGGACCAGAGGCCACAGCCTCAGAATAAAAGGACGTACCTTTAGAAAGGAGAGGTGAGGAATATCTTTAGTCAGAGGGTGGTGAATCTGTGGAATTCATTGCCACAGACGGCTGTGGAGACCAAGTCAATGGTTATTTTTAAGGCGGGGATTGGCAGATTCTTGATTAGTAAGGGTGTCAAACGTTATGGGTAGAAGGTGAATGGGGTTTAGAGGGAAAGATAGTCAGCCATGATTGAATGGTGGAGTAATAGACAATAGACAATGGACAATAGACAATAGGTGCAGGAGTAGGCCATTCGGCCCTTCGAGCCAGCACCGCCATTCACCCGATCATACACTCCATGGGCCGAATGGCCTAATTCTAATCTTGTGATTTATGAACTCATGAAATTATTGGGCAGGAGGTACAGAAGCCGGACGTCACACACCATCAGGTTACTAACCTAGGGCGGCACAGTGTTGCAGCAGTAGAGTTGCTGCCTTGTAGCGCCAGAGGACGTGCAAACTCCACACAGACAGCACCCAAAGGCAGTATTAAAGCAAGGTCTCTGGCACTGTGAGGTTGCAGCTGTGCCACTGTGCTGCCTTTCCCCTGGTATATTTTTCATTTCTTTTCGTTCTACATCTGTTCCAAATCACCTTGGATTCTTGGGTTGAATGGATTGCCATGAGCTAATAATAAGCAAGTTAGGCCTATACTGGCTGAGAACGTTAGACTTTAGACTTTAGAGATGCAGCGTGGAAAGAGGCCCTTCGGCCCATTCGAGTCCGCGTTGACCAGCGATCCCCATACTCTAGCACTATCCTACACACGAGAGACTATTTACAATCTTACCAAACCCAATTAACCTGCAAACCTGCACGTTTTTGGAGTGTGTGAGAAAACCGGAGAACCCAGAGAAAACCCACTCACTCACTCACAGGGAGAACGTACAAACTCTGTACAGACAGCGCCCATAGTCAGGATCAAACCCAGGTCTCTGGCGCTGTGAGGCAGCAACTCTACTGCTGCGCCACCGTGCTGTTCAGTGCAGAATGAGAAGGAATCTTACTGAAACAAACAACATGTTGAGTGGAGATAGACACAAAAAGCTGGAGTAACTCAGCGGGACAGGCAGCATCTCTGGAGAGAAGGAATGGGTGACATTCCGGGTCGAGACCCTTCTTCAGATTCTTCATTCTGAAGAAAGGTCTCGACCCGAAACGTCACCCATTCCTTCTCTCCAGAGATGCTGCCTGTCCCGCTGAGTTACTCCAGCTTTTTGTGTCCATCTTTGGTGTAAACCAGCTTCTGCAGTTTCTTCCTAAACATGTTGAGTGGGCTTGACAGGTAAGATTCTAGAAAGTTCTTTCTCCTGCGAAGGGAATTTATAACTGGGCATTATTTCAGATCTTTTAAACTGCAGACGAGGAGGAATTTCTCTCCTTAGAGAGTCAAGAATCGTTGCCATGTTCCACCCCAGAGATCTGTCAAAGCAGAGACATTAAGCGTATTCAAGGCTGAGGCAGGCAGGCTTTTTGACATGAGAGTGGAGCTGAGGCCAACAATATATCATCTGTGATCTTACTAGAGATGGAGCTCAAGCCTACTTCTGCGCCTTTTTCTTCTGTTCCCTTGCCCACAGCTGCAAGCCAACTGCTGCATGGATCAGAGCTCCGTGTATGGGGAAATGTGATAAGGGAATCTTAAATAGGCACTTAAATCATTTGGCAGTAATTGGTTATTATAGCTATGAGAAAATAACAAACTGGAGAATATCAGCCTGAGAGTCCCACACATTCACAGGCAGAAAAAAAAAAACAAGAGCTGGAAACGGATGGCTGCACACAAGAGTTTGAGTGGATGCCAGAGCACTAAAATGGCTGGTATCAAAGAGTCATAGAGTATTACAGCGTGGAAACAGGCCCTTCGGCCCAACTTGCCCACACCGGCTAACATGTCCCATCTACACTAGTCCCACCTGCCTGCGTTTGGCCCATATCCCTCTAAACCTGTCCTATCCAAGTACCTCTCTAAATGTTTCTTATATCGCAATAGTACCTGCCTCAACTACCTCCTCTAGCATCTCATTCCACACACCCACCACCCTTTGTGTGAAAAAGTTACCCCTCAGGTTCCTAATAAATCTTTCCCCCCCCCTCACCTTAAAGCTCTGGTCCTTGATTCCCCTACGCTGGGCAGGACACTCAATGCATTTCCCCAATCTATTCCTCTCATGATTTTGTACACCTCGATAAGATCATCCCTCATCCTCCTGTGCTCCAAGGACTAGAGTCCTCGCCTGCTCAACCTCTCCCTACAGCTCAGGCCCTCGAGTCCCAGCGACATCCTCGTAAATATTCTGCATCCTTTCCAGCTTGACAACATTCCCTGCAGCCTTTCCAGCTTGACAACATCGTGTCGGTGACAGTTATCAAAAGTTACAACATGATCTTGCTCAGGTGGGTGAGTGGGCTGAGTAACGCTTAACAGAGTTTAATGCAGATAAGTGCAAGGTGTTTCATTTTTTCAGAGGGATCTAGGAGTGCAGATATGTAGTTCCTTGAAAGTAGAGTCACAGTGAGATAGGCTGGTCGAGAAGCCTTCCGTACAATGGTCTTCAGCAGTCAGAGTATTGAGTATGAAGTTGGGATGTCGTGTTACAGTCGTTGGATGAGTTGGAACGGGAATC
Organism: Rhinoraja longicauda; assembly: GCF_053455715.1. NCBI lineage: Eukaryota > Metazoa > Chordata > Chondrichthyes > Rajiformes > Arhynchobatidae > Rhinoraja > Rhinoraja longicauda. Next base: position 10,491,207 of record NC_135960.1, read on the forward strand.
CCACTTCCTTGCTGTTTGAGTCAATAATTCCAATGTCCAAGTCACCCTCTCATTAGCTAGGCTTAGAAATGCAGCTACACAGAGTTTACACTTATATCAGTAGGAAGGAACTGCAGATGCTGGTGTATGACGAAGGTAGACACAAAATGTTTGAGTAACTCAGCGGGACAGGCAGCATCTCTGGAGAGAAGGAATGAGTGACATTTTGGGTCGAGACCCTTCTTTACACTTATATGATATATTTGAAAGAAATATAAAGAATGCTCAGTACAAATCCTATGTCAAATTTTGAATCTCATGCACCCAAAGGAACCGTCAAGATAATTGGCATTGAAAGCTCTCATCCTTGGGCAAAACAAAATACTTTAAAATGTTGTGATTGTGACACATTTTAGAGTGATTATGACACATTTTAGAGAGAATAGAGGGATCTTTTTGCAGTGTTGTTCTTCCTTCACGTTACCTATGACTGTTTGATTTGATGTCACAGGATATAATTTCATCCTCTCGCACTTATCAGCTGAGCACACACATTAGTGGCTATGAATTTCAGATTTGGAGAGCAATGTGTAGCAGATGCTATAAATCTGTCTTTCCTACCAACGGCCAGGCGCGGATTTCTAGCCCAAGGTGCTGAGGTGGGAGTTGATCCATTGAGTAGAATCAGGGTCAAATTAGCTTCATAGAGTCACACAGTGAGGAAACAGGCCCTTCGACCCAACTTGCCCACGCCGACCAACAAGTCCCATCTACGCTAGTCCCACCCGCCTGCGCTTGGCACATATCCCCCTTAAAATTGGCACTTAAATCATTTGGCAGTAATTAGTTATTAGAGCTGTGAGAAAATAACAAATTGGAGAATGTCAGCCTGAGGGTCCCACACATTCATAGGCATGAAACAGAGTTGGAAACGGATGGCTGCACACAAGAGTTTGAGTGAATGTTATAACGCTAAAATGGCTGGTATCATAGAGTCATAGAGTAAGTAATACAGTGTGGAAACAGGCCCTTCGACCCAACTTGCCCACACTGGCCAACATGTCCCATCTACGCTAGTCCCACCTGCCCGCGTTTGGCCCATATCCCTCCAAACCTGTCCTATTCATGTACCTGTCTAAATGTTTCTTAAACTGTGTGATCGTACCTGGCTCAAATACCTCCTGTGGCAGCTCGTTCCACACACCCACCACCCTTTGACACAAGGAGGCCATTCAAATCATTAAGTTGTTTGATGAGGAGTTACTCAGTCTCTGCTCTCTTTCCAGCATCATGTCGGTTGCCTTACAAGTCATGGCTCTTTTGGCCCCACCATTCGGTGGGGTGAATGTGTAGGAAGGAACTGCAGATGCTGGTTTAAACCGAAGATAGACACAGAATGATGGAGTGACTCAGTGGGACAGGCAGCATCTCTGGAGAGAAGGAATGGATGGCGTTTCGGGTCGAGACCCTTCTTCGGACTGTGGTGGAGAATGTATGTGTCTATCTTCCTTTCCACAGTGAATTACAGATCTCTACCACACTCTGGGTGAAAATCTCTTCCCTCATCACTACCACCATCCATAATCCTTCCCACCATCCATAATCCTTCAACCAAGCAAGTTTAAATTTAAATCCCTAACCACGCTGAATATTTAGATCATTTTCAACGTATCTATGTAAATAAACAAAAGGCTTTTAAGGGTGACCCAGTGGCCCAGTGGTAGAGTTGCTCCCTTACAGCGCCAGAGACCCAGGTTCAATCCTGACTATGAGTGCTTTCTGTACGGACTTTGTACGTTCTCCCTCTGACCGCGTGTGTTTTCTCCGGGTGCTCCGGTTTCCTCCCGCACTCCAAAGAGATACAGGTTTGTAGGTTAACTAGTTTCAGTAAAATCGTATATTGTCCCTAGTGTGTAGGATAGTGCTAGCGTACGGTGTGATCGGCGCAGATGTGTGGGGGGTGGGGTGAATGGTCTATTTCCACACTATATCTCTATGCTCATTGAGCATAGGATAAGATAGAACTAGTGTGACCGGATGATCGATGGTCGGCATGAACTCGGTGGGCCGAAGGGCCAGTTTCCATGCTGCATCTCTAAACCAAACTAAAAATCTTGACAAGATGTGTGGGGGGGGTGTCTAAAAGTGCATCACAGGTGCTCATTGCAGGTCAGGCAGCCACCATGCTACAAATGGTGAGCAGTTCTTTAAATGACTTTTGAGGTTAACGTCATCAACAAATACCTGAACAGTATATTGAATGGGTTCAAGGAAATCACTGGCCCCCAAAAATGCAGTATAGCATCTCTAATGACCACCAGACTACCTTTCTCACTCTTGCCTGTTTATAAAGCCTTCGGACTGCTCATCCCAGTACAGGCTTCAACTCACTTGCCAAGGTAGCAGCACGCACTAATTATTTTCTAACCAATTTTCAGATTATGGGTTGGTTGCAGGCAAGGCCATATTTATTGCACATCCCTAAATGCCCTTGAGATGGCAGTAGTGAGCAAGCTGCTTCCATGGCTATACTCCTGGTGAAGGTACTCCTACTTGGTAAGTAGTTGTCTGAAGAAGGGTCTTGACCCGAAACGTCACCTATTCCTTTTCTCCAGAGGTGCTGCCTGACCCCTTGAGTTACTCCAGGTTTTTGTATCTTTCTTCAGTTTAAACCAGCATCTACAGTTCCTTCCTAAATTCTCAAGTCAAGAAGGTAAGGAGACCTTGGTGGAACGGAGGAACCATAAGGAATAGATTGAATTGACAGGACAATGACGTATTATGTTGGGGATCTCAAGGAAGCCACAGTGAATTCTGACCGATTATGATTGTGAACCTTTTTAGTTTCATTTAGAGGTACAGCGCAGAAACAGGCCCTTTGACCCACTGTGTCCACACCGACCAGCGATCCCCGCACATTAACTCCATCCTACACACATTTGGAAACATTTCCAATTTTACCAAGCCACTTAACCAACAAACCTGTACGTCGTTGGAGTGTGTTAGAAAACCGGAGCTCCCGGGGAAATCCTATACAGGTCATGGAGAGAACGCACAAAGTCGACACAGACAAGCACAGACAAATCAGGATGGAACCTGGGTCTCTGGCGCTGTACGGCAGCAACTCTACCGCTGCACTACTGTGCCGCCCTACCTGATCCTGCCAACTTTGAGGATGGAGATATTCTTGGCACACCCCTCTCCTGTTAGCTGTTTAATTGCCGCTCAATGGGCTGAATGGCCTAATTCTGCTCCTATGTCCTATGGCCTTATGATGTATAGGTCTCCAAAGCTTTGATTTGATCGTTGGTTGTGAGAACGTTTAGTGCTGTTTAGAGTGAACTCAGTAGGGTTTCACAAGACTTCATCTTGGCTACTTTTGAATAACATTCACAACCAAACACCTTGCCATAAGCTTTGGGTCTTTGATCTTTTAACCACAGCCTACTCCATTAGAGATGAGGGCAGATAACCATCTGGTTGCGCAGTGAAGAAAGGAAATTAATTTATATCCACCAGATGTCCAAAGCACATTATAATCAGGTATATCAATTAATCACTGTTAATCACATTTTTAACGTGATTCTTGGTTAACATGCATTTTGGCCAAAACATAATTCGTTTCTTAACAGCTTCCATTGGCTAAGTGCATTGCCTCAAGATTTTGATATCATGTCCAATGGAATCATTTGGTCATATAGTATAATCAATTAAACATGTTTAAATATACGGCACTGTGTTGCAGCGGTAGAGTTGCTGCCTCACAGCGCTTGCAGTGCCAGAGACCCGGGTTCGATCCCGACTACTAGTGCTGTCTGTACGCTCTCCCCGTGACCGCTTGGGTTTCTCCGAGATCTTCGATTTCCTCCCACACTTCAAAGACATCCAGGTTTATAGGTTGTGTAAGAAAATAACTGCAGATGCTGGTACAAATCGAAGGTATTTATTTCACAAAATGCTGGAGTAACTCAGCAGGTCAGGCAGCATCTCAGGAGAGAAGAAATGGTGACGTTTTGGGTCGAGACCCTTCTTCAGACATGTCAGGGGAGCGGGACAAATGAAGGATATAGGTGGAGACAGGAAGATAGAGGGAGATCTGGGAAGGGGGAGGGGAAGAGAGGGACAGAGGGACAGAGGAACTATCTAAAGTTGGAGAAGTCAATGTTCATACCGCTGGGCTGCAAGCTGCCCAAGCAAAATATCTTCCTCTATCTTCCTGTCTCCACCTATATCCTTCCTTTGTCCCGCCCCCCTGACATCAGTCTGAAGAAGGGTCTCTACCCGAAACGTCACCCATTCCTTCTCTCCTGAGATGCTGCCTGACCTACTGAGTTACTCCAGCATTTTGTGCAATAAATACCCAGGTTTATAGGTTAATTGGCTTGGTTTAAGTGTAAAATTGTCCCTAATGTGTGTAGGATAGCGTTAATGTGGGGGGATCGCTGGTCGTTGCAGATCTGGTGGGATGAAGGGCCTGTTACCGGGCAGTATCTAAACTAAATTAAACTAAACTGAATACCATACCGATGGTCAAAAAGGCTTTTGGCACATTGGCCATCATCAGTCAGACCTTTGAGTATAGAAGTCGGGAAGTCATGTTGCAGTTGTATAAGACGTTGGTGAGGCTGCGTTTACAGTATTGTGTTCAGTTCTGGTCATCATGTTATAAGAAAGATGTTGTCAAGCTGAAAAGGGTGCAGAGAAATTTTATGAGGATGTTGCAGGACTCGAGTGTCTGAGCTATAGGGAGAGGTTGAGGAGGCTAGGACTCAATTCCTTGGACCACAGGAAGACGAGGGGAAATCTTATAGAGGTGTATGAAATCACGAGGGGAATAGATCGGGTAGACGCATACAATATCTTGCCCAGAGGAGAGGAATCGAGAACCAGGGGACATAGGTTTAAGGTAAGGGGGGAACGATTTAATAGGAATCTGAGGTGTAACTTTTTCACGCAAAGGATGGTAGATGTACGGAACGAGTTGCCAGAGGAGGTCGTTGAGGCAGGTATTATCGCGACGTTTAAGAAACATTTAGACAGGCAAATGGATAGGACAGGTTTAGAGGGATATGGGCCAAATGCAGGCAGGTGGGACAAGTGTAGATGGGACATGTTGGCCGGTGTGGACAAGTTGGGCCGAAGGGCCAGTTTCCATGCTGTAAGACTCTATGACTCTACGACTTGCAAACTTACAGAGGTCTACAACAAAATGGCAATTTAATGGATCAAAATGCATTGAGTTTCTTGGGGAGAAAATCATCTTCAGTTATTCGCACAAAACGTGTAAGTGGATCGTTTGCCAGTTAACCCACCATTTCTCCACATTTGATATTATTGGGCTGTACCAAGCTAATGGATAGGCAATGGGTCTGTGAAGACCTTGCCAAGCTAATGGATAGGCAATGGATCTGTGAAGACCTTGCCAAGCTAATGGATAGGCAATGGGTCTGTGGAGGTCAATCCATTCCTGACTTCTATATCTGTAGTTTGGGATGTAGGAGTCATATAGACAATAGACAATAGACAATAGGTGCAGGAGGAGGCCATTAGGCCCTTCGAGCCAACCTACATGTCTAACTTTTACTGTACTCTTGGACTCAGTACTGATTGTCCAGAGCTAAGGACCTGGAAATACTTCATTAGTTTAGTTTAGTTTAGTTTAGTTTGGTTCATGTTACGTGTACCGAGGTACAGTGAAAAGCTTTTGTTGCGTGCTAACCAGTCAGCAGGAAGACAGTACATGATTACAATCGAGCCGTTCACAGTGGACAGCTACATGATAAAGGGCATAACATGAATAGCTTTTAGTGCAAGATAGAGCCAGTAATGTCCGATCTAAGATCATCTGAGGATCTCCAATGAGGTAGCCATAATTGGCTTTTACACCAGCATGCCTGGCAAACTCAGCATGGTCTTGTTCATCTGAATGGAATTACTTACCAGGATGGAAGAGGTACGTTCAGGGAAGCTGCTTACTTTCCAAGTATATTTAAATTTAACATTAATGACTTCATTGATTTATGCAAGATATATGTTTTAAAATACATTTATTTTGGGGGTTTTTTGAATTTCTAACAGCTTAATTACATAAATTTTCAATTTGGTTTTACCCTCTCAGACCATCTGAGACATGTGGAAGATATGGGGAAAGGTAGTATAAGAAAATAACTGCAGATGCTGGTACAAATCGATTTATTCACAAAATGCTGGAGTAACTCAGCAGGTCAGGCAGCATCTCGGGGGAGAAGGAATGGGTGACGTTTCGGGTCGAGACCCTTCTTCAGAAATGGGGAAAGGTATTTGACAACTTCAGCTGATCACCACTTTATCGGTAGAGTCAGAAGTTTGCAGGTTTAAACTTTGCCCTACGTTTTATATACATGCAATGGAAATCTGCAAAACCAATGAGAGCATAGACTTTAGACTTTAGAGATACAGCGTGGAAACAGGCACTTTGGCCCACCGAGTACGCACTGACCAGCATTCACCCAGTACACTAGCACTGTCCTACACACTAAGGATAATTTACAATCCTATTATTCCCCTCTAATAACGCTTGCCTTGTGATGCAAATGAAATATTTTTTCAGTTCCTTAGCTGCAGGGATCTGCACCTGCATGAAATGATGGTGGTCCAAAAATTTGCATTTCCACCTTCTCAAATCAATGCAGTTTGCAATCATTTCACATTGTTTCGCATTATTCAATGTCCTGCAGCAGAAACCATTGCACTTCACTAAAATGGAGAAAGGTACAATATCCAGACCTTTTCAGATCAGACGTTGCAGGACTAATTAGTATGTATGCTGGAAACAAGAGAGTTCAAAGAACCATTCATCACACTCAACTCAATGTTCAGTTCAGTTAGCTCAGTTTAGTTTATTGTCACGTGTGCCGAGGTACAGTGAAAAGCTTTCTTGTTGCATGCTGTCCAGTTAGCAGAAAGACAATATATGGTTACAATCGAGCCATTTACAGTATATAGTAAAAGACTAAGGGATTAACGTTTAGTGCAAGGCAAAGCCAGCAAAGTCCGATCAACGATAGTCCGAGGGTCACCAATGAGGCAGATAGTAGTTCGGCACTGCTCTCTGGTTGTGGTAGGATGATTCAGTTGCCTGATAACAGCTGGGAAGAAACTGTCCCTGAATCTGGAGGTGTGCGTTTTCACACTTCTATACCTTTTGCCTGATGGGAGAGGGGAGAAAGGGGGAGTGGCCAGGGTGCGACTCGTCCTTGATTATGCCGCTGGCCTTGGCGAGGCAACGTAAGGTACAAACGATGTCGATGGATAATCGAGGGTGCTCTCAGAATGGCTACCTTATAAGCGTCAATAAATTAGGCAGTTTCACTCAACGCAATAGCCCAAGGTGACAACAGGGAACAAGCCAGAGGCAGGGAAAAAGAACAGAGATGAAGACACAAGGAACTGCAGATGCTGGTATCTTGAGCAAAACACAAAGTGCTGGAGGAACTCAATGGGTCTGACAACATCAGTGGAGGGAATAGACAGGAGCCATTTCAGCTTAGGCCCTTACTTCAGGCTTCTTCTTTATGACTGCATAGATTTTATAAATGGCGGCACGGTGGCGCAGCGGTAGAGTTGCTGCCTTACAGCGAATGCAGCGCCGGAGACTCAGGTTCGATCCTGACTACGGGCGCCGTCTGTACGGAATTTGTACGTTCTCCCCGTGACCTGCGTGGGTTTTCTCCGAGATCTTCGGTTTCCTCCCACACTCCAAAGACGTACAGTCTCATTGTGTACCTGCACTGTCGCGGACTTGTTTTCTAATTGTAAATATTTGCACTACTGTCTTCTATTTTTTTTGCCATCTTTTCCTAATTTTCTTTGTCTGAACAGTAAAACCTCGCAGTGTAAGTACATAGTTCCCTGAATGTGATGGCACAAGTAGAGAGAGTGGTGAAGAAGGAAAGTGGTATGCTTCCTCTCATCAGCCGAGGAATTAAGTATAGGTGTAGGGATGTCACGTAACTCAGGTACACATCATTGGTTAGGCCACACAGAGTATTGTGTGTACTTCCAGTCTCTACACTATACAAGAAGCAATAATGAAAGGCATGGACAGAGTGGATGTGTAAAGGATGTCTCCACTGGTGGGAGAGTCTCGGACCAGAGCTCATAGCCTCAGAATTAAAGGGCGCTCTTTTAGAATGGTGAGGAGGAACTTCTTTAGTCAGAAGGTAGTTAATCTGTGGAACTCATTGCCACAGAGGGCTGTGGAGGCTAAGTGGATATTTTTAAGGCAGAGATAGACAAATTCTTGATTAGAACAGGTGTCAAGGGTTATGGGGAGAAGGCAGGAAAATGGGATTAGGAGGCATGATTAAATGGCGGAGTAGAGTCGATGGACCGAATGGCCTAATTCTACCTGCAGGACAGATATTTTACACAGAGGATGGTGGGTGCCTGAAACCTACTGTCAGGAGTGATGGTGGAAGCTGACAGGGTAGTGGTTTTTAATAGGCCTTTGGATAGGCACATGTATGTATAATGTAAGTATGTAATATAAAGTATACCTGCATGGATATGCAGGGAATGGAGGGAAATGGATCTTGTGCAGACAGATGAGATTAATTTTATTTGGCATCATGTACAGTGCAGACATCATAGGCCGAATGGCCTGTTCCTGTGCTGTACTCTTCTAGTCTGAAGAAGGGTTAGGACCGTAAATGTCACCTATTCCTTTTCTCCAGAGATGATGCCTGACCCGCTGAGTTACTCCAGCACTTTGTGTCAATCTTCGGTTCCTTCCTGCACATTCTCATAAGGTCATAAGTGACAGGAGTAGAATTAGGCCATTCGGCCCATCAAGTCTACTCTGTCATTCAATCATGGCTGATCTATCTCTCCCTCCTAACCCCATTCTCCTGCCTTCTCCCCATAACCTCTGACACCTGTACTAATCAAGAATATCTAATCACTAATGAATTCTGTACGGTTCCGTGTTCTAACTGGAGATATACATTCAATTGAGATAAACACATTTTATAAAGAATACAGAAGACTGGGAGAGGATGCAGATAAGGTTTATTGGAATAGTTTAAGGAGGTGAGTTAAAATGGAGAAACAATGGTAGGTTTGTTATATCAAAGAAGACTGAGAGATTGGATAGTTTTGGAGATCATGGTGATAACGTAGAGAGATGCTATTCCGGTTAGCTATTCCGCTGATTTAGATTCCCTCCTGTCCAATGGATATATCTCACACCTCGTGAATGGACCTCATTCACTGTCCAAATCTGGACCAATAATGTCACAGTCTGTCCTGTTCACTCACCTGCCAGCCACGCCCACCACGTTAAGCCAACTCCCCTCACCTGTTCACTCACCTGCTCCAGATCATCAATCAAGCCAGCATATAAACCCTTCCTGCACACACACACAAGATAGTTCTTACCCCTCATGCAAGACTCTCCAGCATTCTCTCTCTCGGACTGATTGCCCGTTGCCGACCCTGCCTGCTCCCGACTTTCATGCCTCGTCGTCGCCCTGGTGAACGCTTCTGTCCCTGACCACGAGCAGGTAGAAATAAAGCTCATTCTAAAACTACTTCCTTGGTTCCGTGTGCTGCATTTGGGTCTACCTGCGGTTCATTACAAATAATCTCCATTGTGAATGCAAAAGTCTTTCAATTTTTCTCTCCCTTTTCACACAGATTGTATTCCTGATCAATTCATTCTTAATAAGTAAAGACCAACAATAATAAGTGCAGATTTTCATCCAGGGAATCCAATAGATTGTAATATTGCCTAGCATTTAGAACGTTCAGCTATTGTACCTTTCCACCTTTATTAGTATACCAGAGCCTGCCAGAAATGTTTGTGCATTCATAATTCATTAATGATTAATAATCCCCTGATCAGTTCACCATTATATTTGGTTAGAAGGAATTGTCAGCCTTCTGAAGCCTGCAGTTATATTTTAATTGAATGATGGAAACAGTGAAAGCAATAGACAGCTCATGAATTAAAAATTATGAAATGAATTTTAAAATAACACGAGATGCTTAAAGTCTCTTGCCCAGAGCAGGTGAATCGAGGACCAGAGGATATAGTTTTAAGGTGAAGGGAAAAAGATTTAACAGGAAACTGAGGGGTAACTTTTTTACACAAAGGGTGGTGGGCGTATGGAACGAGCTGCCGGAGGAGGTAATTGAGGCAGGGACTATCCCAACATTTAAGAAACAGTTAGAAAGGATAGGTTTGGAGGGATATGGACCAAATGTGGACAGGTGGGACTAGTGTAGATGGGACATGTCGGCCGGTGTGGGCAAGTTGGGCCGAAGGGCCTGTTTCCACACTGTATCACTCTATGATTCTATAACATCGTGCAGCTGTCAACATTTTACAATTTGTCAACAAAATGTAGTGCTTCAGCTTAAAAACCATGTGCTTACTATTTTTCCTCCATTCTACAAAGGAATAAAAAATTATTGATACTGGTCCTGCATTTATGATTTGTTTCTTAAATATTGTAATCATCATCATTATTATCATTACAATTACTGTTGTTATTAAATATTTACGTTTGGTTGCATTCCTACAAGATGACAGTCACTAATCATTAAAAATTATTTCAGGGATGCATTTCTAAATTAAGTTCCATTTTGCTGACACAGTGATCATTTGGAAGCAAATAATGACGTTGTTAGTAACCAAGAATATTGCTGCTTTGAAGAGCAGACAAAAAAGGTTGTTGAACTTTGCTTGCATTTATTTCAAGACGACTTGAATACAAAAACAGGGACGTAATGCTGAGGCTCTGTAACGAGCTGCTCAGGCTGCATTTGGAGTATTGGGAACAATTTTGGGCCCCAAGTCTGAGGAAGGATGTGCTGGCTCTGGAGAGGGTCCAGAGGAGGTTTACAAAAATGATTCCAGGAATGAGTGGGTTAAAATATGATGAGCGTTTGACAGCACTGGGCCTCTACGCGCAGGAGTTTAGAAGATTGAGGGGTGGACCTCATTGAAACTTTCCAGATTGTGAAAGGTCTGGATAGAGTGGATGTGGAGAGGATGTTTCCACTAGTGGGACAGTTGAGGACCAAAGATCATAGCCTCAAAATTAAAGGACGTTCCTTTAATACTCCAATACTCCAAATGCAACCTGACCAGCGTGTTATAGAGCCTCAGCATTTCATCCCTGGTTTTGTATCTGTGGAATTCTCTGCCACAGAGCGCAGTGGAGGCCAATTCACTGAATGTTTTCAAGAGAGAGTTGGATTTAGCTCTTCGGGCTAACGGAATCAAGGGCTAATGGGGAGAAAGCAGGTATGGGGTACTGAGTCTGGATGATCGGCCATGATCATATTGAATGGTGGTGCAGGCTCGAAGGGCCGAATGGGTGACTCCTGCACCTATTTTCTATGTTTCTACGTATCTAATTGCATCAAATAGCATCGGCCACAGCGTTGTCAATTTGCAAATGCCGTAGCTGCTTGGCTGCTCCCTCAGACTTGGCCTCGCTATAAAAAGGTACGTAATATCTGCGAATTTGATCAATTTGGAAGGTTAAAATTACCTCCCACCCTCTGAGAAAATGTCTAACACCTCCGGTGCCAACATAAACCTGCTGAGGTCTGCTCTCCCCTAAAGGATGAAATCGTGGGCAACGATCCATGACCCGTCATCGTTCAGCCTAAGATGCAGCTAAACCTTTGGCAAGGAGATGTAAAAGCACTTGTGCTCTTACAGAAGTATGTATATTATGACTATAAAACTTTTTGCAGTTGATCATAAAACAATAGTTTGTGGCAGAACACACTACTGGGTTATAGGCAATAGACAATAGGTGCAGGAGGAGGCCATTCGGCCCTTCGAGCCAGCACCGCCATTCAATGCGATCATGGCTGAACATTCTCAATCAGTACCCCGTTCCTGCTTTCTCCCCATACCCCCTGACTCTGCTATCCTTAAGAGCTCTATCTAGCTCTTCTGAGTTTGCTTCTGAGTAGCGAGATGGAGTATAACCATTGATTTCAAAGTACTGAGCTAAAACGTTATACTTTTTATACTAAGGTAGAAGGCAGGAGAATGGGGTTGTGAAGCTGAGATAAGATCAGCCATGATTGAATGGCGGAGTAGACGTTATGGGCCGATTGGCATAATTCTGCTCCTATCACCTAGGATCTTATGATCTTCATGCCTGTAATTCTGCGACAGGCAAGAACTTCATTGTACTGGTATCTCATCCTACTTGGTTCAAGGGATATGGGGAGAAAGCAGGAATGGGATACTGATTTTGGATGATCAGCCATGATCATATTGAATGGCGGTGCTGGCTCGAAAGGCCACATGGCCTACTCCTGCACCTATTTTCTATGTTTCTATGTTTAGGAAGTTGAGGAAGAATTTCTTTAGTCAAGAGAGTGGTGAATCTGTGGAATTCATTCCCACAGGGGGCTGTAGAGGCTAAGGTAATGGATAATTTTAAGGCAGAGATAGATAGCTTCTTGATTAGTACAGATGTCATGGGTTATATGGTGAAGGCAGGAGAATGGGGTTGAGAGGGAGAGATAGATCGGCCATGATTGAATGACAGAGGAGACTTGATGGGTTGAATGGCCTAATTCTGCTCCTATCATTAATGACCTCATGAACCCTTTTTCAAGTTAAGTCAACCTTCTTTTTCAAATATTGCTGTTCTCGGCCCCTTTTTGTTATTTTATGTCTAAATAATTAAGGTCTGGGACGAAACTAGTATGTTGGGTTTCACAGTAACCTCCAGCTTCCAACCTCATCCACCTTCATTTGCTTCATCCACCAGCAAAAATGATTCAATAATTCTTGTCACGATCCTGCAATTTTCATTTCCTCTGACTGATCCAATGTTAACTTGCAAGGGACTTTTTTTCCCTCGTTCTTCCAGTCTGTTGCATTTTTATTTTGTTAGAGGAGGTGAACATTGCTGAAAATATCAGAAATTCAGAGAGTCAAAACATTTTAGCTATAAGATATAAGTTAGCCTTTCCACTTTCCTAACTTTCTTTTCCTCCTCTGTACAGCCTGAAGAAGGGTCCCCACTCAAACCCATGTCACCTATCCATGCGTAAGAATGAATTGCAGATACTGGTTTACACCGAAGTTAGGTACAAAATGCTGGAGTAACTCAGCGGTTCAGGCAGCATCTCCAGAGAAATGAAATAGGTGACGTTTCGGGTCGAGGCAGTCACGAGGGGTCTCGACCCGAAACGTCACCTATTCCTTTTCTCCATAGATGCTGCCTGACCTGCTGAGTTACTGGAGCTTTTTGTGTCACCTATCCACATTCTCCATAGATGCTGCCTGACCCACTGAATTACTCCAGCACTTTGTGTGCTTTTAAATCAAATACCAGGACTGATTCTCAGCACCTACAGACTAGGAAGGGGATGCAAAGGCAGATTTTTTTAGTTTTAGTTTTAGAGATACAGCGCAGAAACAGGCCCACTGAGTCCGCGTCGACCAGCGATCCCCGCACATTAACACTATCCTACACCCACTAGGGACAATTTTTACATTTACCAAGCCAATTAGCCTACAAACCTGTACGTCTTTGGAGTGAGGGAGGAAACCGAAGATCTCAGAGAAAACCCACGCAATGTACAAACTCCGTACAGACAGCCCCCGTAGTCGGGATAGAAACACGGGTCTCTGGCGCTGCATTCGCTGTAAGGCAGCAACTCTACCGCTGCGTAACCGTGACCTTTCTTTTTGATCTGCTGATGGGATGTGCTGTCACTGACAATTCCATTATTGATTGCCCATCCCTGAACTCGGAGTCAAGCACATTTGGTGTCACGCAAAGGCCAAGCCAGAGAAGGAGAGGAAACAGTTTAGTTCAGTGTCACCTGTACCAAGGTGCAGTGGAAAGCTCTTGTGTGTTATCCAGTCAGCGGACAGACAATACATGATTACAATGGATCCATTTACAGTGTATTGATACATGATAAGGGAATAACGTTTAGTGCAAGGTAAAGCCAACAAAGTCTGATCAAGGAGAGTCCGAGGGCCATCAGAGGTAGATAGTAGTTCAGCACTGCTCTCTGGTTGTGGTAGGATGATTCAGTTGTCTGATAACAACTGGGACGAAACTGTCCCTGAATCTGGAGGTGTGCATTTTTACACTTCTATACCTTTTGCCCGATGGGACAGGGGAGAAGAGGGAGTGGCCAGGGTGCGACTCGTCCTTGATTATGCTGCTGGCCTTGCCGAGGCAGCGTGAGGTATAAATGGAGTCAATAGAAGGGAAGTTGGTTTGTGTGATGGCCTGGGCTGTGTCCACAGTTTGCTGCAATTTCTTGTGGTCCTGGATGGAGCTGTTCCCAAACCAAGCTGTGATGCATCCTGATAAAATGCTTTCTATGGTGCATGTGCGGTGAAGGTTGTAGGGGACATGCCAAACCTCCTAAGCCTTCTAAGGAAGTAGAGGCGTTGGTGTGCTTTCTTGGTCGTTGCTTCAATTTGGGTGGTCCAGGAGAAGTTGTTAGTGATATTGACTCCTAGGAATTTGAGGTTTCCACCATGTCTACTTCAGCACCATCCATGCAGACTGGGGTATGTGTAATTGTTTCCTGAAGTCGATCACCATCTCCTTTGTCCTTCTGACGTTGAGAGAAAGGTTGTTGTCTCAAACATCCCACCTAAAGAACATTTCATCAAGGGTGGAAACACTCAATAAATAAGGCAGCATCTGCGAAAAGAGAAAGCAAGCTTCTATTTTGGGACATGAGGAAATCAATGGCCACACTCTGACAATGGAGGAAGCCCAGGACAGGAAGGCCAGTATGGGAATGGGAATGAAAATGTTTGGCAACCGGAAGATCACGTAGGCCCAGGCGGACTGTAAAAGACTGGGGGTGTTTTACCACAGACTTCATTTGTATGGGCAGGATCATAGAAACATAGAAAACAGGTGCAGGAGTAGGCCATTCGGCCCTTCAAGCCGGCACCGCCATTCAATATGATCATGGCTGATCATCCAAAATCAGTACCCCGTTCCTGCTTTCTCCCCATATCCCTTGATTCCGTTAGCCCTTAGAGCTCTATCTAACTCTCTCTTGAATACATCCAGTGAATCGGCCCCCACTGCCTTCTGCGGCAGAGAATTCCACAGATTCGCATCTCTCTGGGTGAAAACGTTTTTCCTCGTCTCAGCGGATCACGAGCAGCCATTTTCACGCAAGGGACAAGGTTGGCAACCTCTGTTCCAATTCTTTTGTTCATCGGGCAGGCCATGATTTAAATTCAGTCGCAGTGGATGAGCCAAATAGAGCAACCATCCTGGGAATCCATTTCCAATAGCTCATTTCTTTCATGCCTGTAAAAAAAAAGATGTAACTGATTCTCTGGTAAATAGGCTTGACATCTGCAGACTGAAAAGAGATTTATATTACCTCGTAATAACAGATTCAATGACATTCTTATCAAAAGGCTGATAATCAAGCCTAGGGACCTCATTAGGGCCCAGCGCATGTAAAGAAAAGTTGTCGATAATGTTTTCTATGCCGGTTGCCTTGCCTTGCCTTGCCTGTTTTGCTTTGATTGATTTTATTATAACCCGTTCAGTGCAACAAGAAACACAATTACACCTCAGAAATGACTTGAATATGCAACCTGAGATAGGATTATCGGAACATTCTTCAATTCATTGCCAGCAAGATAACGAAAAACATCTGCCTGCTAAACGGCTAGGCACATAATCACCTGAAATGAATGGTGAATGGATTAGAAAGCTCAGGCAAATTTCAATGAGATGACACCACACAGTGTTTCTCAAAGAACTCATCGCGATTTGAAAGACATTTCAGCAAAAGCAGGTTATGGGAACGCATCAAACATAAGGATTACACATTCCTAATCAGATGTGCAGCACTTTGGTCAACGTGGGTTGTTTTTAAATGTGCTATACAAATAAAATTGACTTGACTTGACTTGACAATGTGTAGGAAGAAACTGCTGATGCTGGTTTAAACCGAAGATAGACACAAAATGCTGGAGTAGCTCAGCGGGACAGACAGCATCTCTGGAGAAAAGTAAGAGGTGATGTTTTGGTTTGAGACCTTTCTTGAGACAGAGTCAGGGGAAAGGGAAATGGGAGATATAGAAGGTGATATAGAGAGATATAGAACAAATGAATGAAGGATATGCAAAAAAAGTAACGGTGATAAAGGAAACAGGCCATTATTAGCTGTGGGCTAGATGAAAACGAGTTACATACAATGAAAACTCACCATCTGTCTGAAGAAGGTTCTCGACCCGAAACGTCACCCATTCCTTCTCTCCTAAGATGCTGCCTGACCCGCTGAGTTACTCCAGCATTATGTGTCTACCAGTGAAATTAGTACAATGACTAGGGTGGGTGAGGGACGGAGAGAGAGGGGAAGCAAGGGTTACTTGAAGTTAGAGAAATCAATATTCATACCGCTGGGTTGTAAGCTGCCCAAGCGAAATATGAGGTGATGTTCCTCCAATTTCCCTTTGGCCTCACTCTGACAATGGAGGAGGCCCAGGACAGAAAGGTCAGTGTGGGAATGGGAGGGGGTGTTTGGCAACCGGGAGATCAGCTAGGCCCAGGCAGACTGAGCGAGGATGTTCAGCAAAATGATTGCCCAGTCTACGTTTGGTCTCACTGATGTATAGCAGTCCACAATGGAGACAGTGGATGTAAGGACTACATACTTACTTAATGTAGACACGAGGAATTGCAGATGAGGGCTTTCAAAAAAAGACTCAAAATATTGGATTAAATTTAGTGGGTCAGGCAGCATCCCTGGACAACATGGACAGGTAATGTTTTGGGTTGGGCCCCTTCTTTAGCTTGAAGAAGGGTTCCGACCTGAAACGCCATCTATCCATATTCTCCAGAAATGCTTCCTGACCCGCTGAGTTGCTCCAGCACTTTGTGGATTTTTGTTTACTTTAATGTAGCTGCTTAAATTCCGAAACAAAAGACAGAAAATGCAAGAAACACTCATCGTGTCAGGCAACATCTGTGGAAAGAGACAAGAGTCAAAATTCAAGTCAAGAGTGTTTAATTGGCAAAGGCTCTGAGAATGGAACAATACAATTTCTGCTCGCGGAATACACATAGATAATATATCATTTTCGTGAAAAGTTCAATAAATTAATTTCATAGGCTTACAGTGAGGGGGGGAAAGATTTAATAGGAACCTGAGAAGCAACTTTTTTACACAAACTGAAGTAGGTATATGGAACAAGTTGTCAGAGGAGGTAGTTGAGGTAGGTTTATTATCATGACATTTTACAAACATTTGGACAGGTACATGGATAGGATAGGTTTGGAGGGATGTGAGCCAAATGTCAGCATTTGGGACTACCAAAGACAGTCCATAAAGTTTGTCATTGCTGAGGTCGTGTTGTGTAGTGTTCAAGTGCCTGATGGCTGTTGGGAAGATGCTATTCATGTACCGGGTGGTTATGGTTTTAGATTGTCTTTAGTTGCACAAAGGACTTTGGGGTTTTTTGCACTAGCATTACCGAGTCCTTGCAACATGGAAACAGGCCCTTCGGCCCAACTTGCCGACACCGACCAACAAGGCCCATGTACACTAGACCCACCTGCTGGCATAGTGGGATTTGATCTACAGTATATGCCTCTTGCATAGTCATCCAGCAAAATAACCATCACCCTGTGGCGCGCCGCCCCTCTGGACTGGTCCATTCCCGTGCCGAGGGGTCGGTAGTGGTATGGCCCGACCCTTGGGAGCCGCCACAACCCCCCCCCCCCCCCATTATCATTGATGAAGGCACGCCTCTTTTGCATGACTTTATGAAGTTTTTCTTGAGAAAATGTTATTTGGTATCTGTCACTGATCTATGATATCTTTCTAATAATTTGCATTAAAACACTGAAAGCAAAAAAAATGCAGAATATGAGTGATCCCCACTCTTAATTTTTCAAGTCATGAATAAATATATGTGGAAACAAGGAACTGAAATGCTGGTCCTCAAAACCAGATTGGAGTAACTCAGTAGGTCAGGTGACGTGTCATGTAGGTCAGTAGGTCATGGATAGGTGACGTTTTGGGAAAATATATCTTTCCATTTTCATTTAGAGTCTTGAAATCTTTGCTGCACAGCATCCATGGGACTTAGAGTCGTAAAGTTATACAGCACGGAAACAGGCCCTTCAGCCTACCTTGCCTATGCTGTCCAAGATGCCCCATCTAGAATTGTCCCAACTTTGGACTAAATCCCTCTAAACTTGTTATATTGATATACCTATCCAGATGCCTTTTAAAAGACTAGTGTTTACATCGCAGTGCACTGGAACCACTAGTAATACAGTGCGGAAACAGGCCCTTCAGCGCAACTTTCCCACACCGGCCAACATGTCGCAGCTACACTAGTCCCACATGCCTGGGCTTGGTCCATATCCCTCCAAACCTGTCCCAACCACCCTTTGTTACCCCCTCAGATTCCGATTAAATCTTTCCCCCTTCACCTTGAACCTATGTCCTCTGGTTCTCGATTCACCTACTCTCGGTAAAAGACTCTGTGCATCTATCTACCCGATCTATTCCTCTCATGCTTTTATACACTATAGTCTTCCTGCCGCATGAATTTTCCCAGACAGCCACCAGTTCTCATCACACTTCACGGACTGGTTCCTGCCATGCATCTTCCAAAAATCAGACTTAACAATTGATGAGTTCATCACACACTTTGCAAGCATTTCCACTGGGGATCCAGAATTCACACTTGTCATTCAAAACAACTTCTTCATCGTGTATTTCTCAAGGGCTAGATTAAGCCGGCGATCATTTCAGCTGCACCACTTTGTATCTGTCAGGACAGTATTCATTTACCATTTTAGTCTTCCAGCCACTCTGAGTTTCTACATTCACTTCGGAAGAGCCATATAACTGTGGCCTGTAGCATTGGAATTTTACTGGAATGGTTTAGTCAATGATAAATTTTGGATAATAGCATTTGCAATCCGCCTGAATTACTGCCGAAGATGGAGGATAGATCTCTTTGCGGATAAACACAAAGTTTGGGAGTAACTCAGCGGGCCAGGCAGGCAGCATCTCTGGAGAAAAAGGATAGGTGACGTTTCGGATCGGGACCCGCTGAGTTGCTCCAGCACTTTGTAGATTTTTGTTTACTTTAATGTAGCTGCTTAAATTCCGAAACAAAAGACAGAAAATGCAAGAAACACTCATCATGTCAGGCAACATCTGTGGAAAGAGACAAGAGTCAAAATTCAAGTCAAGAGTGTCTAATTGGCAAATGCTCTGAGAATGGAACAATAACATTTCTGCTCGCGGAAAACTTCAGATTCAGTTCTCTGTCCTGCTGTTCCTCTCTCTCTGTTTCCTTGCTCCTTCGCCTCCCCCCACAATCGTTTTGAAGCAGTGCCCGACCCGAAAGGACATTCTTGCTCTTGAGGGAGTGCAGCGTAGGTTCACCAGGTTAATTCCCGGGATGATGGGACTGAGGTACGATGAAAGAATGGATCGATTGGGCTTATATTAACCGGCATTTAGAAGGATGAGAGGGGATCTTACGGAAAAATATAAAATTCTTAAGCGATTGGACAGGCTAGTTGCAGGAAAAATGTTCCCCATGTTGAGTGAGACCAGGACCAAGGGTCACAGTTTAAAAATAAGGGGTCGGCCATTTAGGACTGAGATGAGGAGAAACTTTTTCACCCAGAGAGTTGTGAATCTGTGGAATTCTCTGCCACAGAAGGCAGTGGAGGACAATTCACTGGATGTTTTCAAGGGAGAGTTAGATATAGCTCTTAGGGCTAACGGAATCAAGGGATATGGGAAGAAAGCAGGAATGGGGTACTGATTTTGGATGACAGCCATGATCATATTGAATGGCTGTGCTGGCTCGAGGGGCCGAATGGCCTACTCCTGCACCTATTTTTATGTTTCCATGTTAAAACATTACCTATTAATATTCTCTTGAGATGCTGCTTGACCCGTTGAGCTACTCCAGCACTCTGTGTCTTTGATTTGTAAACCAGCACCTGCAGCTCCTCGGTTCTATACTTCTGATAAATCTCTAAGTTGATTAGATCAAAAAAGCAGTTCAGCTATTTATAAAAGTCGTTTTATAAAGAGCTGTGTTGCTTGTAATTGCCAATCACTGAGTGTAAATAAGGAAATATGCACAAAATATTTTTCGATTACAGATAAACATGGAACGTTTATAAATCTAATTAATATAGTTCCATTGAAGCCTTTGATCCTCATTTTACTGCTCTCAGAAGGCTCATTCACCACTAATTGATAGGACTCTTAACACGTGTTTCATTGCAGAGCTGCTTTTAACACAGAGTGCTGAGGAATAATGGCTTGCTTCCTCACTGCAAAATTCAGGAATAGTGATAACATCACATTGCACGATAGCTACTCCTGGATGCTGCAAACACTCAAACCTTCAACACGCACAGCAAAGGGATGAGACCATGGGTCACTGTTCTTGCATGCACCATACCTTGCTGAGCTTTTTACAACAATGATACAAAGCAATTTATTAATGCTCGACACAAAATGTTGGAGTAACTCAGCGGGACAGGCAGCATCTCTGGAGAATTGGTACGGGTGACGTTTCAGGTCGAGACCCTTCTTTACTCTGAAGAAGGGTCTCGACCTGAAATGTCATCCATTCCTTCTCTCCAGAGATGCTGCCTGTTTCGCTGTGTTACTCCAACATTTTGTGTCCATCTTTGGTCCAATCCAATATATATAATATAAGAAAATAACTGCAGATGCTGGTACAAATCGAAGGTATTTATTCACAAAATGCTGGAGTAACTCGGCAGGTCAGGCAGCATCTCAGGAGAGAAGGAATGGGTGACGTTTCGGGTCGAGACCCTTCTTCAGACCCTTCTTGGTCCAATCCAACATCTGCAGTTCCTTCCAACACAATTTATTAATGTTATCATATAACTTCTAACAATCAGTAAAAGCATCTTTAATCAGTGTTAAGAAACAATTTTTTTTATCATGAACATTTCTCGCATGCTAAAAATAATTAGATACTGATTATGCTGTTGATTCTATGAACCAGAGTAAGACCACTATTTAATTAATAATTCACAAATTTCATATTTTTGGATCAACACTCTCACTGTTAATTCTTCTTATTTTCAATCTTTTGAGAAAATCCCACTGTGATTTTGCATTGATGGTTAGAGCTTTATTTCATACTCGAATTTTGTCTTCCTTAATAATCTTTTTGTAATTTTTTCCTTTTTTGGTATTCTTATCTGATCTATTCATCTACCTTCCTACTTTGTGCAATTGTGTGCTTTGTTTGACATGACCTTTGACATATTTTGTTCACCTTAGAGGTTGAGTATCTCGCTTGGAATTTTTTATTTCACATTAGAATGTACCTGTATTCTGAAAGATTCCCGTCACTGCATCTCAATTGATTGATCCCTTAACCTAATTTGCTAGTTCACTTCTGCTAACTGCCTTCACGTTTCATAATTGTTCTTATTAAAGGTTAATATATCAGTTTTGGACCCGTTCTCCTCTCCCTCAAACTGAATGTAAAGTTTGCAAAGTGCTGGAGAAAACTCAGCGGGTCAGGCAGCATCTCTGGAGAACGTGGATAGGTGATGTTTCAGGTGTGGAACCTTATTCAGACCGATTGTCTGGGCAGCAGATTCTGAAAAGGAAGGTGAAGAATGAAACTGAATGATCGGAGAACAGTGGGAGGGAAGGGGTAAGTATTAGGGAGAGAAGGGATCCAATTGAAGGAATGTGCGAGGTGGGCGGTGGGAAAGAAAGAGGGTGATAGGGGGCTGGTTTTGCTTTAGGTTTATTATTACCTAGTGTGCCAAGGTACAATGGAAACCTTTGTTTCTGCATGCGATCCAAACAGATCAGATACACTCTACCTAAATACAATCAAGTCAAACTCATATACATTAGGTAGAGTGTAGGGGAAGATACAAAGTGCAGAATGTAGATCTTAGTACTGTAGCGGGATAAGTTACAGTGTGAGAGAGGACCAGAGTAGATAAGAGGAGCGAGAAAAGGACAGAGTGGGTGTGGGTTACCTTAAATTGGAGCATTAAATGTTCATGCCACTGGATTATGGACCGTGCATATTATTAGGTGCTGTAACTGAGTTCGAGTCCTTGGCAACTGACAACCTATTTCCAGTGGTGGAGGGATTAAATTATTCAATGATCAAAAGACACTAGTATTAGCAGGGCCATGGCACTGGTGGAGAATACAGAGAAAGAGAGAGACCAGGCCTGCTGCTTCAATCTCGTTATCAACACTGTAAATTGGGGCATTTCTTAACTAGTCAAGAGTCAAGAGTGTTTTATTGTCATGATGTACTGAAATAGAACAATGGAAGTCCTAGTGCAGGAGCACAACAGGTTTGTAAACACAGTACTCAACAGATAACAGAAGAAACCAATGAAAACAAAAGTTCAATACATTAAATTAACCAAAACAGCTTGTAGTTCAGAGTTTAGTTGGTGTTTGTAGTGTTTAATGGCCTGATGGTTGTTGGGATGACACTTTTTCTGAAGCTGGAAGTCACGGTTTTCGTACTCCTATACTTTCTTCCAGATGGCAGGAATAAAGTAAGAGTATGGCCAGAGTGGTGTGGGTCGTTGATGATACCAGCTGCCTTCTCCTCCTATGGATCCCTTCAATGGTGGGGTGGGGGATGGACTGACAGAGTCCACCACCAGAACCATGTAGGTCAGCTAGCAGAGCCGTGAAGAGGATTGCAGCGACTGGGAGTAAAATTCTGCACTACCTTGTTGACTACTGCAATCATCTGGTCCCGCCAAATGACAGCACAGCAAAGTGAGTTTGGTTCGCAGGTTGTAAATCTTCTGGAGCATGCCAAATGGGGCATAAAGCATACCGCGAAAATATTTAATCTTGCGTTGACAGATTTTTGTTTGTGTGCAACTTTCCTGCGTGTATCCGCGCCAAAGAAAAGCCTGAGGCCTGACCTTTGCCAGTGCTCATGGGGCACAGTCGCACTGTGGTGCAATATTCAAATTTCTTCTTTTCTACATTTGCTCGCACGAACCGACCATCTGGCTTCGACAATGAAGGATGTCAGTTGGCTTATTTCAGAATTAAATGTCCCTCAGGACTGCTAGGTTTTCAAATTATGGACGCTAGCCAGCACTGGGCAGTGGGGAAATCATCATTCAGGAGTCGTTCCTATATTTATAGTTACAGCGGGCGGGCCAATAATTCCATGGGGTGGGAAGTAAATGATTCCCTAAACTGTGATAATGAAGGATGAGCTGCTACAATAAGTCACGTAAACAACTAAGGCAGGATTGAAATATTTAATTCATCTATAATTATAATTACGCATAATGTGTGAAAAAGAGGCTCTTTGTCAATTTGATGATCTCACCTTTATATTTTGAGCTGCGCTGGTTATTGACTTGCAGGAGATCAATAAGTGACATGATCGCGATGTGTACTGAAGACCTCAAGGTTTCAAGGTCAGTTTATTGTCACATGTACCAATTGAGCTACAGTGAAATTTGAGTTGCCATACAGCCATACGAAGTGAAAAGCAACAAGACACACAGCCACGTAGAATAAAAGTTAACGTAAACATCCACCACAGCGGCTCCCCACATTCCTCACTGTGATGGAAGGTAATAAAGTCCAATCTTCTCCTTTTTTATTCTCCTGCGGTTGGGGCTGTCGAACCATCGGCAGTCAGGGCCATCAAAGCTCCCGCAGCCGGCGATCCGAAGCCCTCGTGTCGGGTCGATCGAAACTCCCTCGTCGGGACGGTTGAAACTCTCCGTGGCTTGGAGCTCCCGAATCGGTCTCCAACCAGGGACCGCGGGCTCCACGATGTTAAAGTCCACGTGCCCGCGGTTGGAGCTCTCCACAGTCGATCCCCGGCAAAGGGAACGCAAGCTCCACGATGGTAAGTCCGCATCGCGCCCGCGGTTGAAGCGCCGGGCCGGTCTCCAGGAAAGGCCGCGCCACTCCGCGATGTTAGGCCGCAGTGGGGACGGAGATACGATATGGGGAAAAAATCACATCTCCGTCGAGGTAAGAGATTGAAAAAAGATTCCCCCAGCCCCCTCTCCCCCCACGCCCCACATAGAACAAACCAAGGAACACTAAAACATACTCTTTAACATGTACTTAGAATAGCAAAAACAGAAGAAAGGCCAGACAGACTGTTGGCGAGGCAGCCATTGCTGGTACCAGCCGGTAATTCTTGCTGTCTGAATTAATAGTCAGTCGAACTGCAAAGAGGGCTACTTATCAAATGTTGGGATATGCGATTAGTACAATAGGTACCTCGTGGTCAACATGGACTTGGTGGGCTGAAGGGCCAGTTTCTGTCATGTAGGACTATATGGTAATGATTATTTAAAACAGCACAAGCAATAGATGTTGGACAGATACTTTGTGTGCACTGTAGGTAGATATTGAGAGGTGCAGGAAGGGACAGCAGGTGCTGGTTTAAACCGAAGATAGGCACCAAAAGCTGAAGTATCTCAGTCGGCCAGATAGCATCTCTGGAGAAAAGCAATAGGTGACGTTTCGGATCGAGACCCTTCTTCAGACAGAAAAAGAGTCCGTACCCAAAACGTCACCTATTCTTTTTCTCCAGAGATGCTGTCTGACCCGCTGAGTTACTCCAGCTTTTCGTGTCTATCTAAAAACTGCGAGAAACTATTATGGGATTTCTTTACGTGCCTTGCTCGTTCTCATGAAAACATTTTTACTCAAAGGAAATGCGCCTTGTGAGACTACCATAGTCAAAATTATTACAGAAATAAAGGCCGTTTTCAAACTATAGAAAGCTACTTTCCATGCATAAAAACAGAACAAAACTGGTGAAAGAATAGACCACCAGACTGCTTAAGCCTCCCACACCTTTCATAAGTTCATGAGTGATAGGGGCAGAATTAGGCCATTTGGCGCATCAAGTCTACTACGTCATTCAATCATGGCTGATCCATCTCTCCCTCCGAACCCCATTCTCCTGCCTTCTCCCCATAACCCGTGACACCCGTAGTAATCAAGAATCTATCTATCTCTGCTTTAAAGGTATCCATCGACTTGGCCTCCACAGCCTTCTGTGGCATTAAGTTCCTCAGATCACCACTGATCCAAGCTGGCCTCAACTCCTCTACAGTGCCAGTTCCTCTTTATAAAGATGTATAACACAGCAAAGAGTAGCCGGAAGCCAGCGGATTGGGAAACTTTCATAGGACAACAGAAGGTAACAAAACGGGCAATACGGGCTGAAAAAATGAAGTACGAGTTTCTATGTTTCTATGCAGTTCCAACGTACTCACCTAAGGGAAAATACACTTACTTTTAAGCAGGTATAATAATGATTCATTATATGTTCTGACTCCAAGAGTTAGAGGGTTGTCAGACTGGGATTTGACGGAGTGGGCACGATATTCTGTAAAGGTTTGAAGAACAGGTGGTGACTTAACCATAATAAATACAATTGTTAAGATGGCTTGACAGAGTAGGTGATTGGAAAGACTCAAACTTGAGCTTGCTAAGTCCCTGCCAAAGACTCTGACCAAAATTCTCTGTGTTGCCCACTCCCCTGACTTTCAGTCTGAAGTAGGATCTTGACCGAAAACGTCACCCATTCCTTCCATCCAGAGATGCTGCCGGTCCCGCTGAGTTACTCCACCATTTTGCGTCTAACTTTATTCTGACCTAAATTATGTGGATATGATCAGGTGAAAAGCAGGAATGTATTTCAAACATTTCGTTTTTTACTTTAGAGATACGGCATGAAAACAGGCTCTTCTGCTCACTGGGTCTGCACCGACCATCAATCCCCACACACTAACATTACCCGACGCACACAAGGGACAATTTTACATTTACACCAAGCCAATTAATCTACAAACCTGTGCGTCTTTGGAGCGTGGGAGTGAAACCGAAGATCTCGGAGAAAACCCATACAGGTCACTGGCAGAACGTACAAACTCCGTACAGACAGCACCCATAGTCAGGATTGAACCTGGGTCTCTGGCGTTGTAAGGCAATGGCTCTACCGCTACACCACTGCGCCACCCAGTATTATTTAAGAATTTGCAACAGTTTGTACTTTTGAAACTTAGTGTGAGGTGAAAAGATGCTGTGATCAGTATCACTGCAGTAAGTGTAAAGCTCACATTGAGCCATAACTAATGCAGACATCAATATTGGTTGGACATATATTGGTTGAACAACCTGGGATTGTTTTCTCCGGAGCATTCGAGGTTGAGGGGGATAAAAGTATGAGAGACATAGATAGGGTAGTTTGTACTTTATCCCAGCTTGGAAATCACAAAGAATTCTAGTGCATAGCTTTAAGGTGAGAGGGGGAAATATCGATGGAAATGTGTTTTTACACAGAGGGTGGTGGGTATCTGGAGCACACTCCCAGGGATGGAGGTGGAAGCAGATGTGATACTGCCAATTAAGAGACTATTAGATAGACACTGAATGGAAGAATACACTTTACATGCAGGCAGAAGCGATTAGCTTATCTTGGCATTATGTTTCACGTGGACATTGGGGGCCGAGGGTCCTGTTCCTATGCTGCACTGTTCTATGTTCCATGAACAGTTACATACATAACCAGTTCATAAATGTCCTTCAGGAAAGGAGGCCTTCTATCTCTATCTACCTCTTCTCCCCTTGTACAGTTCCTTGGGTTCAGGGTGAAGAGATAGATAGCAGCTTAGGACCGCTCTCTAGTTGTTGCTAAGCTGGTTGAGCTACTTGATAACAGCTGGGAAGGAATTGTCTCAGTGGATACAGGGGCGGAATTTAGAACAAGGGGTCATCGCCTTGAAGTGAAGTGACTTGAAACTGTCATGAGGAGAAATCTATTCTCTCAGTGAGTGGTAAAGCATTGGAATTCCCTTCTCTTGTGCAAGCTCCGTCATTGAGTTCACTCAAAGACAAGGGACAAGACAATTGTTTAATTGTTGTAAGTGCGGGCAACGGAACAATGAAATTCTCAACATGCAGCCGCATAACAGGTCTGGAAGCACAGATCAATAGATTCCTGGACATCAAGGGAAGCAAAGGTTATGGAAATAGTGGCAGGAAAGTGATCCTGAGGTGGTGAATCGCTCGTGACTTTAGACAATAGACAATAGGTGCAGGAATAGGCTATTCGGCCCTTCGAGCCAGCACTGCCATTCACCGTGATCATGGCTGATCATCCACAATCAGTATCCCGTTCCTGCCTTCTCCCCATATCCCTTGACTCCGCTATCATTAAGAGCTCTATCTAACTCTCTCTTGAAAGCATCCAGAGAATTGGCCTCCACTGCCTTCTGAGGCAGAGAATTCCACAGCTTCCCAACTCTAATGAGTGGCAAAGGAGTTTCTTGGGTCCTGGTTGCTCTCTCCTGTTATGGAGCCATACAGCATGGAAACAGGCCCTTCAGCCCAATTTGCCTACATTGGCCAACATGCCCCATCTACGTACACCAGACCTACCTGCATTTGGCCCTTATCCCTCTAAACCTGTCCTATCCATGTACCTGTCTAAATGTCTCTTAAATGTTGCGATAGTACCTGCCTCAACTACCTCCTCCAACAGTTCGTTCCAAGTACCTACCTCCCTTTGAGTGAAAAAGTTACCCCTCAGATTCCTATTAAATCTTTCTCCCCTCATCTTAAACCAATGTCCTCTGGTTCTTGATTCCCCTACTCTGGGCAAGAGACTGTGCATCTACCTGATCTGTTCCTCTCCTGATTCTGTACACCTCTATAAGATCACCCTTCTGTACACCTCTATAAGATCAACCCTCATCCTCCTGTGATCCAAGGGGTGTCAATGGTTATGGGGAGAAGCAGGAGAATGGGGTTGAGAGGGAAAGATAGACAAGTCAGGATTGAATGGCAGAGCAGACTTGATGGGCTGACTGGCCGAGCCTGCTCAACCTCTACCTATAGCTCAGGCCCTCGAGTCCTATCAACATCTTTGTAAATCCCTGCACCCTTTCCAGCTTTCCTTTTCTTATGTCCTCATCTTCTTAATATGATTTTGCTTCCTTACCAGCACTTGCTGTTCTTTGTTTCTGCTTTATAACTAAGTACTTTAGAATTATGGTTTGGGTTTAGGAAATCAAATGGCCAATTTTGCCACTGCAAGATAGCATTAACAACAGGCGGCATGGTGGCACAGTGGTAGAGTTGCTGCCTTACAGCGCTTGCAGCGCCGGCGACAAGGGTTCGATCCCGATTACGGGTGCGATCTGTACGAATTTTGTACGTTCTCCCCGTGACTGCGTGGGTTTTCTCTGAGATCTTCGGTTCCCCCCACACTCCAAAGACGTACAGGTTTGTAGGTTAATTAGCTTGGCATAAGTGTGAACTGTCCCTGGTGTGTGTGCAAAATAGTGTTAATGTGCAGGGATCGCTGGTCGGTGCAAACCCGGTGGGCCGAAGGGCCTGTTTCCGCGCTGTATCTCTAAACTAAACTAAACCAATGTGGTAACGACAAGATAATCTGGGACCGGACGGAAAGATTGAAGTGATGGAGTGTCATGAAGATGAACTGCCTTGGCCCTTTGCTACTCAACAGCAGAGTATGCATGCCCAGTGTGGGAAAGATCAGCCCATGCTAAGAAGATTGATCCGGCCATCAATACAACCTGCCGCCTTAATCACTGGATGTCTTAGACCAACATCAACTGACAGCCTGTACATACTATCTGGTGTAGTGCCACCAGAGATTCGTCGCAGTAGAGAACGCCATCGCCAGACCGCAGATGTACGACATCCTCTATTCGGCCATGAACCCACACAGAGTCGGCTAAAGTCCAGGAAAAGCTTCCTCGACGAAGTTGAACCAAATGCTGAAGCTGAAGGTGCTAGAGTTGCATTATGGGAAGAGAGACTAGCCAATCTCACGTCAACACCATCCATGTCCAGAAGTGCCAAAGAAGAACTTCCTCCTGGGGCCGGATCAAGCTGGGCTGAATGGAGATGCCTCAACAGACTGAGAGCCGGTACTGGTCGTTGTAAAGCGACTCTCAAGAAGTGGGGTTATCTCGACACTGAAGACGTCATCTGCATATGTGGCACTGAACCCGCAAACTATGGAGCACCCATTGGTACGTCCTCTATTGGAGCACCAATGCAAAGCTGAGGACCTCACAGAGAACCATGATATTGCTGAGAGTTGTGTTCAGTTTTGGCTGAAACACAATATCTAGCTTCTGCGGACACGATAAGCAGAATGGAGAGGAAGCAAATTGTTCCTTGGCTTCAGACCCTGATGTTACCAACTACAGTTTTACATTCTAGGTTCCAAGGTTACTTTGTTCGGATTATGGGTGAACCCAAAGCCTTAACTCTCAGTTCATCTGGAAATGGAATAGACATTAAAGCAGACATCAGGTTTTATGGGGCTTCAAGCCTTCTCCCAACTGGAACAAGCACCTTGTTATACTCAAAGATTTTCCCTCCACTGTTTTCCACCAAGTCTGGACTTTAGATGCACAGCGCAGAAAAAGGCCCTTCAGCGCCCCGTGTCCACGCCGACCAGCGATCACTCCGTCCACTAGCACTATCCTACACGCTAGGGACAATTTACTTTTTTTAACCGAAGCCAATTAACCTACAATCCTGCACCCGGAGAAAACCCACGCAGTCACTGGGAGAACGTGCAAGCTCCGTGCAGACAGCACCCATAATCAGGGTCGAACCCAGGTCTCTGGTGCTGTGAGGCAGCAACTCTACCGCTGCGCCACCGAGCCGCCCTTTGAACTTATGACCACTGGTTTACAAGACCAGTACTCTAACACCTGAGCTACGGATCCCTTTAGCTATGGGTCCTTGTCCAGATGGGAGTCTAGACGAAGGGATGGAAGTAAAGGGTGTGATTATTAACAGAGTTGTTCTGTGGAAAATCACCGTAAGGTCAGAGACCATTACAAAACCCTTGTTCTCTGGAAAAACCTGCCCCTCGGGTTTCCTTTAGATGTTTCCCCTCCCAACTTAAACAATAGACAATAGACAATAGGTGCAGAAGGAGGCCATTCGGCTCTTCGAGCCAGCACTGCCATTCAATGTGATCATGGCTGATCATTCTCAATCAGTACCCCGTTCCTGCCTTCTCCCCGCACCGCCTGACTCCGCTATCCTTAAGAGCTCTATCCAGATCTCTCTTGAATGCATTCAGAGAATTGGCCTCCACTGCCTTCTGAGGCAGAGAATTCCACAGATTCACAACTCTCTGACTGGAAAAGTTTTTCCTCATCTCAGTTCTAAATGGCCTACCCCTTATTCTTAAACTGTGGCCCCTTGTTCTGGACTCCCCCAACATTGGGAACATGTTTCCTGCCTCTAACGTGACCTACGCTTTCTAGTTTGACATTCCCCTATCTTAACTTTAGACTTTAGGGTTTAGACTTTAGAGATACAGCGTGGAAACAGGCTCTTCGGTCCACCGAGTCCGCACCGATCAGCGATCACCCTGTACCCTAACCTACACACAGTAGGGAAAATGTTTACAACGTACTGAAGCCAATTAATCCACAAACCTGCACGTCTTTAGAGAGTGGGAGGAAACCGGAGCTCCTAGAGAAAATGCATGCGGTCACAGGGAGAATGTACAAACTGCATACAGACAACACCCATAGTCAGGATCGAACCGGGGTCTCTGGTGCTGTGAGGCAGCAACTCTACCGCTGGGCCACTTTCCAGGGAAATGGACTGGCCCTTCACATTATATATGCGCCTCGTGATGTTATCTTCCGCCACAAGGTCACCTGTCCAGTCTCGTGATGGTTCAAGCCAGCAAGTCTCAGAAAAGTTCTTGTCCAAAATCAGGATATAATCGCCCCATCCTGTGCAGCTACCAAGTAACCCGGTGAAAAGGCAGCAGACAAGAAAGGAAATCAGGAATATTTCGATGACACCAGCAACAACTCAGGTCGCAAGGCCAGGAAGAAACATTTCTGTTGTCTGTGCAGAGAATTAGCAATCTTGACGTGGAGGCATGAGAGGTCAGCGAGCGAAGAGAGGAAATTGTTCAACAGAAGAAAAGGGCTCACTGAACACGTCTACAATATTCCCCATTGTGATGGGAAAACAAGATCACGACAATCTGCAGCCCCGTCTAAAGGCAGTTTGTAAAAACACAAAATGTAAGGATTGGACCAACACGAAACGATAAAGCATCTACAAATAAGTGATGCTCACCTATTAGAAATGACAAATTATCAACTGCACGAAGGGTTTTAACCAGAGATCCAAGTGTTAACGAGGGGTCGGCCATCACGGTGGCACGGCGGTAGAGTTGCTGCCTCACAGCTCCAGAGACCCGGGTTCGATCCTGACGACGGCCCTTGACTGTACGATTTTTGTACGTTCTACCCGTGACCTGCGTGGGTTTTCTCCGGGATCTCCGGTTTCCTCCCACATTCCTACAAGTTTGTGGGTTAATTGGCATTGGTATAATTGTAAATCGTCACTACAGTGCGTGACCTCTAGTCCTAGACTCTCCCACTAGTGGAAACATCCTCTCCACATCCACTCTCTGCAAACCTTTCACTATTCTGTACGTGAAAGAATATCGGATCCAATATCAGACCCATATCAAACATCACTTTTCTTCTTTTTTTTTTTGCCGTAACTATGTAGTTCGTCTTCAGCCTGGATCCTGAGTTAATCCACTCCAGAATTAAAGTCAAATCCAACTTCTGCCATTGAGCTGCAGTGATTTCCTGGCGTCATAGAGTTAAGGGCCTGTCCCACTTAGGCGATTTTAAGGCGACTGCCGACAGTGTCGCCGACAGTTCGCCGGGGTGTCGCGGGCATGATCGTGAGGAGTCTTCCAAGAATCGTGGTGGATATCTACCTCACTGGAGACCCCCACACTGCCTTTAATCAGACTTTACTGGACTTTACCTTGCACTAAACATTATGAGAGTGATCAGCCATGATCGCATTGAATGGCGGTGCTGGCTCGAAGGGCTGAATGGCCTACTCCTGCACCTATTGTCTATTGTCTATTGTCTATTCTCTCCAGCATTTTGTGAAATAAATACCTTCAATTTGTACCTGCATCTGCAGTTATTTTCTAACACTATGTATCTGTAGACTGTGGATGGCTCGATCATGTATACTCTTTCCGCTGACTGGTTGGCACGCAGCAAAAGCTTATCATTGTACCTCAGTACACGTGACAATAAACTAAACTTAAACTAAACTGAATGCCCCTTTCATATCTGCCTCTCCCACCACCTTCAGCAGCACATTCAATAGACAATAGGTGCAGGAGGAGGCCATTCGGCCCTTCAAGCCAGCACCGCCATTCAATGTGATCATGGCTGATCATTCTCAATCAGTACCCCGTTCCTGCCTTCTCCCCATACCCCCTGACTCCGCTATCCTTAAGAGCTCTATCTAGCTCACATTCCAGGCAATCACCACCTTCTGTGTAAAAACTTCTCCTTTAAACTTTGTCCCTCTCAGTTTAGTACCACGCCCTCTTGTATTTGGTCTTTCCATCCTGTAAATAAAAGGTTCTGAAAAAGGTCTACCCTAATACCTCTCATAATTTTTTTTTATACTTCCATCAGATTTCCTCTCAAACGTCATCGTTTTTCTCTGTTGAAAGTTGCTGTGAAATCATCCTTCACTGCCTTCTTAAGTGGTGCATTCTATGTGGCAGTTCGCAGAGTAACAAGATATTCTCCATCATTGTCAATTGCCATTTATCTTCAATCTTTGGCCTTTGGTTAGTCAGACCTCGTCTGCAGAGAGTCTTTCTCCCTATCAAATTCCCTCGTAATTTTGAACACCTCCAATAAATCTCTTCAAACTTCTCAGCTCCGAGAGGATGAATCCCATTTTGCACATTTTCCTCGCATAATCAAAAACCTCTAACCCTGGGGTCATCCCAGTAAATCTGCTCCACGCCGTTTCCAAGGCTTTAAAGTTCTTTCCAATGTGTGGTGCCTGTAAACCTCGAGCTTCCTTCAACAGATATAATGTGACACTTTTGTTTTTTTAAAATGTTTGTGGCCTTATTGAAGAAGCCAGGCATTCAGCGTGCTTTATCAACATCCATCCCAACCTCTCATGCTGACTTCAGAGAGCTGTATATGTCCACCCACACATCTCTTTGTTCCTGAATTCGCTTTGAAATTGAACCATTTACTTCACCTCGCCTCCACTCGATGGTTCCTTCAAATATATATCGCTTCGCATTTGACTCAAATAAACTGTGTTAAGGTTGAGCTCCAGGCAGACCCAGACAGGGTAGGTTTCACAGGTTGCCTTGACCAGAGGGCGATAGTCATAGGGTCAGGGAAACAGGCCCTTCAGCCCATCGAATCCATGTTGATCATCAAGCCTCCATTTACAATAAACCTACGCTAAGCTCTTTTTAATTCTCCCCACATTCCCATCAACTCCCCCTGGTTTTAACACTCAACTACAAAGCTAGGCGGCACGGCGGCCTAGCGGTAGAGCTACTGCCTTACAGCGCCAGAGACCCGGGTTAGATCCTGACTACGGACGTTGTCTATAAGGAATTTGTACATTTTCCCCGTGATCTGCATGGGTTTTCTCCGAGATCTTCGGTTTCCTCCCACACTCCAAAGACGTAGAGGTTTGTAGGTTAATTGGCTCGGTATAATGGTATAAATATATAAATTGTCCCTGGTGTGTATAGGGTGGTGTGAATGTGTGGGGATCGCAGGTCAGTGTGGACTCGGTGGGCCGAAGTGCCTGTTTCCGCGCTGTATCTCTAAACAAAACTAAACTAAAATATGAGTGATTTCCAGTGGCTAATTAATCGCATACGGTGAATTATCAGGTCCTGGACAATTTGACCTAAGGGTACAAGTACATCGTTTTCTGGAAGTGGAAACACAGGTAGACAGGATCAGGACATTCAGTGCAGGATCACTGCAGTTGTTAGTAAGACCTCAATTTGATTATTATACACGTTTTGATCGCCCAGTTATCGGAAGGATATTATGAAGATAGAAAGGATGCAGAAAAGATTCACAAGCATGTTTTCCAGCAATAGAACTCTATAATAGAGTTATAAGAAGAGGCTGGGATGTGCTGGAACTTTTTTCTCTGGAGCATAGAAGGCTGAGTGGTGTCTTGATAGAGGTGTATAATATCATGAAGGCCGTATATAAGTTAGTCACAGTCTTTTTCCCAGACTCGTGGAGTCTAAAACCAGGCAGTATAGATTTAAGGTGAGGGAGGAAAGATTTAAAGGGGCCCTGAGGGGGAACAGCATATATTTACCAAGCTGCCAGAGCAAGTGGTGAATCTGTGGAATTCATTGGCACAGAAGGCTGTGGAGGCCAGGTCAGTGGATATTGTTAAGGCTGAGATAGATAGATTCTTGATTAGTATGGGTGTCAAGGGTTATGGGGAGACGCCAGGAGAATGGGGTTCGGAGGGAGAGATAGGTCAGCCACGATTGAATGGTGGCATAGACTAGATGGGCCAAACGGCCTAATTCTGCTCCTATCATTTATGAACCCTATGAAGGTAGGTACGACTGCAATAATTCAAAAGATATTTGGATAAGTACATGAATAGAAAAGTTCTGGAGGGTTATGGGCAAAACCAGAACAGCCTGAGGGGACACAAATAGTCACAGGGTGAACATGAAATATCCAGTCAGACACCAGAGGTACGCATTGAACCAAGGTTGCTGGCGACGTGAAGGGGCAATTCTATGAGTCCTGCAACTCAAGGTGAGTTATTGAGTTCTTAAAATAGGCTGAATATTTTTTTCTGTCCTTAAGTCACAGATTACTACATTTTAAAAAATTTAGTTTGCTGCTTATTATTCTGAATCTACCTCCTAACCCCATTCTCCTGCCTTCTCCCCATAACCTCTGACACCTGTACTAATCAAGGATAAGGTTCTATCCTAACTACCCTAAATCAACCATAAAAAAATCTCCCCTCCTATTAACTATACTGCTCTGGATATGAAGTTGTATATTAAATAAATACTTGAAACAAAGTATGTCTGTACGGAGTTTGTCCCTGTGACCGTGTGGGTTTTCTCTGGGTGCTCCGGTTTCCTCCAGAGATGTGCAGGTTTGTAGGTGAATTGACTTCTGTAAAAATTCTCTCTAGTGTGTCCGATAGTGCTACTGTACAGGGTGATCACTGGTCGACACGGACTCGGTGAGCCAAAGGGCCTGTTTTCACCTGCTATCTCTAAACTTAACTAAAACATCAACCTATCCATGTCCTACAAGATTGTTGCCTGACTCATTGAGATACTTTAGCACTTTTTCTTCTATAAAAGATTCCAGCATCTGGAGTTCTTTCTATCTGCTTATTATTCTTTATTGTGTTGGTTTTCCCTATTTCCCTATTCCAACTAGTCAGTTAAACTACAAGAAGGTTGTGTCTGAAGAAGAGTCCCAACCCAAAACATCATCAATCCATGTTCTCCAGAATTGCTGCCTTATGGCTGTGTTACTCCAGCACCAAGTGTCATTTGTTTGTGTGTTTCCTTCCCCTTTTCCCCCCATCCCAACCCCACATTTCCCTGAAGATAGACACAAAATTCTGGAGTAACTCAACGAGTCAGGCAGTACCTCTGGTGAAAAGGAATAGGCGACGTTTTGGGCCAAGGTCCTTCTTCAGCCTCGCCCCAAAACGTCGCCTGTTCCTTTTCTCCAAAGATGCTGCCTGACCCGCTGAATTACTCCACCACACACCCATCTTCAGTGTAAACCAGCATCTGAAGTTCCTTCCCCGACATTTCCCCACCTGGCATTAAAATCACGCAGGGCGATTTTTGGCTCCTCCGCTAAGAAGACCAGGAACCATTTTGATTAGAATGATGAGGACATTGAGGAGATAATTAACATCAAATAAAAGCTTTTCCTCGATTGAATGAACCATCACTACTTGAGGGAAGAGAAAGAGCTTCACAGGTATCCAGAAGAAGAGGTCCAGAAGAAAATCCAAGTCCCAAGTCCCTGGAAGATGTCTATAAAATTAGGAGAGACATAAATAGACTAGAATGGTGGATGTGTACAGTTCTGGGCACCGTTGTCGGAAAGATATTGCCAAGCTTGAAGGGTTCAGAAAAGAATTGCGAGGAGGTTGCCAGGACTAGAGGGTGTGAGCTATAGGGAGAGGTTGAGTAGGCTGGGTCTCTATTCCTTGGAGCGCAGGAGGATGAGGGCACAAAGGGCGGTGGATGTATGGAACAAGCTGCCAGAAGAGGTCGTTGAGGCTGGGACTATCCCTACGTTTAAGAAACAGTTAGACAGGTACATGGATAGGACAAGTTTGGAGGGATATAGGCCAAACACTGGCAGGTGGGACTAGTGTAGCTGGGACGTATTGGCCGGTGTGGGCAAGTTGGGCCGAAGGGCCTGTTTCCGCACATTATCACTCTATGACTCTAACTCTAGTAGACAGCCAGAACGCTTATCACAGGGTGAACATGTCAAAGAACAGAGGGCATAGCATTAAGGTGAGAGGGGCAACACTTAAAGGAAATGCTTAATGTTGCCTTTAACATGAAAGGCATGGTTCAATGTTAAAACACGGAGCAAGTATTTTTACACGGAGAGTGGTGGGTGATGGAATGCACTGCCAGGTGCGGTGGTGGAGGCAGAAATGATAGAGACATTTAAGAGGTTTTTAGATTGTCTCATGGGCCCACAGAGAATGGAGGGATGTGGATCATGTGCAGGCAGAGAAGATGAATTGAACTTGGCATTCTGTTTGGCACAGGCATTGTGGGCTGAAAGCTTTGTTCCTGTGCCACACTGTACTTTGTTCTAAAGGATGAATAGTGTGGGGAAAGCACAGGAGGCATAGCATCTTGTTCACAGATGCGACACGCGTGGGCTGGGGGAATCTTTGGGATTCATTGCCTCAGACGACTGTGGAGGCCAAGTCAGTGGATATCTTTAAGGCGGAGGTAGATTATTTTTCTAGACACATTTTCTCATTAACAAGGGTGTCCGCAGTTAAGGGAAGAAGGCAGGAGAATGGGGTTAGGAGGGAAAGATAGATCAGCGACGATTGAATAGCGTAGTAGACTTGATGGGCTGAATGGCCCTAACTTTGCTCCGAGAGCCGATGACCATGGGCGGGTTTTATCCGTACTGTCACGACAATCTGTGATTCAAAACACCAATGTTCCTAACCCACTTTAACAGCAAGAATGGAGATGAATTTATCATGGACTGGGGGGCAGTGAATGCCCGCTGGAAGGAACATTTTGAAGGCATCTTCGACTGCGATTCAGTGCTTAATGAGAACGTCCTTGACCTCTTCCTGCAGCAGTATTCTTGTCCAGCTTTGTCTTCTCTCCTGGCTGAAAAGAAAGTCGAAAAGATCATAGAAAATATTAAGGGAGCAGGAACAGATAGCATCCGCGCTGAAGCTCTGAAACCCAGGAAGGAGCTTCAGTAATGAATCCACAGTCATCCAACCTGATCACTTTTTCACACAGAGCGTGGTGGGTATGTGCCAGAGGCAGGTACAATAACAGCGTTTAAAGGACATTTGAACAAGTACATGGATAGGAAAGGTTAACAACAACAAGAGTTTGTACGTTCTCCCCGTGACCTGCGTGGGTTTTCTCCGAGATCTTCGGTTTCCTCCCACACTCCAAAGACGTACGTGGGTTAATTGACGTAGGTTAATTATCATATCATATCATCATATCATATATATACAGCCGGCAACAGGCCTTTTCGGCCCACCAAGTCCGTGCCGCCCAGCGATCCCCGTACATTAACACTATCCTACACCCACTAGGGACAATTTTTACATTTACCCAGCCAATTAACCTACATACCTGTACGTCTTTGGAGTGTGGGAGGAAACCGAAGATCTCGTAGAAAACCCACGCTGGTCACGGGGAGAACGTACAAACTCCTTACAGTGCAGCACCCGTAGTCAGGATCGAACCTGAGTCTCCGGCGCTGCATTCGCTGTAAAGCAGCAACTCTACCATGACTGGGTAAATGTAAAAAATGTCCCTAGTGTGTGTAGGATAGTGTTAATGTGCGGGGATCGCTGGGCGGCGCGGACTCGGTGGGCCGAAGGGCCTGTTTCTGCGCTGTATCTCTAAAAAAAGAAGTGACAGGCATGGGGCTAGCTTAGTCGCTTAGAATTTAGGAGTGAATGAATATAGAGTGCTAGGCTAAAGGTTAAAAAGCAGGACTTCCAGGGTAGTGTTCTCTAGACATATAAGCGTATTGTCATAGGACGTATGTTGAAGGAGAGAGGAGAAAGATTTAATAGGAACCTGAGAGGCAACTTTTTCACATAGAAAGGATGGGTATATGGATCTGGTTACCAGAAGATGGATCAGGAGGTAGCTGCCTCCTCTGGCAGCTCTTTCCATACACCCGCCACCCTTTGTGTGATAAAGGTACCCTATCAGATTCCTATTAAATCTTTCCTCCCTTCACCTTAAACCTATGTCCTCTGGTTCTCGATTCCCCGACTCTGGGCAAGAGACTTTGTGCGTCTTCCCGATCTATTCCTCTCATGATTTTCTACACCTCTATAAGATCACCCCTCATCCTCCTGTGCTCCAAGGAAGAGAGTCTAAGCCTGCCCAATCTGTCCTATAGCTCAGACCCTCTAGTTCTTTCTAACTTGGACTGGGCATTGTGGTTGGCATGTGCAAGTTGGGCTGAAGGGCCTGTTTCTGGGCTGTATGACTGGAATGGGAGAAGAGAATGTACCAGAGAACCTCAGATGCTATGATCATGGCTAAACGGGTCCTTTTCGGAATGGCAGGCCGTGACTAGTCGGGTACCACAAGGCTCAGTGCTGGGACCCCAGTTATTTACAGTGTATATTAATGATTTGGACGAGGGAATTGAATGCAACATCTCTAAGTTTGCGGATGACACGAAGCTGGGTGGCAGTGTTAGCTGCGAGGAGGATGCTAGGAGGCTGCAGAGTGACTTGGATAGATTAGGCGAGTGGGCAAATGCATGGCAGATGCAATATAATGTGGATAAATGTGAGGTTACCCACTTTGGCGGCAAGAACAGGAAAGCAGAGTATTACCTGAATGGTGACCGATTGGGAGAAGGGGAGATGCAACGTGACCTGGGTGTCATGGTGCACCAGTCATTGAAAGCAAGCGTGCGTGTGCAGCAGGCAGTGAAGAAAGCGAATGGTATGTTGGCATTCATAGCAAGAGGATTTGAGTTTAGGAGCAGGGAGGTTCTACTGCAGTTGTACAGGGCCTTGGTGAGACCGCACCTGGAGTATTGTGTGCAGTTTTGGTCTCCTAATCTGAGGAAAGACGTTCTTGCCTTAGAGGGAGTACAGAGAAGGTTCACTAGATTGATCCCTGGGATGGCGGGACTTTCATATGAAGAAAGACTGGATAGACTAGGCTTGTACTCGCTGGAATTTAGAAGACTGAGGGGGGATCTTATAGAAACATATAAAATTCTTAAGGGGTTGGAGAGGCTAGATGCGGGAAGATTGTTCCCGATGTTGGGGGAGTCCAGAACCAGGGGTCACAGCTTAAGGATAAGGGGGAAGTCTTTTTGGACCGAGATGAGAAAACATTTCTTCACACAGAGAGTGGTGAGTCTGTGGAATTCTCTGCCACAGAAGGTAGTTGAGGCCAGTTCATTGGCTATATTTAAGAGGGAGTTAGATGTGGCCCTTTTTGCTAAAGGGATCAGGGGGTATGGAGAGAAGGCAGGTACAGGTTACTGAGCTGGATGATCAGCCATGATCATATTGAATGGCGGTGCAGGCTCGAAGGGCCGAATGGCCTACTCCTGCACCTATTTTCTATGTTTCTATGACCATCTTCAAAAAGGTGGACAGATATGATTGTGGAAGCTAATGAGAGGCCCCACAGTTGTCTGCCGCAGAGAAAGTCATCAGCAGGGTCCACTCTCAAATATCTCCTCCCTGCAGTCCAAGAACAAAATAAAGGGCAACAAGGTGGAAACAGCAAGGCAGAGATCGCAAGAGATGAGAGAGAGTTGTGGATGTAGCCCTATCCATCACACACACCAGACTCCCCACCTTCCAGAAGCAGCATGAAGTATAGCTTGAAGCTAAGAGGAGCAAAGAAGCTTGAGGCAATTTTTTTTACACAGAGAGTGGTGAGAACCTGGAATGCACTTCAAGAAGGCGGACAGATATGATTGTGGAAGCTATTGAGAGGCTATGTGGTTAAGGCAGATATGATAGTGGCACTTAAGAGACTTTTGGATAGGTCTACATATGTCAGGAATGGATGGATATGGATTATGTGCAGCCAGATAATAGTTGGTCTTGACATCATGTTCGGCTCAGACATCGTGTGCCGAAGGGCCTGTTTTTGGGCTGTACTCCTGTATGTTCCATGTAGAGTGCAGAATACACTTTGCACGCACACGCACACGCACACGCACACGCACACGCACACGCACACGCACACGCACACGCACACGCACACGCACACGCACACGCACACGCACACGCACACGCACACGCACACACAATCCCATTCATTGAAACATACAAAACAATGGGCCTCACACTCAACATTTTGCAAGCAATGTTTCACAACTGACCTCCTACTTTGCAAAACTACCCTCCGACAAGGAATGAACTTCCTGAGAATAAGTATATGCGGCATTGAATTAATCCCCATTCTCTTGTTCTGATTTTTAACAATTTGTTGTTTCTTGGTCCTTTAAAGTTGCTGAGGGAAGAGATTTGTCTTTAGTGACTTTAGGGGCCAGCATGGTGGCACAGCGGTAGAGTTGCTGCCTTACAGCGTCAGAGACCCGGGTTCGATCCTGACCATGGGTGCTGTCGGTACGGCGTTTGTACGTTCTCCCTGTGACCGTGTGGGTTTTCTCTGGGTGCTCCAGTTTCCTCCCACTCTCCGAAGAAATACAGGTTTGTAGGTTAATTTGTTTCTGTAAAGGATAGTGTTAAAGTACGAGGTGATCACTGGTCAATGTGGACTCAGTGGGCCGAAGGGCCTGTTTCCACACTGTATCTCTAAATCTAAAGTCGAAAGTAAAGCAAAGACTTTGGATAAATGGGTGCACCAAAATCTGATGTTGGCTGCATTCAACTCCTGTTATTCAGCTCCATCGAAAGCGTCTGGTCATATGTTCTTATTTCCATAACTGTAAATAGCGTATATGTTTTTCTTTCATATCTAACCAGCCACCAGCCACTTAAAGGACCACATTTCACAAGTGAGGTATGACAAATTCATTTCAGAACCTTTGTGACACATCTCACTGGCACGATTATTCTCTTAACTCGTTCCTCTGAAGTTCAAAGGGATGTTTTTTACATTTTACCTATTTCTAGCAAATTACGGTTTCCTACCTGTCAAGATAAAGAAATGTGCTTTCAGATCATTGTAATTACAGAGCGTGGCCTCAACAGGATTTCTACCAGAACATTTCTAACTCAGAGCAATGGATGTTTCCCTTCGATTGTGCATTTAAGAGAAGGGGTTTTGCAGATTCATCCTTATGTCATTGTATTCAATCCTCAAAATGCTTGCCTCATATGTAAGATTCCCCTGGGCAGCCATTATGGCTATTATGTTTCACCCATTTAATTAAGCTTTAACGTTTCCCTTGGGAACGATCTCTTCAGATCGTTCACCTTGTTGTGGTGAAGAGGCTTGCGTGCCCCCATGATTCCCAGAGCGATGCCGTTGGAAGCACTAGCTTCTGGTAGGGCCACTGATGGTGGTAAGGTCGGGGATGAGGGTCCAGACTAAACAATCGAACCTACAAGACCTCAACGGCGGACCGGGCGGACAAAGTTATCTTGAACTCAACGGCTGTGAAGGCGGATGAAGGCTGCAACAAATCTATCAGCTCCAATCGTCTTGGTTCCCTTGCCATTGGAATTAGTTGATTGATTTGTGAAGGACCGTGTGCTTCTTGGAGTACACGTTAAAACAAACACAAGCACAGGCGTCTTCGTTCTGACATCGGAACGTAGACCATCATCCTCGACCCCGAGGGATAGCCACGGCTAATGTTTCCCTTGGCTTATCCGGAAATGATCGGAGTGTATGCGTTTGTTAGTAAATATATTCCAGTCACCCTGCAAGTTGGCCTAATGAGATCTTCTTGCACGGATGGGGAGCTGCGCACATTGTAGCCAAGAACATTTTTGCTTGTGAAACTTTGCAGTCATGATCTTTTGCGCAAAATATCACGCCCGCTGGGAATCTGATGCGGGTACAATCAATTACAATTAGACAATAGACAATAGACAATAGGTGCAGGAGGAGGCCATTCGGCCCTTCGAGCCAGCACCACCATTCAATGTGATCATGGCTGATCATTCTCAATCAGTACCCCGTTCCTGCCTTCATTCGATTGCAATTTTCCATGTGCTGCTACATATATAATAATGTCATGTATAGGAAGGACCTGCAGGTGGTGGTTTAAACTGAAGATAGACACAAAAAGCTGGAGCTACTCAGCGGGTCAGGCAGTATCTCTGGGGAAAAGGAATAGGTGACGTTTCAGCTCAAAACCCTTAGTCAGGTAAAAGGCCTTGCCGAATAGTGAAAGGTCTGGATAGAGTGGATGTGGAGAAGATGTTTCCACTAGTGGGAGAGTCTAAATCTAAATCTAAATCTAAAATCTAAAGTCTAGGACCAGGGGACATACCCTCAGAATTAAACGATGTTTATTTAGGAAGGAGATGAGGGGGAATTTCTTTAGTCAGAGGGTGGTGAATCTGTAGAATTCATTGCCACAGAAGGCTGTGGAGGCCAAGTCAATGGATTTTTTTTTAAGACGGAGATTGATAGATTCTTGATTAGTACAGGTATCAGGGGTTATGGGGGGAAGGCAGGAGAATGGGGTTTGGAGGGAAAGATAGATCAGCCATGATTGAATGGTGGAGTA
Organism: Rhinoraja longicauda; assembly: GCF_053455715.1. Taxonomy (NCBI): domain Eukaryota; kingdom Metazoa; phylum Chordata; class Chondrichthyes; order Rajiformes; family Arhynchobatidae; genus Rhinoraja; species Rhinoraja longicauda. The sequence goes on from NC_135960.1 coordinate 10,534,061, forward strand.
GACTTGATATGCTGAACGGCCTAATTCTGCTCCTATGATGAATGAATTTGTGTAAGAAAACGAGAGATCTAGATCATAGAAAGATATGAAAAAGTAACAATAATCAAGGAAAGGTGGAGCCCACAATGGTCCATTGTTGGCTGTGATGACGAAATATCGCAGACAGTGAAACTCAACAGGATGACAGCGACACTGTCCCCTGACGCTCAGTCTGAAGAAGGGTCTCGACCCGAAACATCGTCTATTCCTTTTCTCCAGGGATGCTGCCTGACCTGTAGAGTTACTCCAGCTTTTTGTGTCTATAATAATCTCACGCTTGCCTCACTTCCAACAGAACCTGAAACTTTTAGCTTATGGCCATCAATGAACACATGAACAAATGCAGAAAATATCGCAAAAGGGATCAGCAATGTGATGTTAATAAAATGGTTTGAACAGTGGCAGTAAAGTTTAGTTTAGTTTAGAGATACAGCGTGGAAACAGGCGCTTCCGCCCACCGAGTCCGCACCGACCTGCGATCCCCACACATTAACACTGTCCTACACACACAGGGGACAATTTACAGTTATACCAAGCCAATTAACCTATAAACCTGTACGCCTTTGGAATATGGAAGGAAACCGAAGATCTCGGAGAAAACCCACGCGGTCATGGGGAGAACGTATAAACTCCGTACAGACAGCAATAGACAATAGACAATAGACGATAGGTGCAGGAGGCGTCCGTGCGCGCCGCCATAACATCCTCTGTTGGGCCTTTTTGACTGTGGAGCCGATGGTGGCCCCCCATTTAAGGTCCCTGGAGATGATGGTTCCAAGGAACTTAAATGACTCCCCAGATGTGACTGTGGTGTTGTTGATGGTGTATGGGGAGGAGGGGAGGAGGGGAGGAGGGGAGGGGGAGCTCTTCTAAAGTCTACAATTAACTCCACTGTGTTAAGAGCATTGATGGGCCGAATGAAGGCAGGTGGGACTAGTGTCGATGGGACATGTTAGTCGGTGTGGGCAAGTTGGGCTGATGTGCCTGTTTCCATGCTGTTTGACTCTTTGACTCTATAACATGGAAACAGGCCCTTTGGGCCAACTTGCCCAAGTTGCCAGTTCTACCTGCCTACATTTGGCCCATATACCTCTAAACCTTTCCTATCCATTCACTTGTCCAAGTGTCTTTTAAATGCTGTTAAAGTACCTGCCTCAAATACCTCTTCTGGTGGCCGGATCCATATACCCACCACCTTATGTGTGAAAAAGTTGCCTTTCAGGTTCCTATTAAATTTTACCCTTGTCACCTTCAACTTAACTCCTCTGCCAATATGCTCTTATATCCAGATTTCACTACCCTGGAGGTCCTGCTCTGAAGAAGGGTCTCGACCCGAAACGTCACCCATTCCTTCTCTCCCGAGATGCTGCCTGACCTGCTGAGTTACTCCAGCATTTTGTGAATAAACTGCTTTTTACCTTTTTGCCTAACCCTTTACATTCATTCGCTCCTAAATTCCAGCTATTCTTCCCAGATAAGCATCTCACGGATGGATTTTTTAAGTCCTGCACCACAGGAAAAATCAATCTCATTACTTACTTTGCTTCACTGGGGTATTTGGAGGATCATTGATCTTTCTGATGCATTATTTTAATCAGTACGTCTTTCTACGTCTGCTCACTTAATATGGGCCGCTGGACAGATTTTCCCCTGAGATACCAGTCTCAGTTGGGAGAATGAGCAGAGCGTTGCTGTCAGAGCACACTGTAGACTTGTCAACAGAGATTCACTTGTCAGCAGAGGCCACAAAGGCACTTCGCATAAAACGGATAAATAGTGTCATGGAGACATAGAGTCATAGAGTGACACAGTGTGGAAACAGGCCCTTCGGCCCAGCCTACCCACACCAGCCAACAATGTCCGGGCTACACTAGTCCCACCTTTCCTGCACTTGCTATTGAGGGCGTGCAGCGTAGGTTTACTAGATTAATTCCCGGAATGGCGGGACTGTCCTATGTTGAAAGACTGGAGCGACTAGGTTTGTATACACTGGAATTTAGAAGGATGAGAGGGGATCTTATCGAAACGTACAAGATTATTAAGGGGTTGGACAGGTTAGAGGCAGGAAACATGTTCCCAATGTTGGGGGAGTCCAGAACCAGGGGCCACAGTTTAAGAATAAGGGGTAGGCCATTTAAAACAGAGATGAGGAAAAACCTTTTTAGTCAGAGAGTTGTGAATCTGTGGAATTCTCTGCCTCAGAGGGCAGTGGAGGCCAATTCTCTGAATACATTCAAGAGAGAGCTAGATAGAGCTCTTAAGGATAGCGGAGTCAGGGGGTATGGGGAGAAAGCAGGAACGGGGTACTGATTGAGAATGATCAGCCATGATCACATTGAATGGCGGTGCTGGCTCGAAGGACCGAATGGCCTACTCCTGCACCTATTGTCTATTGTCTCTTGTCTATTGCTCCATATCCTTCCAAACTTGCCCTATCCATGTGCCTGTCTAACTGTTTCTGAAACGTTGCGATAGTCCCAGCCTCAACTACCTCCTCTGGCAGCTTGTTCCATGTACGATAATGAAGGTATACAAATAGTGAAAACTAGCAGGATGACGAGGGTCGGGGGAGGGGGTGGGGGAGGGGGGGGATGGTCAATGGTCAATACTCTGTTCGCTTCCCATCTCACCCAGCAGCTGAAGCTGAAATTATCTGAGGTTGGAATATATACCAGTGTGGAAAAGTATGAAGATACTCACAGATATACTGATTCAAGACATTTTTTTAATTTTTCTAGCATGGCCATCATGCACACATTCAAACTAATATTCCACTGCACTTTTATTGTGATCGTAGTCTTAGTCAATGCACAGGACTTGTGACATTCAGAATTTCTCACATTCAAGCTCACATCCCAGAAAACATGAAGAGATCTGGGTTTGGAAAATAATTGGAGTGATTTTTTGATTTTTCTCCCTTCATTTAATTTAGTTTAGTTTAGTTTAGAGGCACAGCGCGGAAACAGGCCCTTCGGCCCACTGAGTCCGCACACTAACACTATCCTACACGCACTAGGGACAATCTACAATTTTAACAGGCCAACTAACCTGCAAACCTGTACGTCTTTGGAGTAAGGGAGGAAACCAGAGATCCCACGGGGAGAAAGTGCAAACTCCGTACAGATAGCGCCCGTGGTTAGGTTCGAACCCGGGTCTCTGGCGCTGCAATGCAGTAACTCCACCACTGCACACAATCGTGTTCATAGGGTGTAGACTTAACAGGCTTAGCCGTCAGTCCATTCATCTCTAATTCCCCCGGAGACAGGTAAGAATCAAAAAGATTTTGACGATATCTATAGATCGGTTGTTGGAGGGCAGCAAATTCCCTCCCTGAAGAATATTAGTGAACCAAATGGGCTTTTACAGCAATTCAATATTTCATGGTCACCATTATTGATCCTGGTTCCTGAAGTTCAAATTCCTCATCGCTCACCAGATTCCCCATATATCTCCAGATAATTGGTCTGCTGCAGACTGACCTGCGAAATAAATCATGCCACTAGTCATATGACTAAAGCATATCCATATTCTGAAGATAGACACAAAAAGCTGGAGTAACTCAGCGGGTCAGGCAGCATCTCTGGAGAAAAGGAATAGCCGACGTTTTGGTTCGAGACGAGGAAGGGTCTCAACCCAAAAAGTCCCCTATAGCTTTTTTTCGAGAGATGCTGCCTGACCCGTTGAGTTACTCCAGCTTTTTGTGTCCATCTTCGGTTCAATGGTTCAATTGTCCTTTATTGTCTAATGCACCGAGGTACAGTGAAATATGATTTACCATACAGTCACACTAAAAAAGCAACGATACAAAACTATATAAAGATTAAACATAAACAGCCACCACAGCGGCGTGTGAGAATCCCCAGGGCACACAGCATAAGTGGATCCCCACAGCCGTCAGTCCAATGTCCGGGCCACACACACGTGCTCCTTCACCGTGATGTGACCAGAGTTGTACCGACCGCTGTCACTCTCTCTGCAGTCCCCGTCCACCCGAACAGTCAGAAAGCCGTCCACACTCGCACCAGACTCCGGGATGTCCTCATGGCGCGATGTCCCCGCAAACACCAGGATCATTGCACTCACGGCACTCACTCCGAATCCCCACCAGCGCAGGCAGCACGTCCATCTTGTTTTTCGGCAACCTCACATTCCCCGCTGTGATGGAAGACGAATAACTTATACCTTCTTCCTCCTTTTCTCCTGCGGTCGGGGCAATCGAAACATCCGCAGTCGGGGCGATCGAAGCTCCCGCAGTCGGCGATCGAAGCCCCCGCATCTAGGAGCGACTAGGCTTGTATACACTGGAATTTAGAAGGATGAGAGGAGATCTTATCGAAACGTATAAGATTATTAAGGGGTTGGACAGGTTAGAGGCAGGAAACATGTTCCCAATGTAGGGGGAGTCCAGAACAAGGGGCCACAGTTTAAGAATAAGGGATAGGCCATTTAGAACTGCATTCAAGAGAGAGCTGGATAGAGCTCTTAAGGATAGCGGAGTCAGGGGGTATGGGGAGAAGGCAGGAACGGGGTACTGATTGAAAATGATCAGCCATGATCACATTGAATGGTGGTTCTGGCTCGAAGGGCCAAATGGCCTCCTCCTGCACCTATTGTCTATTGTCTTTTGTCTATTGTATCCAACATCTATGGGAATTGCCCTGTGCAATCTAAAGACAAGTCATTCACAGCCTCCAGTGTGCACCTGTAATCACAGTGTTTATGCAGTTGGTTCAGTTAAGTTTCTGGTGCTGTTTTATTAATGGAGGGACCAAAAAAAAAATGCTTCCTGTGGAACTAATGGACTGGAACACAAAAAGCAACAGCAAGGCTCTCATAAAGCTCCCAGACTGGCTACTGCAATAAGATGTAAAAAGCAGATACACGCAGCGCGGTTTTGCCTCACTGCTCAAATACATGGAAAGGTAATGACAGCTACAAAATGAGAAAAATAGAAATCTTACTAAAGGTTATGGAGCCATTCCCAAGGGATAGGCTGCCCAGTGGGATGAATTAACATCTCGTTTATTCATTTAGTCTGCTACACTCACACTAAATTTAGCATGACACGATACCTTACACTTAATGAAAACACATTAAAGACAGGCATCTGCTGCAAATAACATTTACCAGCATTCGAATATTCACAGCAACAGTGGGGAAATCATTTAATCAAAACAAACAGAGGGAAAAAAAACACATCATGATTCTTGTCCTGAGAAAGATGAGAGCATAATGCAGAAAATAACCCGGGAAAATAAATTCTTTTTTTGTTATTATGTGTAGCGATATATTTAAATGGGCAAGAATCTTGCACGCATTTATAATTCTGGAAATAATGAGCACCGCGTATAAAATCATGAGAGGGGTAGATCGGGTAGATGCACAGAGTCTCTTGCCCAGGGTAGGTGAATTGAGGACCATAGAAACATAGAAAATAGGTGCAGGAGTAGGCCATTCGGCCCTTCGAGCCTGCACCACCATTCAATATGATCATGGCTGATCATCCAGCTCAGTAACCTGTACCTGCCTTCTCTCCATACCCCCTGATCCCTTTAGCCACAAGGGATCCCTTCTCTGTACTCCCTCTAAAGCTAGAATGTCCAGAGGACATAGGTTTATTGTAGGGGAAAAGAGTTAATGGGAATCTGAGAGGTAACGTTTTCATACAAATGGTGGCGGGGGGTATGGAAAGAGCTGCCAGAGGAGGTGGTTGAGGAAGGGGCTATCCCACCGTTTAAGAAACAGTTAGATTAGGTAGGTTTGGAGGGATATGGGACAAACGCGGGCAGTGTAGCGGGAACATGTTGGCTGGTGTGGGCAAGTTGTTTCCACGCTGTATCACTCTATGACTCTATCACACCAAAATCTTGACCAAACTCATCGGATATTGCGAAGATATGACACAAAATGCTGGAGTAACTCAGCGGGACAGGTAGCATCTCTGTAGAGAAGGAATGGGTGATGTTTTGGGTCGACGCCCTTCTTGCTATACACATAACATTATGTGCGTTTACATCAGCCTAGAAACTCGAACTTCCATGAAACATGCTTTGTTAAAGGTAAAGAAGCTATTTTGCGAATTCTCAAGGAATCCTCCATTTATCAGGCACTAATGTTCCAACATGTACAGTGGGGACCAAAATTATACTATGCACTACCGCATACCACGAGTGACATTCATGATGCATGAATAGCCCACAGATAACATGAAGAATTAAAGCAAAAATATTACTTCACAGCACACGCGAATCAAAGGATTTGGCAGTTAGTTCAGTCTCAGTTCAGTTCAGTTTCAGTTCAGTTTAGTTTTGTTGTCACGTGTACGGAGGTCCAGTGAAAAGCTTTTGTTGCGTGCTAACAAGTTAGTGGAAAGACAATACATGATTACAATCGAGCCATTCACAGTGTGCAGAGGAGTGGAAATATAAAAGCGTGGAGCGATAGTCATATGTGCTGAGACTCTTTCAGGCGCTGGTAAGGCCGCACTTGGAGCACTGTGAGCAAACTTGGGCGCCATATCTGAGGAAGGATGTGCTGGCTCTGGAGAGGGTCCAGAGTAGGTTTACAAGAATGATTCCAGGAATGAGTGGGTTAGCATATGATGCGCGTTTGACAGCACTGGGCCTCGACTCGCTGGAGTTTAGAAGGTTGAGTGGTGACCTCATTGAAACGTACAGAATAATGAAAGGCATAGGTAGAGTGGATGTGTAAAGGATGTTTCCACTGGTGGCAGAGTCTAGGACCAGAGATCATAGCCTCAGAATTAAAGGGTGCTCTTTTAGAAAGGAGATAAGGAGGAACTTCTTTAGTCAGAGGGCAGTTAATCTGTGGAACTCATTGCCGAAGAGGGCTGTGGAGGCCAAGTCAGTGGATATTTTTAAGGCAGAGATAGACAAATTCTTGATTAGAACGGGTGTCAAGGGTTATGGGGAGAAGGTAGAAAAATGGGACTAGGAGGCAGAGATCAGCCATGATTGAATGGCGGAGTGGACTCGATGGTCCGAATGGCCTAATTCTACTCCTATGACCTGTAAACTTGTGATTGCAGAACAGCTTCTGTGTCTCGCACATAAATAGTTGCCTGAGTTGGATGCAGGAAAGTGAGGTAAAAGATTGTCCATGATCTCGGTGAATGATGAAACAGGCGCGAGTGGCACAAGATCAAAGTGCTAAATGGCTACCCTCATTTAAGGCTTCATTCATCATTGATTTAAAGGGGGCAAAAACAGACACAAATTGCTGGAGTAATTGGGTCGGGATCTTTTTTCTGTGTCGTTTAGTTAAATTTACTGTCATGTGAAAATAGATACAGTGAAAAGCCCCTCCAGAACAAGGGGCCACAGTTTAAGAATAAGGGGGTAGGCCATTTAGAACTGAGGTGAGGAAAAACTTTTTCAGTCAGAGAGTTGTGAATCTGTGGAATACTCTGCCTCAGAAGGCAGTGGAGGCCAATTCTCTGAATGCATTCAAGAGAGAGCTGGATAGAGCTCTTAGGGATAGCAGAGTCAGAGGGTATGGGGAGAAGGCAGGAACGGGGTACTGATTGAGAATGATCAGCCATGATCACATTGAATGGCGGTGCTGGCTCGAAGGGCCGAATGGCCTCCTCCTGCACCTATTGTCTATTGTCTATTGAAAAGCGTTTTTTGCTGTGTACTATCCAGTCAGCGGAAGGACTATACATGATTACAATTCAGCCGTCCACAGATGCAGGATAAAAGGAATAACATTCAATGCAAGATAAAGTTCATAAAAGTCCAATTAAAGATAGTCAGAGGGTCTCATGAGGTAGATGGCAGGTCAGGACCACTCTCTAGTTGGTGATAGGATGGTTCAGTTGCCTGATTACAGCTGGAAGAAACTGTCCCTGAATCTGGAGGTATGCGTTTTTACACTTTTGTGCCTCATGTCTGATACGAGAGGGGAGAAGAGGGATTGACCGAGGTGAGACTCATTCTTGATTGTGCTGGTGGCCGTGACAGATTTTTGTAAGTTAAATTGACTGACTGAATGACTGATTTTAAACAGTAGACTGATTTTTTTTTTTAAGGCCCGTTTTGTACTCAGGTTCGATGATCAGTTTTGCCAGCAAGGTTCAAACACATTTTGGAGCTTATCCTACTTATTATCGGACATCTATTGATGTGTTTGCCTTGGATGTTCAACGAAACTGTCAAATTAAATGTCAAATACTTCTGACAAAAAAACAAAATAAAAAATCAGACACAGGGAATTTAAAAGTAACTTAAAATGGTGCAGGTTTGCGGTCAGATACCCAGATAGAGCTGGTGCCATGGCTGTGATTGGGTTTGCAGCTGGTCCTGGGGCTTGGAAGTGGTTAGGTATTCAGACAGGGTCAGGGACGTGGTTAGGTGATCACTAGAGCAAGATGAGGTGTGCAGCTACAATGTCTGTCCAGCAGATGGATAGATGTGCTATTCTCAGCATTTCGTTCAATATCCAAAGAGGGAGGGGGGAGGCAGGGGGGAGCTGCCGAGGGCAAAGGGGGACCATTGGAGAGTATAATGAATACCTTGTAACTTTGCCGGCGCCCTCTAGGTGGCGACTCTTTGCATACCTTATTTATGGTGTACATAGAAACATAGAAACATAGAAAATAGGTGCAGGAGTAGGCCATTCGGCCCTTCGAGCCTGCACCGCCATTCAATATGATCATGGCTGATCATCCAACTCAGTATCCCGTACCTGCCTTCTCTCCCTGATCCCTTTTGCCACAAGGGCCACATTTAACTCCCTATTAAATATAGCCAATGAACTGGCCTCAACTACCTTCTGTGGCAGAGAATTCCACAGATTCACCACTCTCTGTGTAAAAGAAAACTTTCTCATCTCGGTCCTAAAAGACTTCCCCCTTATCCTTAAACTGTGACCCCTTGTTCTGGACTTCCCCAACATCGGGAACAATCTTCCTGCATCTAGCCTGTCCGACCCTTAAGAATTTTGTATGTTTCTATAAGATCCCCCCTCAATCTTCTAAATTCCAGCGAGTATAAGCCTAGTCTATCCAGTCTTTCTTCATATGAAAGACCTGCCATCCCAGGGATCAATCTGGTGAACCTTCTCTGTACTCCCTCTATGGCAAGAATGTCTTTCCTCAGATTAGGAGACCAAATCTGTACGCAATACTCCAGGTGCGGTCTCACCAACGCCCTGTACAACTGCAGCAGATCCTCCCTGCTCCTATACTCAAATCCCCTCGCTATGAATGCCAACATACCATTGGCTTTCTTCACTGCCTGCTGCACCTGCATGCCTACTTTCAATGACTGGTGCCCCACGTACAAAAACAAAGAATTTCACTGTGACGTGTCACACGCGATAATAAAGTTTCAATCAATCAATCTATCAGAAGGTAGATGCCAAATGCTGGAGTAACTCAGCGGGACAGGCAGCATCCCTTGAGAGAATGAATGGGGCTGTTTCAGGTCGAGATCCTTCTTCGCACTTCAGCCTGACGAAGGGTCTTGACCCGAAACGTCACCCATTCCTTCTCTCCAGAGATGCTGCCTGTCCTGCTGAGTTACTCCAGCATTTTGTGTCTATATCATAGAGTGTGATACAAATGGGGAAACAGGCCCTTCGGCCCAACTTGGCCGAATCTTTGTCTATTTTTGTCTTTTCGACAAGTATGACAAACTTTGTGTAAACCAGTGTGTAAACCAGCATCTGCAGTTCCTTCCTACACAATCAATCCATCAGTATCTTTGGAGAGAGAAACAAAGTTAATATTTCAGCTCCATGACTTTTCATCAAAGCTGTCACTGTTCCACAAACTTTTAAGTTTTTTTGCAAAGTAACTTTTCATCTTAAAGTAGCTTTGCCTTAACCAACTTAGTCTACAAAGGTTAATACAGCTTCCTTTGATTGTCAGCCAGCATTCTTAAATAACAATTGCTGTTTCCAAGAGTACTGGAAATCTTTTGATGTGAAATAAATCTACGTTGGGAAAGGGACTTATTGTACCTGATGCTTTGACTGAATTGATGTGTCACCAAAGGTCAACATTACTTATTTTAGACGTGTTCCTACAGATACATAACGTTGTTCAATCTTACACTGCATTCTGAAGCTCATTATCCATTCTACCAAATCAGCATTTCACATCAACTCAGACTGAGAGCTGTCTACTATTTTCAATTATTTTTGTGGATGCCGTACTGAAAATTTGCAATGCTGGCTTCAAAGTGATAATGGAAGCAGATATGACACCAAGCAGTCTTGAGACACCAGCGATCTGATGTTGCTTTGCTGGTTAGGAATGCTTTGTGACAGACAGAGCGGATTAATTAAGATGATAAAGCACAAGTTAAAGAACTTGAGTGATATATGAATGCCTTCCAACCTCCAAGAAATTGCTCCCCGCTGATCGTTTTGCGATAAAAAGGAGAAAAGAGAAGGTTTATTTATTAATTTTTTCACAAAATGCTGGAGTAACTCAGCAGGTTAGGCAGCATCTCAGGAGAGAAGGAATGGGTGACGTTTCAGGTCGAGACCCTTCTTCAGGTTTATTTTTTTGTGGGTCAAACTGCATCTGTCTCCTTATACGCTCTCTACTCTCTACAGGCTTCCAGAAGGCCGCGCGGCCAGAAGGCTTCCCGACAGGCCGCGGCTGTGGACTGGGAATGCGTCCGGAGGTCTTTATCGAGGCGCCGCGGTCCGGATGTCTCCTAAATCGCCGCCTAGAAGCCCAGGTCAGCGCCTGGCTGGGGCCTCGCGGGTAGAACCCCGGGTCGCGCAAAGCGGCCAACGGAGCCCGTGTCTGGGGCCCGGGTTGGCACCACGGAGGCGTGGGGCATCGATAACAGTGAGGCCTCGGCCAGTGAGGAGGGGGAGAACAATGGACAATGCGAGAGCGGGAGGTCAATGGAGGAGCCGGCGTGGGGGAACTGTTGGGTGAGGGAAACAAAAGGGGGAACCGGCGTGTTTTGTAACTTTGTCAGAGCCGTCGGTGGCTATTGTATTCATTGTGTATGCAAGCAAAGAATCTCACTGTGCCTAGTCACATGTGACAATAAAATATTCCTAGTTCTATTTAGCTCATTCTCCACAATAGTGGGCAGCACGATGGCTCAGCGTTAGATTTGCTGCCTTATAGCGCCAGAGACTTGGTTCGATCCTAACTATGGGACATCGGTTTAAGGTGAAGAGGAAAAGATTTAATAGGAATCTGAGGGGTAATGTTTTCACACAAAGGGTGGTGGGTGTATGGGACAAGCTATCAGGGGTGGTAGTTGAGGCTGGGACTATCCCAATGTTTAAGAAACAGTTAGACAGGTACATGGATAGGTCAGGTTTGGAGGGATATGAACCAAATGCGGGCATGGTAGGAATAGTGTAGCTGGGACATGTTGGTCGGTGTGGGCAAGTTGGGCCGAAGGGTATGTTTCCACGCTGTATTTCTCTATGACTCCCTGACTATAAAGCAAAGTAATTGCTCAAAGGTCCGTTGCCTCCAAAACATAATAGCTCATTAAGATTTTCTGGCCCTTAAACAGATTGTACTGTGAAGGATAAAATGATGCAGAAAGCCATTACATTTTCATCCTTGAGATCTTCGGAATTTTTCACACTTCATGTTTCAGAAAATTGGTTGTTCTAATTTGTGGCAGAGAAAGTGTTACTCACAGGGCCGCTGGCATGTTGATTAGTTGGTCAACGTGCCAGTGGCCCTCTGAATACCTATTCCTCCATTTAGATCAGAATCCACATTCATAGAAACATAGAAACATAGAAAATAGGTGCAGGAGTAGGCCATTCGGCCCTTCGAGCCGGCACCGCCATTCAATATGATCATGGCTGATCATCCAACTCAGTATCCCGTACCTGCCTTCTCTCCATACCCCCTGATCCCTTTAGCCACAAGGGCCACATCTAACTCCCTCTTAAATATAGCCAATGAACTGGCCTCAACTACCTTCTGTGGCAGAGAATTCCACAGATTCACCACTCTGTGTGGAAAAAAAACGTTCTCATCTCGGTCCTAAAAGACTTCCCCCTTATCCTTAAACTGTGACCCCTTGTTCTGGACTTCCCCAACATCGGGAACAATCTTCCTGCATCTAGCTTGTCCAACCCCTTAAGAATTTTGTAAGTTTCTATAAGATCCCCCCTCAATCTTCTAAATTCCAGCGAGTACAAGCCGAGTCTATCCAGTCTTTCTTCATATGAAAGTCCTGCCATCCCAGGAATCAATCTGGTGAACCTTCTCTGTACTCCCTCTATGGCAAGAATGTCTTTCCTCAGATTAGGAGACCAAAACTGTACGCAATACTCCAGGTGTGGTCTCACTAATGCCCTGTACAACTGCAGCAGAACCTCCCTGCTCCTATACTCAAATCCCCTCGCTATGAATGCCAACATACCATTCGCTTTCTTCACTGCCTGCTGCACCTGCATGCCTACTTTCAATGACTGGTGTCCCATGACACCCAGGTCTCGTTGCATCTCCCCTTCTCCTAATCAGCCACCATTCAGTCTGCTATACTGCTTGTATACACTGGAATTTAGAAGGATGAGGGGGGATCTTATTGAAACATATAAGATAATTAGGGGATTGGACACATTAGAGGCAGATAACATGTTCCCAATGTTGGGGGAGTCCAGAACAAGGGGCCACAGTTTGAGAATAAGGGGTAGGCCATTTAGAACGGAGATGAGGAAGAACTTTTTCAGTCAGAGGGTGGTGAAGGTGTGGAATTCTCTGCCTCAGAAGGCAGTGGAGGCCAGTTCGTTGGATGCTTTCAAGAGAGAGCTGGATAGAGCTCTTAAGGATAGCGGAGTGAGGGGGTATGGGGAGAAGGCAGGAACGGGGTACTGATTGATAGTGATCAGCCATGATCGCATTGAATGGCGGTGCTGGCTCGAAGGGCTGAATGGCCTACTCCTGCACCTATTGTCTATTGTCTATTGTCTATAAAGTGCATGACTCATGTTTCTCCATTTTAAACTCCATTTGCCAGGTTTGTACCCAATCATTCAATCTTTCGATATCCAATTGCAGAACCATAAATGTACTTAACACAACTTGCGCTTCCACATATATTCATATCAGTTTCAAACTTACAAACCTGAGTTCCCTTCTTCAGGCTATTAATGTAAATAGTAAACTGTTAATGGCAAAAGACCTGATCCCTGTGCAACTGACCGGCATGGTGGCGCAGCGGTAGTGTTGCTGCCTCACAGCGCCAGAGACCCGGGTTCGATCCTGATCACAGGTGCTGGCTGCACGGAGTTTGTGCCTTTTTTCCCGTGACGTGCATGGGTATTCTCTGGGATCTCCAGTTTCCTCCCACACTCCAAAGACATGCAGGTTTGTAGGTTAATTGGCTTGGTATGATTGTAAATTATTCCTCATATGCGTAGGATAGTGCTTGTGTTCGGGGATCACTGGTCAGCGCGAACTTGGTGAGCCGAAGGGCCTGTCTCGCGCTATATCTCTAAACTAAATTAAACTAGTTACATCCCTCCAGCCCATAAAAATACCCATTTTCATTGGGTTCTATGTTCTAAACAGATTTCAGTTTATGCTAATACCTCCAATAGCCTGGGCTCTTAATTTTTGCACATGCCTCTTCTTTGGCAACTAGTCGAAAGTTCGCAAATCTAAAAACACTACATCCAAAGTTCCCTTCCATTAACTCTCCCTGTCATATGCTCAAAGAGTTTGAGCTAATTTGTCAAAGCGTGATTTACCTTTCACCAAAGCTCGTTAGAACAGATGGGCCAGGGATTATGAGGAGAAGGCAGGAGAATGGGATTGAGAGGGAAGGATAGATCAGCCATGATTGAATGGTGGAGTAGACATGATGGGCCGAATGGCCTAATTCTGCTCCTATAACATGAACATAGAACTGGACAGCACAGAAATAGGCTCTTCGGTCTGTGCCAAGATCAACTCTTATCTGCCTTCACATAATCCATATCCATTTCCTGCATATCCGTGTTCCTATCCAAATGTTGACTAGTTTTGATTCAATTCAGCTTTCCTAAATGATTAGTTAGTTCCGTTTTGACTATAGAATCTAGCATCTGGGTAATAAGAGTCGCTAAACTAACTGATTGACAGTTCCCAGACAACTGTCTTCTTCCCTTTCCGAACAAGGACGTCACATTTGCTGTATCTAATCTTCTGATCATCCCAGAATTTCGCAATTTGGAAATTTTCAATCAGTGTGTCCGCTATTTCTGCAATCACAGTGGCACAGCGGTAGACTTGCTGCCTTACAGAGCTTGCAGCGTCAGGGACTCTGGTTCGATCCCAACTATGGGTGCTTGTCTGCGCGGAGTTTGTACGTTCTCCCCGTGACCTGCGTGGGTTTTCTCCGAGATCTTCGGTTTCCTCCCACACTCCAAAGACGTACAGGTTTGTTGGTTAATTGGCTTGGAAAATGTAAAGATTATCCCCAGTGTGTGTCGGATAGCGCTAATGTACGGGGATCGCTGGTCGGAGCGGACGCGGTGGGCCGAAGTGCCTGTTTCCCTGCTGTATATCTAAACTAAAACTAAACGAAACTAAACGTCCTTTAAAATCCTTGGGAGCAAAATGTCCGATGACAAGTTCAGTTGCATTCAAACATGCCCTAGATATGGGTCACATTTTGGGGAAACTCCCACCCACGTGTTCTAGTTAATTAGTTGTATTTGTTGGGTGGTATTTATTGGTATAACTTGTCTTTCTTGGTGGCAAAGTCTTGAGTTGGAAGGTGCTGACACTATAACCTGGCAAGCAAATGCTGTGCACTTTTATGACTGTTTCACACTCCAGCCGACAGTATGCTTGTCGCCAAGCTCGCCATCCGTGACTCACGGCGCCAGGCGGAAGAGGGCTCTGCCTGAGCCGGCTGCCTACCCCTTTTCCGGGGTTACATCCGCGCCCGGGTGGTGTTGGAGAGGGACTACACACTGTCCACGGGCACCCTGGAGGATTTCCGGCACCGCTGGGCACCGCGGGGGATTGGATGTATCCTGGATGGGGATTGTAATATAATTGTATAATAGTTCCAATTGGTATATTTGTTTGTATAATATTCTGGTGGTGGGTTCTGTTTTGGTTTTATTGTATTGTATATATAATTTTAATATCTGAATAAATATTTTTGATTTAAAATATAAGGGCGGCACGGTAGCGCAGCGGTAGAGTTGCTGCTTTACAGCGAATGCAGCGCCGGAGACTCAGGTTCGATCCTGACTACGGTTGCTGCACTGTAAGGAGTTTGTACGTTCTCCCCGTGACCTGCGTGGGTTTTCTCCGAGATCTTCGGTTTCCTCCCACACTCCAAAGACGTACAGGTATGTAGGTTAATTGGCTGGGTAAATGTAAAAATTGTCTCCAGTGGGTGTAGGATAGTGTTAATGTACGGGGATCGCTGGGCGGCATGGACTTGGTGGGCCGAAAAGGCCTGTTTCCGGCTGTATATGATATGATATGATATGATATGATAAAATAAAAAATTAAAAATAAATTAAAAAAGACAGTATTCTTATAGTTATTTATCAAAGGGTTAATGTTTTATTCAATATAACTCGAACTTCTCCACATCACAAATACTTTCAATGTTTACCCTTTTGAAAGAAGACTTCCTTTCCCCCCCTTTTTTTGGTCCCTGCCTTGACGGGGCTCTGATTGCACTCACCTCCAGCTTTGTGCAGTCACTTCCATTTACCTCACTCTGCCAAGCCTGGATGAAGAAGATAATGTCATGCAACTGGATATCTTCAGGAGCACATATTCTTTGCTGAATAAAAGAAGACACAAAGTGCTGGAGTAAATCAGCAGAGCAAGCAGCATCGCTGGAGAACATGAACAGGTGACCTTTCAGTGTAGAAAGGGCCTGCAGATTTATGCCGAAATTCTGGACAATAGACAATAGACAATAGGTGAAGGAGTAGGCCATTCGGCCCTTTGAGCCAGCACCACCATTCAATGTGATCATGGCTGATCATTTTCAGTCAGTACCACGTTCCTGCCTTCTCCCCATACCCCCTGACTCCGCTATCCTTAAGAGCTCTATTTAGCTTTCTCTTGAATGCATTCAGAGAATTGGCCTCCACTGCCTTCTGAGGCAGAGAATTCCACAGATTTACAACTCTCCGACTGAAAAAGTTTTTCCTCATCTCCGTTCTAAATGGCCTACCCCTTATTCTCAAACTGTGGCCCCTGGTTCTGGACTCCTGCCACTAACGTGTCCAACCCCTTAATAATCTTATATGTTTCGATAAGATCCCCTCTCATCCTTCTAAATTCCAGTGTATATAAGCCTAGCCGCTCCAGTCTTTCAACATATGACAGTCCCGCCATTCTGGGAATTAACCTAGTACTCTCGATTATTATCCAAAACATATAGCTACAGTATGTGTATGTTGTTCTTTCGTCTATTTAGTATTGTATACTACAGTAGACAGGACTGTTCGGTGAACTTTCGTTATCTTATCAGTGCCGAAACGTAGTGACAATTGTGCACTACCGAGGTGAGGTCTGTTACATGATTTTACCGGTTTATATACAAAACAATGCATCTCAGTCCTAAATGGCCTACCCCTTATTCTTAAACTGTGACCCCCTGGTTCTGGACCTCTTCAACATCGGGAACATTTTTCCTGTATCTAGCCTGTCCTATCCTTTAAGAATTCTATATGTTTCCATAAGATCCCCTCTCATCCTTCTAAATTCCAGTGAATGTAAGCCCAGTCGATCCATTATTTGGTCAAAAGACCAGGACCTTTTCTTGCCTCCAGCTCTTCACCTCTCCTCCCCCCACCCCCACCCCACCCCCCTGCTCCCCCCCTCCCCCACCACTCCACCCTCTACATTGTCTGAAGAAGGGTCCCAATCCGATACGTCACCCATCATTTTTTAGATTTTTTTAGATTTTAGAAATACAGCATGGAAACAGACCCCTTCGGCCCACCGAGTCCGCGCCGCCCAGCGGTCTCCGCACATTAACACTATCCTACACACACTAGGGACAATTTTTACATTTACCCAGTCAATTAACCTACATACCTGTACGTCTTTGGAGTGTGGGAGGAAACCGAAGATCTCGTAGAAAACCCATGCAGGTCACGGGAAGAACGTACAGACTCTGTACAGACGGCGTCCGTAGTCAGGATCGAACCTGAGTCTCCGGCGCTGCATTCGCTGTAAGGCAGCAACTCTACCGCTGCGCCACCGTGCCGCCCTTTTCGACAGAGAGGCTGCCCTGACCCACCGAGGTCCTCCAGCACTTTGTGTCTATATTCGGTATTAACCATCATCTGCAGTGATTTGTTTCTGCACCCTGTCTTAATTATATTTGATCCAATTAAGTTGCAAATTTTACACGAAGAAAGTATAAGTATACTTTGCCTGACGTTGCAGCTGTCAATAACTTTGATTGTTTTAGAATACCACTGACATTCACAAACTATTAAGATCAATTAAACAATTGAAAACAATTACAATATTTTAAAGTTAAATCACTTAAAAACACATTTAAACAATTAAAGCACTAAAGTATGCTTAATTATTTCAAATTAATTTAAATTATACTCTGCAGCTGTTAGGCTCCACTTGAATGAGTAAGCTCACTGTTGCTTGAACCTGCAAGAGATCTCAATGTAAATGTTGGGGGATTTTTTAACTTATGCTCCACTGCTAGACATCAGGCTGTATTCAACAATAGGGGAACAGCTGGAAATCACCAGCAGAATTTGCTATTTTAATGTTTCTTAATATTTTTAAATATTTTAAAAATATTTTAAATATTTTAAAATATATATATTTTTTTCTTGGAGTACACAAGAGGTGATTTCAGTGAGGTATACCAGATTACCAGGAGTCCCGATAAGGTAACTTAGATTAGTTTAGTGATACAATAGACAATAGACAATAGACAATAGGTGCAGGAGGAGGCCATTCAGCCCTTCGAGCCAGCACCGCCATTCAATCAGTACCCCGTTCCTGCCTTCTCCCCATACCCCCTCACTCCGCTATCCTTAAGAGCTCTATCCAGCTCTCTCTTGAAAGCATCCAACGAACTGGCCTCCACTGCCTTCTGAGGCAGAGAATTCCACACCTTCACCACTCTCTGACTGAAAAAGTTCTTCCTCATCTCCGTTCTAAATGGCCTACCCCTTATTCTTAAACTGTGGCCCCTTGTTCTGGACTCTCCCAACATTGGGAACATGTTTCCTGCCTCTAATGTGTCCAATCCCCTAATTATCTTATATGTTTCAATAAGATCCCCCCTCATCCTTCTAAATTCCAGTGTATACAAGCCTAATTGCTCCAGCCTTTCAACATACGACAGTCCCGCCATTCCGGGAATTAACCTAGTGAACCTACGCTGCACGCCCTCAATAGCAAGAATATCCTTCCTCAAATTTGGAGACCAAAA
This sequence comes from Rhinoraja longicauda, assembly GCF_053455715.1. NCBI lineage: Eukaryota > Metazoa > Chordata > Chondrichthyes > Rajiformes > Arhynchobatidae > Rhinoraja > Rhinoraja longicauda. The sequence continues at coordinate 10,552,495 of NC_135960.1, forward strand.
CTGCACACAGTACTCCAGGTGCGGTCTCACCAGGGCCCGGTACAACTGTAGAAGGACCTCTTTGCTCCTATACTCAACTCCTCTTGTTATGAAGGCCAACATTCCATTGGCTTTCTTCACTGCCTGCTGTACCTGCATGCTTCCTTTCAGTGACTGATGCACTAGGACACCCAGATCTCGTTGAACATCCTCTCTTCCTAACTTGACACCATTCAGATAATAATCTGCCTTTCTATTCTTACTTCCAAAGTGAATAACCTCACACTTATCTACATTAAACTGCATCTGCCTTGTATCCGCCCACTCACACAACCTGTCCAAGTCACCCTGCAGCCTGCAGCCTTATTGCACCTTCCTCACAATTCACACTACCCCCCAGCTTAGTATCATCCGCAAATTTGCTAATGGTACTTTTAATCCCTTCATCTAAGTCATTAATGTATATCGTAAATAGCTGGGGTCCCAGCACCGAACCTTGCGGTACCCCACTGGTCACTGCCTGCCATTCCGAAAGGGACCCATTTATCCCCACTCTTTGCTTTCTGTCTGTCAACCAATTTTCTATCCATGTCAGTATCCTACCCCCAATACCATGTGCTCTAATTTTGCCCACTAATCTCCTATACAGCGCGGAAACATGTCCTTTGGCCCACCGAGTCCAGCGATCCCTGTACCACTATCACTATCCTACACACTAGGGACAATTTACAATTTCTACCAAATCCAAATTAACCTACAAAACCTGTGCGCCTTTGGAGCATGGGTGGAAACTGGAGCACCCGGGGAAAACCCAGGCCGGTCACGGGAAGAACGTACAAACTACGTACAGAGTGCACCCAGAGTCAGGATCGAACCCAGGTCTCTGGTGCCATAAGGCAGCAACTCTACTGCTGCGTCACTGTGCCGCCCCGCTACCCCAACGTCCCGCGATGGGAAAATGACTCTTTAGCTCATGCGAAATCTTACCTCTTAGCTCAAGGGTTTTATCAAATGGAAATAACAAACTGTTGGAGGTGTTTAACAGTTCAGATAGCAACTATGGATGGAAATGGAAGATGATGTTTTGGGTTGGGACTCTTCTTCAGAATTAAGTGTATGGATTGAATGCTGGATAATTAGAATGGTATAGATAAGTGGGCTGAAGGGCCTGTTATTGTGTTTAGCGGCATGGTGGCGCAGCGGTAGAGTTGCTGCCTTACTGTGCTAGAGTCCTGGGTTCGATCCTGACTACGGGTGCTGTCTGTATGGAGTTTGTACGTTCACCCCATGAACATGTGGGTTTTCTCCGGGAGCTCTGCTTTCCTCCCACAGTCCAAAGATGTACAGGTCTGTAGGTTAATTGGCTTTGGTAAAGATTGTAAATTGTCATTAGTGTGTAAGGTAGTGACAGTGTACGTTAGTGTGTAAGATAGTGACAGTGTACATTAGTGTGTAAGATAGTGATAGAGATCGCTGGCTGGCGTGGACTCAGTGGGCCAAAGGGCCTGTTTCTGCGATGTATTTCCAAACTAAACTAAACTACTGTGTTGCATGAATTTGAGATCTCAGCAATGAGTGGGATGGGGGTGGGATACGTGTATCTCTGGTCGCCAAATTATAGGAAGGATGTTGACAAAATGGAGAGGGTACAGAGGAGATTTACTAGAATGTTGCCTGGGTTTCAGCACTTAAGCTACAGAGAGAGGTTGAACAGGTTGGGTCTTTATTCTTTGGAGCGTAGAAGGTTGAGGGGGGACTTGATAGAGGTTTTTAAAATTTTAAGAGGGACGGACAGAGTTGACGTAGGTAGGCTTTTCCCTTTGAGAGTGGGGAAGATTCCAACAAGGGGACATAACTTCAGAATTAAGGGACAAAAGTTTAGGGGTAACAAGAGGGGTAACTTCTTTACTCAGAGGGTGGTGGCTGTGTGGAATGAGCTTCTGGTGGAAGTGGTGGAGGCAGGCTCGATTTTATTATTTAAGAGTAAATTGGATAGGTATATGGATGGGAGGGGATTGGAGGGTTATGGTCTGAGAGCAGGTAGATGAGACTAGGTCAGAGAGAGTGGTCGGCGTGGACTGGTAGGGCCGAATGGGCCTGTTTCCGTGCTGTAATTGTTATATGGTTATATGTTATATGTGGAGGCCAACAGAATGAAGATAGACACAAAATGCTGGAGTAATTCAGTGGGACAGGCAGCATCTCTGGAGAGAAGGACTGGGTGACATGTTCCCAATGTTGGGGGAGTCCAGAACAAGGGGCCACAGTTTAAGAATAAGGGGTAGGCCATTTAGAACGGAGATGAGGAAGAACTTTTTCAGTCAGAGAGTGGTGAAGGTGTGGAATTCTCTGCCTCAGAAGGAAGTGGAGGCCAGTTCGTTGGATGCTTTCAAGAGAGAGCTGGATAGAGCTCTTAAGGATAGCGGAGTGAGGGGGTATGGGGAGAAGGCAGGAACGGGGTACTGATTGAGAGTGATCAGCCATGATCACATTGAATGGTGGTGCTGGCTCGAAGGGCTGAATGGCCTCCTCCTGCACCTATTTTCTATTGTCTATTGTCTATTGTGACGTTTCAGTTGGAGACCCTTCTTCAGCAGAATGATGTGGAGCTGTCAACATATCCCAACAAACTTCAGCCCAAAGTAATCTTTTTGAGCGTGGCTGAATATTAGGAGTTAAATAAACTTTTAACGTGGAGATAGAATTATTAGGAAAAATGTTATTTCCTGGCTGTAACATAGTAACCAACAAAATCCCTTCTCCTCAACAAAGGCTAAATGGCTGTTTTAATTAACAGTGATATTTTCACCAAGCCAAATATATTAATATTGTCTATTTGTTAATGTGCCTGTCAGATTTTTTTATCCCTAACCTTTAAAGGTCATATCTCTCCCACTTGTTTCTTGAATTTTTTGTACAGAACAGACAGATTTCACTTGTCTTTTGCAATTTATTATGCTGCAAAAACAATCGCTGTTCCCTTTCATGAAAATGTAATAAATTATTTGCATCATTTCATTTGCATTGGGTTCCATTCAATAAAATTATTTTTCTTAATAGCACTGACTCAATGTTTACTTTAACTAAACATAAATCCTCTACTTTCTGTATCCTTTCGCCCTTAAGTTAAAAAAAAATCCATTTGCATCTGAAAGGAGTTTTAAAGCATTGCTCAGCTATCGAAGGTTGGTGACTATTATTACAGCAAACCCCAATCCCCATCCAAACTCAAGCCTCATATCCACGCCAATAAGCATCATGATAAGGGGCTTCAGTTACCTCCTCAGGAACCCATAGGCACAGTGAGGATCCTCTGTGAGCCCCTCTTCCCATTCCAGTCACATCGGCCTTTGACTCTCACCAACCACGACAGATGCAACATAGAAAACAATTTAGATTAGGCTGCTTCACAGCTTGGTTTGGGAACAGCACCATCCAAGGCCACAAGAAAGTGCCTTCATAACGAGAGGAGTTGAGCACAGGAGCAAAGAGGTCCTTCTGCAGTTATACAGGGCCCTGGTGAGACCACACCTGGAGTATTGTGTGCAGATTTGGTCTCGTGATTTGAGGAAGGACATTCTTGCTATTGAGGGAGTGCAGCGTAGGTTACATAGAAACATAGAAAATAGGTGCAGGAGGAGGCGCAGGAGGAGAGTGGCCAGGATGCGACCCGTCCTTGATTACACTGCTGGCAATGGATGGGAGGTTGGTTTGCGTGATGGTCTAGGCTGCATCCACGATTCACTGCATAGATACATAGATACATAGACAATAGGTGCAGGAGTAGGCCATTTGGCCCTTCAAGCCAGCACCACCATTCATTGTGTGCATGATAGTTTTTTGCAGCAATACGTAGAGGTACCTACCAGAGAAGGGGCAGTGTTGGACCTCCTGTTGGGAAATGAGACGGGTCAGGTGACGGAGGTATGTGTTGAGGAGCACTTTGGGTCTAGTGATCACAATGCCATTAGTTTCAATATAATTATGGAGAAGGTCAAATCTGGACCAAGGGTTGAGATTTTGGATTGGAGAAAGGCTAATTTTGAGGAGATGAGAAAGGATTTAAAAGGAGTGAAATGGGACATTTTGTTTTATGAAAAGGATATAATAGAGAAATGGAGAATATTTAAAGGTGAAATTTTGAGAGTACAGAGTCTTTATGTCCCTGTTCGGTGGAAAGGAAAGAATAATAATTTGAAAGAGCCGTGGTTTTCCAGGGAAATTGGAAACTTGGTTCGGAAAAAGAGGGAGATATACAATAAATATAAGCGGCAGGGAGTAAATGAGGTTCTTGAGGAATATAAAAAATGTAAAAGGAATCTTAAGAAGGAAATTAGAAAAGCGAAAAAAAGATATGAGGTTGCTTTGGCAAGTAATGTAAAAGTAAACCCCAAGGGGTTCTACAGATATGTCAATAGCAAAAGGATAGCGAGGGATAAAATTGGTCCATTAGAGAGTCAGAGTGGACAGCTATGTGCTGAGCCCGAAGAAATGGGGGAGATATGGGAAAACAATTTCTTTTCTTCGGTATTCACCGAGGAGAAGGATATTGAATTATGTGAGGTAAGCGAAACAAGTAGAGTAGTGATGGAAATTATGAGGATTAAAGAAGAGGAGGTACCGACACTTTTGAAAAATATAAAAGTGGATAAGTCTCCAGGTCCTGATAGGATATTCCCTAGGACATTGAGGGAAGTTAGTGCAGAAATAGCAGGGGCTTATGACGGAAATATTTCAATCTCATTAGAAACGGGGATGGTGCCGGAAGATTGGCGCATTGCGCATGTTGTGCCTTTGTTTAAAAAAGGTTCTAAAAGTAAACCTAGCAATTATAGACCTGTTAGTTTGACGTCTGTGGTGGGAAAATTAATGGAAAAGATACTTATGGACAATATATATAATTATATGGATAAACAAGGCCTGATTAGAAACAGTCAACATGGATTTGTGCCGGGAAGGTCATGTTTGACTAATCTTCTTGAATTTTTTGAAGAGGTTACCAGGGAAATTGATAAGGGCAAGGCTGTGGATGTTGTCTATATGGACTTCAGTAAGGCATTTGACAAGGTTCCACATGGTAGGTTGATTAAGAAGGTTAAATCGTTGGGTATTAATAGTGAGGTTGCAAGATGGATTCAACAATGGCTGAATGGGAGATACCAGAGGGTAATGGTTGACAACTGTATGTCAGGTTGGAGGCCAGTGTCTAGTGGAGTACCCCAAGGATCTGTGTTGGGTCCACTGTTGTTTGTCATTTACATTAATGATCTGGATGATGGTGTGGCAAATTGGATTAGTAAATATGCAGATGATACTAAGATAGGTGGTGTAGTTAATAATGAAGTAGAGTTTCAAAGTCTACAGAGAGACTTGGGCCTTTTGGAAGGGTGGGCTGAAAGATGGCAGATGGAGTTTAATGCTGATAAGTGTGAGGTGCTGCATTTTGGTAGGATAAATCAAAATAGGACGTACAGGGTAAATGGTAGGGAATTGAGGAATGCAGTGGAACAGAGGGATCTGGGAATAACTGTGCATTGTTCCCTGAAGGTGGAATCTCATGTGGATAGGGTGGTGAAGAAGGCGTTTGGTATGCTTGCCTTTATAAATCAGAGCATCGAATATAGAAGTTGGGATGTAATGTTATAATTGTACAGGGCATTGGTGAGGCCGAATCTGGAGTATGGTGTGCAGTTCTGGTCGCCAAATTATAGGAAGGATGTCGACAAAATGGAGAGTGTACAGAAGAGATTTACTAGAATGTTGCCTGGGTTTCAGCACTTAAGCTACAGAGAGAGGTTGAACAGGTTGGGTCTTTATTCTTTGGAGCGTAGAAGGTTGAGGGGGGACTTGATAGAGGTTTTTAAAATTTTAAGAGGGACGGACAGAGTTGACGTGGGTAGGCTTTTCCCCTTGAGAGTGGGGAAGATTCCAACAAGGGGACATAACTTTAGAATTAGAGCAGGTAGATGAGACTAGGTCAGAGAGAGTGGTCGGCGTGGACTGGTAGGGCCGAACGGGCCTGTTTCCGTGCTGTAGTTGTTATATGGTTATATAGTTATATGGTGATCATGGCTGATCATCCACAATCAGTAACCCGTGACTGCCTTCTCCCCATATCCGCTAGCCCCTAGAGCTCTATCTAACTCTCTTTTAAATTCGTCCAGTGAATTGGCCTCTACTGCCTTCTGTTTTCAGAGAATTCCACAAATTCACAACGCTCTGGGTGATAAAGGTTAATTCCCGGGATGGCGGAACTGTCATATGATGAAAGAATCGAGTGACTGGGCTTGTATTCACTAGAATTTAGCAGGATGAGAGGGGATCTTATAGAAACATATAAAATTATTAAGGGATTGGACACGCTAGATGCAGGAAACATGTTCCTGATGTTGGTGGATCCAGCACCAGGGGCCACAGTTTAAGAGTAAGGGGTAGGCCATTTAGAACCGAGATGAGGAAAACGTTTTCACACAGAGAGTTGTGAATTTGTGGAATTCTCTGCCTCAGAGGGCAATGGAGGCCGATTCACTGGATGCATTCAAAAGTTAGATAGATCTCTTAGGGCTAGCAGAATCAAGGGGTATGGGGAGAAGCCAGGAACAGGGTCCTGATTGTGGATGATCAGCCATGATCACATTGAATGGCGGTGCCGGCTTCAAGGGCCGAATGGCCTCCTCCTGCACCTATTGTCTATGTATCTATGTATCTATGCAGTGAATCGTGGACGCAGCCTAGACCATCACGCAAACCAACCTCCCATCCATTGCCAGCAGTGTAATCAAAGACGAGTCGCATCCTGGCCACTCCCTCCTCTCCCCTCTCCCATCGGGCAAAAGGTAAAGAAGTGTGAAAATGCACACCTCCAGGGACAGTTTCTTTCCCACTATTATCAGGCCACTGAACTACCCTATCGACAACTAGAGAGAGGTCCTGAGCTACTATCTACCTCACTGGAGATCCTCGGACTACTATCTTCCTCTTTGGTAACCCTCGGATTATACTTGATTGGTCTTTGCTGGCTTTACCTTGCACTAAACGTTATTCCCTTATCATGTATCTATACACTGTAAATGGCTTGATTGTAATCATGCATTGTCTTTCTTTCTGCTGACTGGATAGCAACGCAACAAAAGCTTTTCACTGTACCCAAGTTCATGTGGCAATAAACTAAATTAAACTTAATAATAGTGTGTATATTCTGCACAGGTAAAATCCACCATAAGCCCTTTTGTGCAAGAGCTGAGGACATCTATTTCTATCTTTTTCTAATCCTTGGTATCAATTTGTCAACACTGTACTAATATTACCTCTCTACATGAATCCCCTTTCCATGGGTTACTTGAGGGGCTTTCTTTGATGCCGAAACAAGGAACTGCAGAGGCTGGTTTACAAAAGAAGTCAAAAAGTGCTGGGGTAACTCAGTGGGTCAGCAGCATGTCTGGAGAACACGGATAGATGACATCCCGGGGAACCACGCGTGCGGGCGGCGGGAGTGTCCCGGGGAGCCACGCGGACACGATCCACCCGCCGCACAACCCCACCGCCGCCGACCAGAATGACGACCGAAGACCGGAACGCGCCCCGGTGGGCCGGACTTGCCCCACAGGCATCATAGGGGTCTGCAGTGAAGCCGGGTGGCAAGGCCTGTCTGGGCCGAAAGAGCCTCAGCGGTAGCGGCGATGGGAGCCTTGGCAGTGGCAGCAGGAGACTCGGCGGTAGCGGGAGCCTCAGCGGCAGTGGGGCCTCGGCGGCGGCGGCGGCTGTAGCATCGGTGGCGGTGGAGGTTCGCGGTCGATGAGCATGAGGGGGGAGGGGAAGACAATGGGGACCCGGCCTGCGGGGACCGCCGTGAAGAGCAATGGAGGAACTGGCGTGGGGGACCACCGTGAAGAACAATGGAGGACCCGGTGTGGGGGACCACCTTGATGGACGGTGGGAGAACAAAGGAGAACCTGGTGTGGGGGATTAAGGGCGGGGGGGCACTAGTTTAGAATCATCTGCCCAGCGGATCAGTCTGTGTTTGGTTTGTTTGTTCGTTTGTTCTGGTGAACGCACTGTGCACACGGCTGCCAGCTAACAGTCACTTGTCTTTTTAATTTTGTTTTCACTTTTAATTTCACGTTTTTGTGTCCCTTGTAGGTTGTGACTGTCGGCAGACCAATTTCCCTCCTGGGAGGGATAAAGTTTTATCGTATTGTATTATCGTAGCGTATTGTTTTGGGTCTTGACCAGAAACGTCACCTATCCACATCCTCCAGAAACACTGCCTGACCTATTGAATTATTCCATCACGTTGTGTCTGCTTTAAAAAAAAATCTTGCCTGTCCTCAAGTTTTCAAACTAATATATTAATCACTTTTAACTCCCATCTTCAAATCATACAAGTGGTACGTGTATTTAACCCATAGGTTACTTCAGGCTGATGGAACATTTGCACCTTCCGTGGTTTAGTAAGCAATTAACTTTCCGTCCTTTGGTCCCTGAAATCAGGTCCTGATTGACAAAGCCCCTGGAGCAAAGAACCTCCTCACCAGAACCATCAAGTTTCCATTCCAGCCAAGCCATATTGTTTATAGAGTCATAGGTCTATGTGGCACATAATAGTCTCTTCAGCCCACTTTGTCCACGCTGGCCAAGTTGCATTCTGGGCTAGCCCAATTTGCCTGCATTTGGCCCATAGCCCTCTAAACCCATCTATCCATACATCTTACAAAATATCTTTGAAAAGGTGTCATTGTTTCTACTTCCATAGCTTCCACTGGAAGCTCATTCCAAATATGGATTACCCACTGAGTGAAAATGTTGCCTCTGTTGTCCTGTCCTTCTTAAATCTCTCCCCTCGTAGCTTGAACCTATGCCCTCAGGTTTTAGAATCCTCGACTCTGGAAACAAGACTGAGAGTTCAAATTATCCATGCTCCACATGATCTTGTCCACCTGAAGTAGGTTATCCCTCAGCGTCCTGCGCTCCAAAGAAAAAAAGGTCCCAGCTTTTCCAACCTCTCGCTATAACTCAAGCCTGCAAGGCCACATCACACAGTGCCCAGCACAATGGCTCAGCAATAGAGTTGCTGCCTTACAGCTGCAGAGACACGGATTCAATCCTGACTAAGGGTGCTTCACAAGGTCGCAAGTTATAGGAGTAGATTTAGGCCGTTCGGCACATCGAGTCTACTCCTGCTGATCTCTGCCTCCTAATCCCATTTCCCTGCCTTCTCCCCAAAACCCATGACACCCGTTCTAATCAAGAATTTGTCTATCTCTGCCTTAAAAATATCCACTGACTTGGCCTCCACAGCCCTCTGTGGCAATGAGTTCCACAGATAAACTACCCTCCGACTAAAGAGGTTCCTCCTCACTTCCTTTCTAAAAGATCCCCCTTTAATTCTGAGGCTATGACTCTCCCACCAGTGGAAACATCCTTTCCACATTCACTCGGTCAATGGCTTTCATTATTCTGTAAGTTTCAATGAGGTCCCCCCCTGAACAAACTCTGCTTGTCAGTGCAGCGTTTATATGTCCTCCCTGTGACTGTGTGGGTTTTCTCCGGGTGCTCGGTTTCCTCCCACACTTCAAAGACGAGCAGGTTTGAAGGTGAACTGGCTTCTGCAAATTGTCCCTAATCTGTAGGATCGAACTAGTGTATGGGGATCGTTGGTTCGGCGCGGACTTGGTGTGCCGAAGGGCCTGTTTCCACACCCTATCTCTAAAACATCCTGGTGAATCTCTTCTGCACCCTTTCCAACTTAATGACATCTTCCCCGTCAGTATACTTACCAGTTGCCAGACAGCCTCAATATGGCAAATGTCTCTGAATTTCACAAGGTCTGAAATATGTTCAAAAATCATTAAAAACATATTAATCTAACGATTACGAACAGGCGCACCTGTCACTACGTTTGATAACTATTATTTAATAACCTTTATCAAAATGTTAATTAATTCCTAAGCCGCCCAAGGCAATAACGATAAGTAAATTAGGTTTGTATCAGTAGACAGTCAGGGTTTTGTATGCCACTTTTAACACATTTTCCTTTAAAAGTTGAAAATAATTGGGCTCCCACTATAATGTTCCTTCAAATATCTAACAGCTGAGCTCAAAAATATTCTTTTTATTCACAAAATGCTGGAGTAACTCAGCAGGTCAGGCAGCATCTCGGGAGAGAAGGAATGGGTGACGTTTCGGGTCAAGACCCTTCTTCAGACTGATGTCAGGGGGTGGGACAAAGGAAGGATATAGGTGGAGACAGGAAGATAGAGGGAGATCTGGGAAGGAGGAGGGGAAGGGAGGGACAGAGGAGCTATCTGAAGTTGGAGAAGTCGACGTTCATACCACCGGGCCGCAAACTGCCCAGGCGAAATATGAGGTGCTGCTCCTCCAATTTCCGGCGGGCCTCACTATGGCACTGGAGGAGGCCCATGACAGAGAGGTCAGACTGGGAATGGGAGGGGGAGTTAAAGTGCTGGGCCACCGGGAGATCAGTTGCGTTAATGCGGACCGAGCGCAGGTGTTCAGCGAAGCGATCGCCGAGTGTTCGCTTGGTTTCGCCGATATAAATAAGTTGACATCTAGAGCAGCGGATGCAATAGATGAGGTTGGAGGAGGTGCAGGTGAACCTCTGTCTCACCTGGAAAGACTGTTTGGGTCCTTTGATGGAGTTGAGGGGGGAGGTAAAGGGACAGGTGTTGCATCTTGTGCGGTTGCAAGGGAAAGTGCCCGGGGTTAGGGTGGTTTGGGTAGGAAGGGACGAGTGGACCAGGGAGTTGCGGAGGGAACGGTCTCTGCGGAACGCAGAGAGGGGAGGGGATGGGAAGATATGGCCAGTGGTGGGGTCCTGTTGTAGGTGACGGAAATGTTGCTGGATGATATGTTGGATCCGCTGGCTGGTGGGGTGGAAGGTGAGAACGAGGGGGATCCTGTCCTTGTTGCGAGTGGGGGGAGGGGGAGCAAGAGCGGAGCTGCGGGATGTAGAAGAGACCCTAGTGAGAGCCTCATCTATAATGGAGGAGGGGAAGCCCCGTTTTCTGAAAAACGAGGACATCTCGGAAGCCCTAGTCTGAAACACCTCATCCCGGGCGCAGATGCAGCGTAGACGGAGGAATTGGGAGTAGGGGATAAACTTTTTGCAGGGGACCGGGTGGGAAGAAGTGCAGTCCAGATAGCTTTGCGAGTCGGTGGGCTTGTAGTAAATGTCCGTCACTAGTTTTTCTCCTGTGATGGAGATGGTGAGGTCCAGAAACGGGAGGGAGATGTCAGAGATAGTCCAGGTATATTTAAGGGCAGGATGGAAATTGGAGGTGAAGTGTATGAAGTCAGTGAGTTCTGCATGGGTGCAAGAGGTAGCACCAATACAGTCATCGATGTAGCGGAGGTAGAGTTCGGGGATGGGGCCAGTGTACGTCTGGAACAGGGATTGTTCGACGTACCCGACAAAGAGGCAGGCGTAGCTAGGGCCCATGCGAGTGCCCATAGCTACGCCTCTGGTTTGGAGGAAGTGGGAGGAGTCAAAGGAGAAGTTGTTGAGGGTAAGAACCAGCTCTGCTAGGCGGAGGAGAGTGTTGGTCGATGGGGATTGGCTGGTTCTACGGTCGAGGAAGAAACGGAGGGCTTCAAGACCATCCTTGTGGGGGATGGAAGTGTAGATTGACTGGACATCCATGGTGAAAATGAGGGATGGGGGCCTGGGAACCGGAAGTTATCCAGGAGATGGAGAGTGTGTGAGGTGTCTTGGACGTAGGTGGGGAGGGATTTAACCGGGGGGATAGGATGGAGTCGAGGTAGGTAGAGAAAATATTCTTCTTGTATTCCACCCACAAGGCTCTGAATGGCAAGGAAATCTGCCTCACTTGTTCTAGCAAACACATTCCTCAAATTGTTTGTGGATGATTTATCATATGGACATTCCTTTATTCTGTTGTTTTCGCAGCTAATAGCAGAGGCAGTGAGAAACACAAAATACATGCAAGTACTTTTCTCTCCATTAAACAACAAATTTAACACAGTGAAATATGCCAATGCACAGCAGAAACGGGCCCTTCGGCGCGCTGAGCTGAGTCCACGACGACCAGTGAACCCCATACACTAGCACCGTCCATATCATATCATATCATATCATATATATACAGCCGGAAACAGGCCTTTTCGGCCCTCCAAGTCCGTGCCGCCCAGTGATCCCTGCACATTAACACTATCCTTCCTACACCCACTAGGGACAAATTTTACATTTTACACAGCCAATTAACCTACATACCTGTACGTCTTTGGAGTGTGGGAGGAAACCGAAGATCTCGGAGAAAACCCACGCAGGTCACGGGGAGAACGTACAAACTCCTTACAGTGCAGCACCCGTAGTCAGGATCGAACCTGAGTCTCCGGCGCTGCATTCGCTGTAAAGCAGCAACTCTACCGCTGCGCTACTGTGCCGTCCAACATGCTAGGGATGATTTACAATTTTACCGAAGATAATTAACCAACAAACCTTTGCTCCTTTGGGGTGTGGGAGGAAACTGGATTACCCAGAGTAACTCAATAGACAATAGACAATAGGTGCAGGAGGAGGCCATTCGGCCCTTCAAGCCAGCACCGCCATTCAATGTGATCATGGCTGAACATTCTCAATCAGTACCCCGTTCCTGCTTTCTCCCCATACCCCCAGACTCCACTATCCTTAAGAGCTCTATCTAGCTCTCTCTTGAATGTATTCAGAGAATTGGCCTCCACTGCCCTCTGAGGCAGAGAATTCCACAGATTCACAACTCTCTGACTGAAAAAGTTTTTCCTCATCTCAGTTCAAAATGGCCTACCCCATATTCTTAAACTGAGGCCCCTGGTTCTGGGCTCCCCCAACATTGGGAACATGTTTCCTGCCTCTAACTTGTCCAACCCCTTAATAATCTTATACGTTTCGATAAGATCTCCTCTCATCCTTCTAAATTCCAGTGTATACAAGCTTAGTCGCTCCAGTCTTTCAACATATGACAGTCCCGCCATTCCTGGAATTAACCTAGTAAACCTACGCTGCACGCCTTCAGCGGGAAAGGCAGCATTTTGTGTCTATGTTAGGAAAACATTAAGTTCCAGTAAGTTCCATTAAGTTCCATATAAGGGGACCGACCCAAAACGTCACCAATCCATGTTCTCCAGAGATGCTGCCTGACCTGCTGAGTTACTCCAGCACTTTGTGTCTATCTATTAAATTCTACTAATAAGCTCCAACTGGGACGAAACAGGTTAAAAATGAAATGTCCTCTACTCCTGGAACTATAACTTTCACACACACACACACACACACACACACACACACACACACACACACACACACACACACACACACACACACACACACACACACACACACACACACACACACACACACACACACACACACACACACAATATATATTGGACGGCTTTGCACAGACTCCTGTTCTCTTTTTCTCACATCAGATTGATCTTGACAGCAGCCAAAAGGTATCCTGGTCCCAATTGTAGTCATGCCTACCACGACAGCAAGAAGAGGAGACTGAATGTTAAAAGCCTCTGCTGGCATATACTGCATGCAAAATATTACAGCCTGCCGATGCCCAGCAAAAGCCAAAAGAAAAAAAAGCCTTTAAATACAGACGATAAAGGATCACAGAAAGACCAACACTGCAAACATAACATTACACCACAGCGGTCAAAGAATCGAGCAAACAGTTCGGAATTAACTCTGTGGCATTTAGTCATCTGCTCCCTGCAGCAATTAAACTGAAAACACTCTGGGCTAGAATTTTATTTCTGTGTGCAGTATTTTATTATGCCCTATGCAATGTTTTTTCTTTCCTACGATTAATCGATGAAAGCATACATCTGGGAATACAGTGCTCATTTGGGAATTGTGTTATGGTCTAGTTTAGTTTAGTTTAGAGATACAATGTGGAAACAGGCCCTTCGGCCCAACGAGACCACACCGACCAGCGATCTCACCGTACACCAGCACTCTCCTACACACGAGGGACAATTTTTAATTTTTACCGAAGACAAATTAACCTACAAACCTGTACGTGTTTGGAATGTGGGAGGAAACCGGAGCTCCTGGAGAAAACCCACACAGTCACGGGGAGAAAGTACAAAACTCCGTACAGACACCGACCGTAGTCAGGATGGAACCAGGGTCTCTTGCCGCTGTAAGGCAGCAACTCTACCGCTGCGCCACCATGCCACAACTTGGGGATTGTTTTTTCTCTAGAATGCAGGAGGCTGCTGGGAGAGGTCAACCTGATAGAATTTTGAGGGGCATAGATTGGGTAGGCATTCAGAACCTTTATCCCAGGGCAGAAATGTCAAAGGCTAGAGGGCATTACTTTAAGGTGAGCGTGGCAAAGTTTAAAGGAGGTGCGTGGGGCATATCTTTTAAGAGGTGGGTGGGTGCTGCGACCCGCTGCCAGGGATGGTATCAGAGGCAGATACGATAGTGGTATACAAAGATAGGCACATGGATATGAAGGGAATGGAGGGATATAGATACTGTGCAGGTACATGATAAGTCCATCTTGCTCTATGTTTGGCAAAGACATTGTGGGCATATTCTGTTCTTGTACAGCCTGTTCTTGTGCTGTACTGTTCTATACATTGTTTTATAATACATGAAACAGTACATTTTTCCAAGGCTGTTCGGTCATTCATGGTTGAATTTTACCTTGTCGATTGTTCCCAGTATCTCTTGATTCAATTACTGTGTCCAATAATCTTACAAACACAACCTTGGATATAATAATGATAATAATAATAATGCATTACATTTATATAGCGCTTTTCAAACACTCAAAGACGCTTTACAGGGATTTCTAGAACATAGAGAAGTGAATAAATAGATAAATAAGTAAACGAACAGAGAAAGGAGACAGAAGGTGAGGTGACCTTCAGTGGTTGAAGGCAGTGCTGAAGAGGTGAGACTTCAGTGATGTTTTGAATGTGGTGAGTGAGGAGGAGTCTCTGACGGTTTGGGGTAGTGAGTTCCATAGGGTGGGAGCAGCGATGGAGAAAGCCCTGTCCCCCCAGGATCTGTGTTTGGTCCGGATGGGGGGGGACAGGAGGTTGGCAGCAGCAGAGCGGAGGGTGCAGGTGGGAGTGTGCCTGTGGAGGAGGTCAGTCAGGTAGGATGGGGCCAGGTTATGGAAAGGGGGAATCTCCTGTGCTGTGATTTTTCATGTTTGATGTTTCCACGTAAGGTGGCTCAAGAAGTAAGAAGAAAAACACACGCCATGGAGGAGACAGAGGCAAGAACACACAACCCAAAGTTTAATCAAAACTTTCAATAGCAACGCCGGGGAGGTTGGAAGATTGGAAGGTTGGGGAAGTGGTCTCCAGACATTGGTACACAGGTAGCTGAAATCAGAAACGGTGACGAAGGAACAGAACTATTCGGAGTTTTAAGTTCTGTTGACAAGATGAAGAAAAAGACCTTAGTGCAACCACATAATGTGGCATTTAGCCCACCCAAGGGCAATTTTATTGTTGGCCCATAAAGTACACTCTTTGAGATATGTTCTCCCTCAATCAGCCCAGTTCTCCCTCTATCTTCCTGTCTCCACCTATATCATTCCTTTGTCCCGCCCCTCCTCCCCCCCCCCCCCCCCCCCCCGACATCAGTCTGAAGAAGGGTCTCGACCCGAAACGTCACCCGTTCCTTCTCTCCTGAGATGCTGCCTGACCCGCTGAGTTACTCCAGCATTTTGTGAATAAATACCTTCTCTTTGAGATATTTTCATCGTAAGCCAATCATATTTTTTGGCAAAAGTGACAACATTTCTAAGTAAGAATTCAATATTACACATCTGCATGTAAGTTATCACTCAGTTATGATCTAATATGGGGTGGCACAATGGCGCAAGAGGCAGTACAGGGGCGCAGCGGCAGAGTTGCTGCCTTACAACGCCAGAGACCCAGATTTGATCCGGTCTACGGGTGTTTTGTATGTTCTCCCTGTGGCCGTGGGTTTTCGCCAGGTGCTCCGGTTTCCTTCCACACTCCAAAGACGTACCGATTTGTAGGTTAATTTGGCTTCGGTAAAAATTGTAAATTGTCCCCTAGTGTGTAGGATAGCGTTAGTGTCTGGGTGATCGGCTGGTTGGCGTGGACTCGGTGGGCCTGTTTCCACGCTGTATCTCTAAAGTCAACTACTAATGTAATAGAATATTGTTGTTTGATGTGAATGAATCCCATACACATTAACTTTCAGTTGAGTTCTTAGAAACGTAGAAACATAGAAAATAGGTGCAGGAGTAGGCCATTCGGCCCTTCGAGCCTGCACCGCCATTCAATGTGATCATGGCTGATCATCCAACTCAGTATCCTGTACCTGCCTTCTCTCCATACCCCCTGATCCCTTTAGCCACAAGGGCCACATCTAACTCCCTCTTAAATATAGCCAATGAACTGGCCTCAACTACCTTCTGTGGCAGAGAATTCCACAAATTCACCCCTCTCTGTGTGAAAAAAAACTTTCTCATCTCCGTCCTAAAAGACTTCCCCCTTATCCTTAAACTGTGACCCCTTGTTCTGGACTTCCCCAACATCGGGAACAATCTTCCTGCATCTAGCCTGTCCAACCCCTTAAGAATTTTGTAAGTTTCTGTAAGGTCCTCCCTCAATCTTCTAAATTCCAGCGAGTACAAGCCGAGTCTATCCAGTCTTTCTTCATATGAAAGTCCTGCCATCCCAGGAATCAATCTGGTGAACCTTCTCTGTACTCCCTCTATGGCAAGAATGTCTTTCCTCAGATTAGGAGACCAAATCTGTACGCAATACTCCAGGTGCGGTCTCACCAACGCCCTGTACAACTGCAGCAGAACCTCCCTGCTCTTATACTCAAAGGTTACAAGGTTATGAGTGGGATTACATTACTAGGTTATGAGTGGGATTGGTATATCTTTTTAGTACGGCATACAATTCGAATATCAGAGAACGCATATCGGGAAATAGGAGACAATGTCACGCTGAAGTTTATCACACAAGTTAAAGGAAGTTGTGGAATCAGTTAACAGAACAGATCTGGACAGAACAGATTTAAAAGGCAAATTTAATTCTGTTTTTAGAGGCAGAATTGACTAATGAGGTGAGAAAGAAACTAAGTAAGTTTAGTCTCCAAAGGAAGATTTGTATTTGTATTTTGTAGACCAATTTAGTTCTTCCTCGTTTAAAAGTCGGAATTAGTATTGATAATTACCATTCAGACATTTAATAGGGTATTTATTCATTGAGGCTAAGCAATTGTGTATTAGAAATGATAGTGTTGTTTCAACGAAAGGCTTCAATTATCATTAGTTCCTATTGCCATCAAATCTTAATAACTGTTATCACAAGCGAGTCAATAAACACAATGAAGTCACCATTAAATCCCACCACATTGCCACTATTAAGATAATTTTATCTTGATGCTCAGGACACCAAGTTTTTGTCTGACTAGGAAAATGCATTTTAGAGCATAGTTCCCCAAAGTTGTTGTTATGGGTGAATGGAGGGATACAACAGTTTAGTTTGGACAACTCTTTAGTCAGAGGGTGGTGAATCTGTGGAATTCATTGCCACAGAACGCAGTAGAGGCCAAGTATGGGTGTCAGGAGTTATGGGGAGAAGGCAGGAGAATGGGGTTAAGAGGGAAAGATAGATCAGCCATGATTGAATGGCGGAGTAGAATTAATGGGCCAAATGGCCTAATTCTGCTCCTTTAGCTTATGACCTTATGACCTTATTACAAGGAACTGCAGACGCTGGTTTACAAAAGAAGGAAAAAAGTGCTGGTGTAACTCAGTGGTTCAGCAGCATCTCTGGCGAACATGGACCTATCCATGTTCTTCAGAGATGCTGCCTGACCTGTTGAGTTATTCCAGCATGTTGCGACAGCTTTCTTTGATTCTTGACTGTCCTGAAGTTTTCAAACTAATACATTAATAATTTTTAACTCCCATCTTCAAATTACACCAGTGGTGTAATCTAAGGCAGAGATAAATAGATTCTTGATGAGTCCGGGTGTCAGGGGTTATGGGGAGAAGGCAAGAGAACGGGGTTAGGAGGGGAAGATAGATCAGCCATGATTGAATGCCGGAGTAGACTTGATGGGCCAAATGGCCTAATTCTGATCCTATCACTTATGAACTTATGAACAGGAGAGCAGGGACCAGTTTTGGGGGCATGGGCTGGCAGTGGTCTAAATGGCATTCTCCTATTCCAGTGTTGCCATGGGGAATGACTTTGGTGCCAAGAGCACCAATTGACCATCAACCTTTGGCAGATTGATGGGAGAGGGCAGATTTGTATCTGATTTTTAATTAATGAATGCAATGTTCTTCCTTTGTCCTTCCTTTGTCCCGCCCCCCTGACAACAGTCTGAAGAAGGGTCTCGACCCAAAACGTTGCCCATTCTTTCTACTGAAGCCTGTCTATCGGACCACAGCGCTATCATTTTTGACGCATCTCTGCCTTTATCTCCCGCAAAATCTCATCTCCCTGTTCGCTACTCCCGCGACATAAATTCATTGACTGCCAGTAAATTCTCCGAGGCTCTCACAGCTGCCCCCAACATCTGCACTATTGAGGCCTCTCCCCCCCATCTCAGCACTGAGGATCTCGCCTCTTTATTTAATATCACTTGCTCTTCCATCCTGGATTCTATCGCTCCCCTTAAAATGAAAAAGCCTAAGCCCAAAGGTCGGCCGTGGCTCAATGACTCCACCAAAGCCCTAAGAAGGGAGTGCAGAAAATCAGAAAGGAGGTGGAAATGTGACAAGCTTCAAATTTCCTTCGAAATTCTGAGAAACAATCTTCTCAAATACCAGGAAGCAGTAAAGTCTGCTAGAGCACAATACTTCTCCGACCTTATTTCCAAAAACTCTCATAACTCCAAGGTCCTATTTAGAACAATTACCTCTGTCATATGTCCCGCCCCCAGTACCAGCTTAGTTGGGTCCCCTGCTAAGTGCGAAGAATTCGCTAAATTTTTCACCAACAAAGTTGAGAACATTAGAATGAACATTTCCCCTCCCACCCGTGACCTAGCTGTCTCACTAGTCTGTCCATCTAAATTGGACTGCTTCCAACCCATCACTCTATCCTCCCTTGCAAAGCTTGTCTCCGCTATGAAACCTACAACCTGCCCCCTTGATTCTGCCCCCACTGCCCTTCTGAAGGATGTCATTGCCATAGCCGGTCCCAGCATCCTCTCTATTATCAACAGTTCTCTGGCCACTGGCACTGTTCCAACCAGTTTCAAGCACGCGGTGGTCCAGCCCCTACTGAAAAAACCTAACCTAGACCCCACCTTGCCTAGCAACTACAGACCCATTTCCAAACTGCCATTCCTGTCAAAAGTCCTTGAAAAGGCAATCCTAAACCAATTAGTGCCCTACCTGCACCAAAACACCATCCTGGAAAGTTTCCAGTCAGGTTTCAGAGCCCACCACAGCACAGAGTCTGCCTTGTTGAAGGTACACAACGACCTGCTTCTCGCCATCGACATCGGCGACTGTGCAATCCTGCTCCTTCTCGACCTCAGCGCAGCGTTCGATAAAGTGGACCACACCATCCTTATTGACCGTCTCCGGTACGCGGTTGGCATTGATGGCACTGCCCTGAGCTGGTTCGCTTCGTACCTCAAAGATAGGAGTTTCGCCATCAACATAGGCAGTTATTCCTCTGCTCCAGCTAGCCTCTCCTGCGGAGTTCCACAAGGCTCCATCCTAGGCCCCATTCTCTTCTCTCTATACATGCTCCCCCTTGGCCAAATCATTCAAAGGCACGGCATTTCTTTCCACTGCTATGCCGATGACACTCAGCTTTACCTCCCCCTGAAACTCAACAACCAGTTAAATTTAAACAGCCTCTTACACTGCCTTGAGGACATAAAATGTTGGATGGCACAGAACTTCCTCCAATTAAATGAGAGCAAGTCTGAGATCATCCTATTCGGCCCCCCCGACTCCATCAAATTGATAACAGGCAGTCTTGGAAGTCTATCCTGCCTAGTCAAACCGCATGTCAAAAACCTCGGCATGATATTTGACTCTGCATTAAAATTTGATAAGCAAGTCAACGCTGTGGTAAAAGCCAGCTTCTTCCAACTTCGAACAATAGCTAAAATCAAACCTTTCCTCCAATTCGACGACACAGAAAAAATCATTCACGCTTTCATTTCCTCCCGCCTAGACTACTGCAACTCCCTATACACTGGGATCAGCCAATCTTCCCTGTCCCGCCTGCAACTGGTCCAAAACGCCGCAGCGAGACTCCTGACGGGTACCCGTAAAAGGGACCACATCACCCCGATTCTGGCCTCTCTCCACTGGCTCCCTGTACGGTACAGAATCAACTTCAAGCTCCTCCTATTCACGTATAAAGCCCTAAATGGACACTCCCCCCCCCCACATCAAAAATCTTCTAACCCCCTCTCTAACTCCAGGTCCCTCAGGTCGGCCGACTTGGGGCTACTCACTATCCCGCGGTCTAGGCTTAAGCTCAGGGGTGACTGCGCTTTTGCGGTTGCAGCTCCTAGACTGTGGAACAGCATCCCTCTCCCCATCAGAACTGCCCCCTCCATCGACTCCTTTAAGTCCAGGCTCAAAACCTATTTCTACTCCCTAGCGTTTGAGGCTCATTGAGGAGGCGCTGTGAACTGTTTGCGTGCTACTGTATGTTTCATTTTTTTTCCCATTGGAACCTAATCAGATGTACAGCACTTTGGTCAACGTGGGTTGTTTTTAAATGTGCTATACAAATAAAATTGACTTGACTTGACTTGACTTCTCTCCTGAGATGCTGCCTGACCTGCTGAGTTACTCCAGCATTTTGTGAATAAATACCTTTGCAATGTTCAATAATGTGCCTTTGCTGCACGATCTTCAGTAATAGGGTAAGAATTATCTTCATTAAATATAAAGCCCAGTTGTATCTATAATGTTTTGGTAAAATGCTTTGGAATCGAATACATTACTTTTCTCGGCCAAAGCACTAACCGTTGGAAGAACACAGTGGGCCAGGCAGCATTGAGGGAATGGATAGGCAGCATTTTTGGGTCAGGATCCTTCTCCGAAATGTCACCTATTCTTTCCCTCGACAGATGCAACTTAACCCCGTTGAGTTCATCCAACACTTTGTGTTTTTTCTCAAACTTCCAGCATCTGCAGTTCTTTGTGTTTCCAAATTATTTTCTTCTTTCTTAACCGAGAAGCAATCAATTCTTTCTGTCCTGCATTGCAGTTAATTTACATCACAACAAAATGAAAGGTATATGTTTTGAAGGACGTATTCCTATTGTTGTCTATCACCACGTTGACTACATGCCACAGCCACCTACCTTCCAATCCTTTATGGAGAAAAGAACTGTGAAATGAACCAGCACGGTTGCAGGTTTGATACCCAGTAAATTGGTAATGAAAAACCATGATATTAAATCTTGAGCATTTTCTTGAAGTTCTTCAAGAGAACAATATCAAACGCAATCTGACACCAATCCACATATGGAGATGTTAGGTAAGATAATTAAAAATGTGATTAAAAAGATAGGTTGTGCCTAGAATATAAGACAATACAGCTAAAGCAAAAGGCCCTTTGGCCCACAATGTCCGTGCTAAGACCAATCCTTACATGCCTACAGATAATCCATATGCTTCCATCCCTTGTATATCCACGTGCTTATCCAAATGTCTCTTAGATGCCATTATTTTAGATTTAGAGATACAGCGCAGAAACAGGCCCTTCGGCCCACCGGGTCCGTGCCGCCCAGCGATCCCCGCACACTAACACTATCCTACACCCACGAGGGACAATTTTTACATTTGCCCAGCCAATTAACCTACATACCTGTACGTCTTTGGAGTGTGGGAGGAAACCGAAGATCTCGGAGAAAACCTACGCAGGTCACGGGGAGAACGTACAAACTCCGTACAAACGGCGCCCGTAGTCAGGATCGAACCTAAGTCTCCGGCGCTGCATTCGCTGTAAGGCAGCAACTCTACCGCTGCACCACCCGTGCCATATCAGCCTCCACAGCCACCCCCAACAGTGCATTCCAGACACTAACCAACCTTTGTGTAAAATGACCAGCCCCACACATCTCCTTTAAACTTTGGCTCTCTCATCTTAAAGCTATGCCTTCTACCGTTTAAATATTTCCAATCTGGGCAATAGATTTGTCTACCCGATCTATGCATCTCACAATTTTATTGTGAAGACGTTAGAGATATTTTAGAGATTTACAGCGCGGAAACAGGCGTGGAAGTGACTTGTTCACATCATTATAGATTATGCATGAAGAATAATAATGTGAACAAGTCACTGAAAGAAGTTGTTATCCATTGAGCTTAGTACAGAGGACTCCAGTGCCTTTTGGAAGGCACAGTGAATAATGGTCTGGAAAGGTTACGATACGATACGATACAATTCGATTCGATTCGATTCGATATGATACGACACGATACGATACGATACGATGCTCTACGATACGATGCTCTACGATACGCTACATCTGCCAACAGTCATAAAAACAAAATACATGAATCAAGAAATTTAAGTGGCGAATGAAAATGATTGAGGATGTGCAAAAATTGGGGGGGGGGGGGGGGGAGATGGAAGGGGGTGTCGGGCTACTCCATGACACAAGGGGGAGGAGTTGTTCAGTTTGAATGCCACAGGGAAGAATGACCACCTGTGGCGTTCTGTGCTGCATCTTGGTGGAGCCAGTCTGTTGCTGAAGGTGCTCCTCAGGTTGACCAGTGTGTCACGGAGGGGGTGAGCCGTATTGTCCAGGATGCTCCGCAGTTTGGGGAGCGTCCTCCCAATCCAAGACCACCTCCCATGAATCCAACTCCACCCCCAGGACGGAGCCAGCCTTCCTTGATGATTTTGTTGGTCCTGTTGGCGTCCGCGGCCTTCGCCCTGCTGCCCCAGCACACGCCAGCGAAGAAGATGGCACTGGCTACTACCGATTGGTAGAACATCTGCAACATCTTACTGCAGACGTTGAAGGAGTGGAGCCTTCTCAAAAAGTCCAGCGGGCTCTGTCCCTTCTTGTACAGGGCCTCAGCGTTGGAGTTCATATTCACAAAATTAGGCAAACATTAATGCGTAGGAAGGAACTGCAGATGCTGGTTTACACCGAAGATAGACACAAAATGCTGGAGTAACTCAGCGGGGCGGGAAGGATTTTGTGTCTATGTTTTGCAAACATTAAGTCCCAATAAGTTCCAATAAGTTCCGTATAAAGGTGCTGACCTGAAATGTCACCTGTCCATGTTCTCCAGAGATGCTGCCTGACCTGCTGAGTTACTCCAGCACTTTGTGTCTATCTATTAAATTCCACTAATAAGCTCCAACTGGGACGAAACAGGTTAAAAATGAAATGTCCTCTACTCCTGGAACTATAACTTTCACACACACACAATATATATATTGGGCGGCTTTGCACACATTCCTGTTCTATTTTTCTCACATCAGATTGATCTTGACAGCAGCCAAAAGGTATCCTGGTCCCAATTGTAGTCATGCCTACCACGACAGCAAGAAGAGGAGACTGAATGTTAAAAGCCTCTGCTGGCATATACTGCATGCAAAATATTACAGCCTGCCGATGCCCAGCAAAAGCCTTTAAATACAGACGATAAAGGATCACAGAAAGACCAACACTGCAAACATAACATTACACCACAGCGGTCAAAGAATCGAACAAACAGTTCGGAATTAACTCTGTGGCATTTAGTCATCTGCTCCCTGCAGCAATTAAACTGAAAACACTCTGGGCTAGAATTTTATTTCAGTGTGCAGTATTTCTTTATGCCCTATGCAATGTTTTTTCTTTCCTAAGATTAATCGATGAAAGCAATTGGTAATTCTACATACATACAGTGCTCATTTGGGAATTGTGTTATGCTCTAGTTTAGTTTAGTTTAGTTTAGAGATGCAACTTGGAAACAGGCCCTTCGGCCCACCGAGACCACACCGACCAGCGATCTCACCGTACACCAGCACTCTCCTACACAGGAGGGACAATTTTAAATTTTTACCGAAGCCAAATTAACCTACAAACCTGTACGTGTTTGGAATGTGGGAGGAAACCGGAGCTCCTGGACAAAACCCACGCAGTCACAGGGAGAACGTACAAACCCCGTACAGACAGCACCCGTAGTCCGGATCGAACCAGGGTCTCTTGCCGTTGTAAGGCAGCAACTCAACCGCAGCACCATCCTGTTCTCAATACACCCAAAATCAAAACCTCACTTAGCCTCAACCACTCTCCTCACCATGTGCCCACGAGGATTGGCTTCCGTCACGAGAAGACAGGAAGACTTACTCCTCAATGTCTCATACATAGATATTCGTTGAAGCTAGTGTGTGAGTACTGCCGGTGGCTTTCATGGGAGGGTGAAGCTCCAGTAATAGACGAGGGTCTCTTTTTACCTGAGTCACCCATGAGGAATCAAATGGCAAAACCAAGGACCAAGGACTGGATCCGATCGAGGTGTTGGTGGAGTGGGGCGCTGGAGGCCCCGCAGTAACCTGGGGCTCGATTAGATCAGGTGCTGCTACAAGTGGACAAGCATACGGATCGAACGCAGCCTGCAGAGGCATGGAGCAGTGGAGTAGCGATGGAGGACATTGGCAACGTCGTCTGGCCAGGCCGTACCCTGCAACTCCAATCCAGGACAATGGGCCTTTATGGCCAAGCCAGGCTGGTACAGTGGCACAGTGGTGAAGTTGCTGACTAACAGTGCCAGAGACCCAGGTTCGATCCTAACTACGAGCACTGTCTGTACAGAGTTTATTCTTTTGTATACATACTGAACTTTTATGTTGTTTATTGTGGATATAATTTCATATTTGTTTAGATTTTTTAGATTAGATGAGAGGTACAGTGCGGAAACAGGCCCTTTCGGCCCACCGGGTCCAGGCTGACCAGCGATCCCCGCACATTAACACTTTCCGATAGTCACTAGGGACAATTTTTACATTTTACCAAGTAAATTAATAGACAATAGACAATAGACAATAGGTGCCGGAGGAGGCCATTCGGCCCTTCGAGCCAGCACCACCATTCAATGTGATCATGGCTGATCATTCTCAGTCAGTACCCCGTTCCTGCCTTCTCCCCATACCCCCTGACTCCGCTATCCTTAAGAGCTCTATCCAGCTCTCTCTTGAATGCATTCAGAGAATTGGCCTCCACTGCCTTCTGAGGCAGAGAATTCCACAGATTCACAACTCTCTGACTGAAAATGTTTTTCCTCATCTCAGTTCTAAATGGCCTACCCCTTATTCTTAAACTGTGGCCCCTTGTTCTGGACTCCCCCAACATTGGGAACATGTTTCCTGCCTCTAACGTGTCCAACCCCTTAATAATCTTATACATTTCGATAAGATCTCCTCTCATCCTTCTAAATTCCAGTGTATACAAGCCTAGTCGCTCCAGTCTTTCAACATATGAAAGTCTTGCCATTCCGGGAATTAACCTAGTAAACCTACACTGCATTAACCTACATAACCTTAGGCTCGGCCCGCTGCGGACCGTCCGGCGCGGCCTGCAACCACAACAGCCTGACTGCGGGAGAAGACAGCAGGAGAAGGGAAAGACATTGTGGCCTTCCATCACAGTGAGGAGAGGACTGGAGGAGACTCACTGTGATGGATGTTTCTTTGATGGATGTTTCTTTTTTTGTGTGTTTTTGGGGTTGTGTAATTTTAATGCCTATTTAATGCTTTTATTGTTGGACTGTGTTTTGGGGGTTTTTGGGGTTGTGTAATTTTAATGCCTATTTAATGCTTTTATTGTTGGACTGTGGGTGACTGAATTTCGTCCAATATTGGATGACAAATAAAGTTATCTTGAATCTTGAATCTTGAATCTTGAATACCTGTACGTCTTTGGAGTGTGGGAGGAAACTGAAGAACGTACAAACTTCGTACAGACAGCACCCGTAGTCGGGATCAAACCCGGGTCTCCGGCGCTGCATTCGCTGTAAGGCGGCAACTCTACCGCTGCGCCACCATGCCACCTTGCAAGATTGCATTTCAGTTTTGTTTAGTGTATTGTCACGTTTACCAAGGTGCAGTGAAAAGCTTTTTTGTTGTGTGCTAACCACTCCATTGTTTCATTGACAGTTTCATCAACAGTTCATTGTTCCGTTTCAGAACATATGGCAATTAAACACACTTCACTCTTGACCCTTGTCTATTAGTCTATGTGCTTGTGTTGTTGCTGCAAACAAGATTTTCATAATACCAGTATCACATCGTACTGGTGCGTAAGACAAGAAACTTGAAACTTGAAACGAACACAAAAATCTTATCCGTCATGATCACATATGGTAGATCAACCAATGTTGTGTTGCAATTTCATTTCAAATGTTACTGTGAAAAACATCATTTGATATCATTGAACAGAACAGATGTCTGCTCTTGAAATGCTTTCTTGATGTGGTCTACCCTTGTCATTACAGATTGTGAACATAGATTTTTGCTTTAAAGAATGAAAAAGTAAATGTGCATGAATAAAGGCAATGGTCTACCAGTTCAGTACAGGGAATCCATATCAGTTTCATTTACAGGTGTGGTGAGGAGATATGAATTCAGAGATACAGCACAGAAACAGGCCCTTTCGGCCCACCGTGTCCGCGCCGCCCAGCGATCCCCGCACATTAACACTATCCTACACCCACTAGGGACACTTTTTACATTTACCAAGACAAGCTCTTTTACATTTACCAAGCTCTTTGGAGTGTGGGAGGAAACCGAAGATCTCGGAGAAAACCCACGCAGGTCAGGGGGAGAGCGCACAAACTCCGTATAGACAGCACCCGTAGTCGGGATCGAACCCGGACCTCCGCTGCTGCATTCGCTGCAAGGCAGCAACTCTACCGCTGCGTCACCATGCCACCCTAATGGATTTTCTAATGCATGTGGCATGCAATTTGTCATGCTCACATTAGAAATGTGCATTCTACATTTAAACGTTGTGTTACCTTCAAAGCCTCAGAATAAAAGGACCTGCCTTTGGAATGGGGATATGGAGGAATGTCTTTAGCCAGAGGTTGGTGAATCTGTTAAATCCATTGCCTGATATGGCTGTGGAGGCCATCATTGGGTATTTTTTAAGAGGAGATTGATAGATTCTTGATTAATAAGGTTGTCAGGGGTAATGAGGGGAAGGCAGGAGAATCGGGTTGAGAGGAAAAAATAGACCGCCATGATCGAATGGCGGAACAAACGCAAGGGGCCTAATTCTTCTCCTACGTCTGATGATATGAGGAAAAGGAGAAACAGATGTTAAAGTGTGTTCAGCCATGAGAAAAGCTCTCAAAATGGCGAAGTCCAATGCGCCCAAAGTCAAAACCTCACCTGCCCTCAACCACTCTCCTCACTGTGTTCCCACGGAGAGCAGCTTCCCTGTCAAGCGAAGACATGAGGACCATTGGAGATGGTTCAATGGTTCAATGGTACTTTATTGTCACAAGTGCCTAAGTACAGTGAAAAACTATACACAAGCACAATCATACTTAAGTGCAAGAGTGCAGGAATGTTAGATTATATCGAGGCAGTACACGCGAGTCGTCATGCTTCCGGCACCATCTTATCTCCTCCAAGTTCCGAATTGGTAAAAATGTTTAGTTTAGTTTAGTTTAGAGACACAGCATGGAAACAAGCTCTTCAGCCCACCGAGTCCATGCATGGGTTCCCGTTCCATTTCAACCCTAATCATAACATAATCATAACTCATAAATCATAACTCCAAAGACGTACAGGTATGTAGGTTAATTGGGTGGGTAAAATGTAAAAATTGTCCCTAGTGGGTGTAGGATAGTGTTAATGTACGGGGATCGCTGGGCGGCACGGACTTGGAGGGCCGAAAAGGCCTGTTTCCGGCTGTATATATATATGATATGATATGATATGATATTAAGGCTGACAAGTGAAAATTGGATTTTGGTGAAGCTTATAATGAAATAGTTTTGGCAACCAACAGAAATATTTTTAACCATGCCCATACGATCCCTGCCCTGAGATTAACTGGAATATACTGACGGCAGGTTTTACGCAAACAATCACATGGAAAATATAATCTGAAATAAAACTTCGGGATTCAAATGGAAGAATACATTTTGTACAAAATACAAAACAATTTTTTTTTAAATCACCAATTTTGTTTACTACAGGAAACTTTTATTTCCTCACATTTTTGAGTTGGCAGTGGGGCAACTGGTAGCTGTGGAGAACCAAGATTGGGCATCATGGTGGTGCAGCGGTAGAGTTGCTGCCTTACAGCACTTACAGCGCCAGACACCCAGGTTCAATCCCGACCTCGGGTGCTGTCTGTACGGAGTTTGTACATTCTCCCCGTGACCTGCGTGGGTTTTCCCCGAGATCTTCGGTTTCCTCCCACACTCCAAAGACGTACAAGTTTGTAGGTTAATTGGCTTGGTATAAGTGTAAATTGTCCCTAGTGCGTGTAGAATAGTGTTGGTGTGCAGAGATCGCTGGTCGGTGCGGACTCGGTGGGCCGAAGGGCCTGTTTCTGTGCTGTATATCTAAACGGAACAAAACTAAACTAAACTAAACTATCTTCTGCTGATATTTTAATGGAGTTCCTGAGTACCCTCTTGTATGGATGTAAATATCCCAGGACAAAGCCATGTCCCATCCCAAGGGTGGCACAGTGGCGCAGCGGTAGGGTTGCTGCCTTACAACGGCAGAGACCCGGGTTTGTCCTGACCTTGGCTACTGTCTGTATGGAGTTTGCATGTTCTCCCTACAACCACGTGGGTTTCCTTGGTTTCCTCTATGTGCTCTGGTTTCCTCCCACATCCCAAAGTCATGCGGGTTTGTGGGTTAGTTGGCTTCAGTAAAATAAAATTGCCCCTAGTATGTAGGATGCAAAACCGGGGAAAAATAGAAATTAAAACTGAGGTGAGAAAAATTAAAACTGAGGTGAGAAAAAACTTTTTCACCCCCAGAGAGTTGTGAATTTGTGGAATTCTCTGCCACAGAGGGCAGTGGAAGCCAAATCACTGGATGGATTTAAGAGAGAGTTAGATAGAGCTCTAGGGGCTAGTGGAATCGAGGGATATGGGGGGAAGGCAGGCACGGGTTATTGATTGGGGACGATCAGCCAGGATCACAATGAATGGCGGTGCTGGTTCGAAGGGCTGAATGGCCTCCTCTTGCACCTATTTTCTATGTTTCTATGAGTGCATGAGTGATGGATGATCTGCGTGGACTCAGGGGGCTGTAGGGCCTGTTTCCATGCTGTATCTCTAAAAATAAAAAAAACACAAAGTGCTGAAGGAACTCAGCAGATTAGCCTGCATCCTTGGAGGAAATGGACAGTCAAAGTTTTGATTCGGGACCTGAAACATCATCTGTTCATTCCCTCCACAAATGCTGAACCTTCTGAGTTCCTCTGACAACAGGTGTTTTACACAAGATTCCAGCAGCTGCAGTTTCTTGTATTCCCATATATCTCACGGTACTGTTTGGAAGTAGAATAATGGGATTATCTCCAATGTAGAACTGCAGATGCCAGTTTACAACGAAGGACACAAAGTACTGGAGTAACTCAGCAGGTCAGGCAGCATCTCTGGAGAACAGACTCTGAAGAAGGGTCCTGACCCAAAACCTCTCCTATCCATGTTCTCCAGAGATGCTGCCTGATCCAGATTATCCAGCCTTTTGTGTCCCTTTTTGGTTACCTCCAATGTCCTCACTCAGTGAGTACCCGCAATCATTATCACTAAATCTGTCTATCTGATAAACCCATGTCATTGTTTTGGGAAGTAACTCCACAAAATGCCGGAGTAACTCAGCGGGTCAGGCAGCCTCTCTGAAGAAAAAGGATGGGTGATATTTTGGATCGGGATCCTTGGTCTGAAGAAGACAAAAGGATGGGTGACGTCTTAGGTCGGGACCCTTCACTGAGTTACTCCAGCACTCTGCGTTTATCTTCGGTATAAACCAGCATGGGCAATTTCTTTCTACACTCGTTGTTTTGGGATCTAGCTGTGTACAAAATGACGATCGGTTGTGTAAGATTATAACAGTGCTTACATTTCCAACAAATTTAATTAGTTGTGATGATCCTGGCAACTTTAACGGACAATATAAATAGAGAATAAAAATGTGCGGAAGAATATTACGGACCAGGGTCACTCTAATGTTGCAACACCAGTTGCACAACACAGCTGGTGAATCTGTGGGATTATTTGCCGCAGAGGGCTGTGGAGGCCAAGTTAGTGGATATTTTTAAGGCATAGATAGATAGATTCTTGATTAATACGGGAGTCAGAGGTTAGAAACATAGAAACATAGAAAATAGGTGCAGGAGTAGGCCATTCGGCCCTTCGAGCCTGCACCGCCATTCAATATGATCATAGCTGATCATTCAGCTCAGTAGCCTGTACCTGCCTTCTCTCCATACCCCCTGATCCCTTTAGCAAAAAGGGCCACATCTAACTCCCTCTTAAATATAGCCAATGAACTGGCCTCAACTACCTTCTGTGGCAGAGAATTCCACAGACTCACCACTCTCTGTGTGAAGAAATGTTTTCTCATCTCGGTCCTAAAAGACTTCCCCCTTATCCTTAAGCTGTGACCCCTGGTTCTGGACTCCCCCAACATCGGGAACAATTTTCCCGCATCTAGCCTCTCCAACCCCTTAAGAATTTTATATGTTTCTATAAGATCCCCCCTCAGTCTTCTAAATTCCAGCGAGTACAAGCCCAGTCTACCTAGTCTTTCCTCATATGTAAGTCCCGCCATCCCAGGGATCAATCTGGTGAACCTTCTCTGTGCTCCCTCTAAGGCAAGAACGTCTTTCCTCAGGTTAGGAGACCAAAACTGCACACAATACTCCAGGTGCGGTCTCACCAAGGCCCTGTACAACTGCAGCAGAACCTCCCTGCTCCTAAACTCAAATCCTCTTGCTATGAATGCCAACATACCATTCGCTTTCTTCACTGCCTGCTGCACCTGCATGCTTGCTTTCAATGACTGGGGAGAAGGCAAGTGAGCGGTGTTAGGAGTGAGAGATAGATCAGCCGTGATTGAATGGCAGAGTAGACTTGATGGGCCGAATGGCCTCATTCTTCTCCTGTCACTTATGACCTTCTGAACACGTTGTCAGACTGAGCTGAAAAGCAAAGCTGGAGAAGCCTATCTGCTGCATCTCAAACCCTGAGCAAATATACGGAATGCATTGCTCCGTATTGTGAACAAAACCGAAGAGTAATCCAGATTTGCTGCACAGATTAGGCTAGCGTGACCATGCGTGTGAGGATCAAGATTTTGAACAAGCAGACATAGACTTGTTCCTGTTCATTGCTGAGGAGTTGCAGTTATATGCTGGGTACTAAATAGGCTAAAAGCATATTCAGAAAAACTGTGCGCCAGTCACATTACACCCAGAGAGGATCATACATATTGATAGACAATTGCTGTCAGCCATAACTGCCGTGCATTTACTGAGAGCTGGGAAATGGCTTGTGCTTTGGAATGCCACCATTACCATTCTCCTCTCTCTTTGAAAGTCACTGTCATCACCCCCACAACTTAACATATGCATCCGCAAGGGCGCTGTTTTTTACAAACGATTACTCTGTTTTTCATCCCCTTAGAGTCAGAGAGTCACAGAGGCTTACAGCGTGGAAACAGGCCCTTCAATCCAACCTGCCCACCCCGGCCAACACGTCCTATCTACACTAGTCCCACCTGCCTGCGTTTGGTCCATATCCCTCCAAACCTGTCCTATCCATGTACCTGTCTAACTGTTTCTTTAATGATAGGATAGTCCCGGAATGGCGGGACTGTCGTATGTTGAAAGGCTGGAGCGATTGGGCTTGTATACACTGGAATTTAGAAGGATGAGGGGGGATCTTATTGAAACATATAAGATAATTAGGGGATTGGACACATTAGAGGCAGATAACATGTTCCCAATGTTGGGGGAGTCCAGAACAAGGGGCCACAGTTTAAGAATAAGGGGTAGGCCATTTAGAACGGAGATGAGGAAGAACTTTTTCAGTCAGAGGGTGGTGAAGGTGTGGAATTCTCTGCCTCAGAAGGCAGAGGAGGCCAGTTCGTTGGATGCTTTCAAGAGAGAGCTGGATAGAGCTCTTAAGGATAGCGGAGTGAGGGGGTATGGGGAGAAGGCAGGAACGGGGTACTGATTGAGAGTGATCAGCCATGATCGCATTGAATGGCGGTGCTGGCTCGAAGGGCTGAATGGCCTACTCCTGCACCTATTGTCTATTGTCTATTGTCTATTGTCAACTACCTCCTCCGGCAGCTTGTTCCACACACCTACCCCCCTTTGTGTGAGAAAGTTACCCCTCAGATTCCTATTAAATCGTTTTCCCTTCACCTTAAACCTATGTCCTCTGATCCTCAATTCACCTACTCTGGGCATCTATCCGATGTATTCCTCTCATGATTTTATATACCTCAATATGATCACCCCACATCCTCCTGCGTTCCAAGGAATAAAGTCCCAGCTAGGGTTGCCAACTAGGGTTGTCTATTAGCCGGGACATCCCGTATTTTGGGCTAAATTGATTTATCCAATATGGGACCACCCTTGTCCTGTATTAGTACGGTTGCCAACTTCCTCACTGCCGAATAAGGAACAAAGGGTGACGTCACCGTCCCGCGCCCCACGTGACCTCACCCAGCCAGCAGCCACGTGCTCCCGCTCCACCAATGGTGGGCGCCCGGGCTGGGAGGCGGGTTGCTGCACAACCTCCGTTGGGCCTAGACTGACCGGAGCTAATATGTCGGAACCCTAGAGTGTCGGGACCTAAACTGTCAGGGCCTACAATGTCAGGGCCTACAGCATCCGGGCCTACAGCGCCCCCCGGGTGGCTGCCATTGGTGGAGCGGGAGCACGTGGACGCTGACTGGGTGAGGTCACATGGGGCGCGGTGCGGTGACGTCACCTTATCCCGTTTTTGGAAGTGAGGAAGTTGGTAACCCTAGTCCCAGCCTACTCAACCTCTCCCCATAGCTCAGACCCTCTAGCCCTGACGACAGCCTTGCAAATCTTCTCTGTACCCTTTCCAGCTTGACAACATTTTTCTGTAACATGGTGTCCAGAACTGAACACAATACTCTAAACACAAAACTCAGGGCTTGGTAAAGTCAGGGAACAAGCTTGTGGATGTGTGGGAAGGAACTGCAGATGCTGGTTTACACCAAAGATGAGACACAAAATGCTGGAGTAACTCAGCGATTTCCGGCAGCATCTCTGAAATAGGTGACGTTTCGAGTCGAGATAGATGGCGGTCTTGTAATTTATTTTTAATTACTTTGCAAAAAATTCTAAATACCCTTCATTCTGGGGTATTGTGTGTAGATTGATGATAATAAAAATGAATTTAATCTATTTTAAAATAAGGCTGTAACCTAACAAAATGTGGAAAAAATGAAGGGGTCTGAAGGCGTTGGTGAGACCGCATTTAGAATATTGTGTTCAGTTCTGTGCAGGGATTGTTAAAGTTAAAAGAGGCACCCGTGGCTGACAAGGGAAGTCAAGGACAGCATAAAAATAAAAGAGAAGAAGTACAACAAAGCAAAGAAGAGTGGGAAACCAGAAGATTGGGACTCTTTTAAAGAGCTTTCACCGTTGCATGTTGAGTCTGACTATTCCAACGTAGATCGTTCTGTAAGTCATAGAACTAAACAACAAGGATAAAGGCCCTTCTGACCACCTTGCCCCGCTAATCAAGTTGGTGTACTGGGCTAGTCCCATTTGCCTGCATTTGGCCCATAGCTTTCTAAACTCTTCCTATCTCCATATATATATATATATATCCAAATGTCTTTTAAAAGTCATAATTGTATCCAGTTCTATAGCTTCCTCTGGTAAATCATTCCAGATATGGACTTCCCTCTGACCTACCTGATGCACCTGTGTAATATAGTATAGTTGATGTTGATCTCCACAATCATTGGTGGAGATCTCATTCCAGAAGTATGCACAACTATGTTTCACCAAATGGAGCAGAATCTATAAAAATAAGGCTCCCGACCCGAAACGTCAACTATCCATGTTGAAGAAGGAGCCCGACCCAAAATGTCACCCATCCACGTTTGAACAAGGGTGCTGGCCTGAAACAAAACCTATCCATGTTGTTCCTTCCTCCCTCCCCTGCAATCAGTCTGAAGAAGGGGCCCGACCTGAAACATCACCTATCCATGTTCTCCAGGGATGCTTCCTGTCCTGCTGAGTTACGTCAGCATTTTGCATCTCTCCTTGATAAACCAGCATCAGCACTTCCTTGTTTCTATAAAAAATAGTGTGATTGATTTAACTGAAATAATTTTTAAAATAATAAATTGATTTAAGAACACATTTCCACATGCAAATGTATTAACATTAATATTAATTAAAATAACATTTGAGAATAGCCCTTCTTAACATTAAGGTTGGCAAACTCTTTCAAATAGAGGACGTGTAATATGTACCTGCCCACACAATGTACCTGTCTTTTGTGCTGTATCTCTAAGATCTGTGACTCTAACTAGGGCTGTCCAAATTGCCCACAGTACCAGAGGATGGTGCTGAAATGTTTATTGGAGGCTTCTGGTGTGAAATAAACCTAATGGACAAGGGAATTTGATGTAGTCACTCATGTGAAAAAGGCTAGTAATTAACTTTCTACACCGTAGGGTTGCATTAACCTGCATGATTGCCTACTCTGTTCTTCCAATTTCAGATTGCTTTGTGGGGTGCTGTTAAAATATTGCGGAGAGATGTGACAAAAACAGCCTGGCTACTATGTGCCTTCATAAATATATGGACCAAAAACTCAATTGCTTCTTTCCTAACTTTGCCTAGCCTGATGAAACTCAATTAGTGTAGGAAGGAACTGCAGATACTGGTTTCAACCGAAGATAGACACAGAAACCTGGGGTTAGGCAGCATCACTGGAGAAAAGGAATAGGTGACATTTTGGGTCGAGACCCTTCTTCAGACTGGTCTGAGGAAACTCAATTAGATCAGGTTGTTGTGCAGGAAGGAACTGCAGATGCAGGTTTAAACCGAAGATTGACACAAAAAGCTGGAATATCTCAGTGGGATTGGCAGCATGTGCAGGAAGGAACTGCAGATGCTGGTTTAAATCGAAGATAGACACAAAAAGCTGGAGTAACTTAGCAGGACAGGCAGCATCTCTGGAGAGAAGGAATGGGTGATGTTTCGGGTCGAGACCCTTCTTCAGATCAGGTTGATTACATTTCATCTCAAGAAAAATATTATGCATGACATTCGAGGCTTAATAAAACGGTTAACCTATCCCTTGATAATATTTTTCCATGGCCAATCGCTGTTGATAAGATCAACCAATCTACACTTTATTTAGTGCTATTGACTTGTATATAATGGATAAACTTCCTATTGTACTTAAATGGTCCGCTAATCATTGGGCTGCGTATGGACATTTGCAGAAACCCACATATGAATAAAGATGATTAAACACTACAACCCCCAATAAGCTCTAAACCACATAGACTTGGGGACATTGGTTCTGTCTTTTTGCATTGTTATTGTTTGTTTGTTTTTATGTACATATATATGTGTGTGGTTGTGTGTGTGTGTGTGTGTGTGTGTGTGTGTGTGTGTGTGTGTGTGTGTGTGTGTGTGCGTGTGCGTGTGTGTGTGTGTGTGTGTGTGTGTGTGTGTGTGTGTGTGTGTGTGTGTGTGTGTGTGTGTGTGCGTGTGTGTGTGTGTACATATGCACATGTGTATGTATATGTAAGATAGACACAAAATGCTAGAGTAACTCAATAGGACAGGCAGCCAGCATGGAGAGAAGGAATGGGTGATGTTTCAAGTCGAGACCCTTCCACAGTCTGATGAAGGGTCTCTACCTGAAACGTCACCCATTCCGCTCCAGAGATGCTGCCTGTCCCGATGAACCTTTTTTCCTCAGTTATTATATTGTTTACAGTGTACTAGGTTTACATATTCTGTTGTGCTGCAGCAAGTAAGAATTTCATTGTTCGATCTGGGACATATGACAATAAAACACTCTTGACTCTTGAGATGAATCACAAATGTTGATTGGTTGAATGCCCAAAATTAAGCCAACAGTTAGAGTAATTAGTTCTTATTGATCTTCATTAATTAATGAGGAGCCAATGTACAAAGCACTCTGTGCTTGTTAACATTGCATTCTACCCAGGTTTAAAGTGAGGTTATTAATAAAATCTATAATAACCATTGTTGGCTGCAGTTGTAGATCTTCCAAGGATGATTCCAATGAAGTTGTTAGGAAGGAAGAGCAAGTATGTTTCCAAGATCTCTTTCTAAACATTCAACCTGGTTGAGAACGCTAAAAGCACACAATGGTATCATTAGCATTTTGTACTCTGACTCCAAAATGTAAACTGATGGGAGTGGATAACTATATCTAATTCAAACAGAATATTCGCTCAGTCCGCCTTAACCAACCTGATCTCCCGATGGCTCAGCACTTCAACTCCCCCTCCCACTCCCAGTCTGACCTTTCTGTCATGGGCCTCCTCCATTGTCATGGTGAGGCCTAGCGCAAATTGGAGGAACAGCATCTCATATTTCGCTTGGGCAGCTTACACCCCAGCGGTATGAACATTGACTTCTCTAACTTCAGATAGTTCCTCTGTCCCTCTCTTTCCCCTCCCCCTTCCCAGTTCTCCCACTGCCCTTCCTGTCTCCTACTACATCCTATCTTTGTCCCGCCCCCTCCCCTGACATCAGTCCGAAGAAGGATCTCGACCCGAAACGTCACCCATTTCTTCTCTCCTGAGATGCTGCCTGACCCGTTGAGTTACTCCAGCATTTTGTGTCCACCTCCAGACAGAATATAGTTCATTTTCAGTAAACAAACCTTTGCCATGTTCTCCCAGCCAGCAACATCACCATTTGCAATTTCTCCTTCTCTCGGTCTGTGCATGTTCATTGCTTTCCATCCACTCCTCATCCTTCTCTGCAGCAAAAAAAACAATTTTTGAGTTTTTGGAGTTTTATTTAATGTCACGTGCACCAAGGAACAGTGAGAAGCCTTTGTTGCACGCGAACCAGTCAGCGGGAAAGACAACAGATGATTACAATCGAGCCATCCATCTCGACTAGTAACGTCACCTATTCCTTTTCTCCTGAGATGCTGCCTGTCCCGCTGAGTTACTCCAGCATTTTGTGTCTATCTCCGGTGTAAACCAGCATCTGTGGTTCCTTCCTACACATCCACATTCTTGTTCCCTGACTTTACCGAGCCCTGAATATTGTGTTCAGGGTATTGTGTTCAGTTCTGGGCACCATGTTATAAAAAATAAGTTTCCAAGCTGGAAAAATTACAGAAAAGTTTAACAAGGATGTTGCCAGGGATAGAGGGTCTGAGCTAAAGGGAGAGGTTGAGTAAGTTGGGACTCTATTCCTTGGAGCGCAGGAGGATGAAGGGTGATCTTATTGAGGTGTGTAAAATCATGAGAGAAATAGATCGGGTTGATGCCCAGTGTAGGTGAATCGAGGACCAGAGGACATAGGTTTAAGATGAAGAGGAAAGGATTTAATAGGAATCTGAGGAGTGACATTTTCACACAAGGGGTGGTGGGTGTATGGAACAAGCTGCCAGAGGAGGTAGTTGAGGCTGGGACTATCCCAACATTTATGAAACAGTTAGGCAGGTACATGGATAGGACAGGTTTGGAGGGATATGGGCCAAACGCGGGTGGGCAGGTGGGACTAGTGTAACTGGGACATGTTGGCTGGTGTGGGCAAGTTGGGCCAAAAGGCCTGTTTCCACACTACATCACTCTATGACATTATGATGAAAGACCAACAACCTGTTGGGTGATACAGTAGCATAGCTGGTAGAACTGCTGCCTCAGAGAACCAGCTTTGATCCTGACCTCAGGTGGAGTTTGCATGTAGTCAATAGTCAAGTTTATTTGTCACATACACATAAATGTACAATGAAATGAAAGATTACCACAGTCCAACAATAAGACCAATAAGAATAAGCAATAAAAATAACCAATAACACACACAATCATAAACCAACACAAAACAAAAAGAAACATCCATCACAGTGAGTCTCCTCCAGTCCCCTCCTCACTGTGATGGAAGGTCAGAATGTCTTTTCTCTTCCCCTGCCGTCTTCTCCCGCGGTCAGGCTGTTGAAGTTGCCACGTTCCAGGCCGCGCCGGACGGTGAAAGGTCCACAGCGGGCTGACCCAAGCCCTGCGACTCAGGGCGGGCGAAGACGCTGCCGCTGCCGCTGCACGTCGGGGCGGTCGTGGCTCCTGACATTGAAGCCCCCGCCGGGCAGAGAAAATTCTGCGGCCTATTTCAGGCCATGCCGGACGGTGAATAGTCCGCGGCGGGCCGACCCACGCCCCGCGATTCGGGGGCGGGCGAAGACGCTGCCGCTGCCGGAGCTCCCGGTGTCGGCCCCCACCCAGGGGGCTGCGAGCTTCCGACATCCACGCGGCCAGAGCCTCCACAGGCGAGTCCCAGGTGGAGGCCGCCCGCTCCAGGTGTTTGGCCGATGGTAGGCCGCAGCGTGAACGGAGACACGACCCAGAAACAAAAGGTCGCGTCTCCGTTCAGAAGAGACAACTTTACGTTTACAGTTCTCGTTTCCCCCCCACCCCCTTAGTACACAACCCCAAAAAACTACATCACATTTACACTACAATCAAGACAAAAAAA
Source organism: Rhinoraja longicauda (assembly GCF_053455715.1). NCBI lineage: Eukaryota > Metazoa > Chordata > Chondrichthyes > Rajiformes > Arhynchobatidae > Rhinoraja > Rhinoraja longicauda. Next base: position 10,591,175 of record NC_135960.1, read on the forward strand.
AACATAAAAACACAAAGACAGACGGACTGCAGGTAAGCTGCAGCTGCTAGGGCAGCGCAGCACAGGTACACACAGTAACTGTGTATGTGTCATCTAGGTGCTCCAGTATCCTCCCATGTACCAATGAAGTTGTAACGACCATAGAGATGGGTCCTGGGAGTCGAACCCTCAGATTGGCCAGCAAGATCACGTGTGGGTGCGACCGTAGGGATTGGTTCAGGGAGTTGAGCCCGCTGATTGGACAGCGTCATCACGTGTGGCTTTGGCGCACAAAACCAGTCAGTTAGGAGACTTCTTCAAAGTGAAGAGTTAGAATTAATGGTTGTCTGTAATCTCGTTCGTTAAACTTTGTGATCGAATATTGCTGTCGCAATAAACTTCTTAAACAAAGAATGAGCCTCCGGACTCGCCATATTGGTGACCCCGACGTGATCCAGCTGATCACCTACCATGAGTGAACAGGATGCCTCGCTTTTGGTTCCTACGCCCGGCACACCGCAGCTAAGCGCGGTCAGCGTTCACCTTCCGCCGTTTTGGGCACATCAACCACAATCCTGGTTTGTCCATGCCGAAGCCCAGTTTCACCTAAGAAACATCTCGACGGACGAGACAAAGTACTATTACCTCGTCAGTGCTCTACTGCCGGAGACGTCCGCGCGGGTGATGCAGTTCATCATCAACCCTCCTGCAGAAGATAAGTACGAGGCACTGAAGGTACTCTTGTTACGAACCTTCGGATTCAGTAGGCATGACTGAGCTAAGAGGCTTATGCACCTACCGGATCTCGGAGATCGGCTGCCGTCAGTTCTCATGGCCGAAATGTTGGCGCTAGCAGGTGAACACACGGATTGCCTCATGTTCGAGCAGGCATTCCGAGAGCAGCTTCCCGAAGACGTCAAGCTCATGCTCACGGATTGTTCTTTTAAGGACCCCATGGCATATGCAGAGAAAGCTGATGCGCTCATGGCGTCCAAATCAAAAAGAAACACGATCAACAAGGTCTCGGCATCAGCGGGCAGCCCACAGCGGCATCAAGATGGCGCCGCGTCTCCCGCCATTTCTCCAAAAGCCCGCCAAAAGGATCCGCACAAACGCGGCTGGTGTTATTACCATCTACGATGGGGTGGGGAAGCCCGCAACTGCCGCTTACCTTGCACCTTCTCGGGAAATGCCTCGGCCGATCGTACATAGAGGCGGTTGCGATTAACCAAAACCGACGCCTCTACGTCCGAGATCGATTCACGGACACGGAATTTTTGGTTGACACGGTGTTCCGTCCGTGATTACCACTGACAGGGGATCCCAGTTCACCTCCGCCCTCTGGGCCACGCTGGCGGAGCTGTACGGCTCCCGGTTGCAGCATACCACGGCGTACCACCCACAGGCTAATGGGCTCGTGGAGAGGTTCCACCGGCAACTTAAGGCGGCCCTCAGTGCACGGCTGGAAGGCCCGGACTGGGTAGACCAACTTCCCTGGCTCCTTTTGGGCATCCGGACTGCTCCTAAGCAGGATCTCGGTGCTTCGTCCGCGGAACTAGTATATGGCTCGCCACTTCGGGTGCCCGGGGATTTCCTGCCGGAGTCCTCTGGTCAGCAGCCTTCGGTTCCGTCGGTTTTGGCATCACTCCGGGCACGCGTGGGTTCCCTGGCTCCGGTTCCTACTTTGCGTCATGGGTGTTCCATGGTACACGAACCGCCTGCCTTACAGGACTGTGAGTTTGTGTTTCTGCGTAGGGATGCCCATCGTTCCCCGTTGCAGAGGGTCTATGAAGGCCTGTTCCGCGTGTTGCGTAAAGGGACGGTCACCTTCACCTTGGATGTTGGGGACAGGAGTGAGCTCGTCTCGGTGTCCAGGCTCAAACCTGCACACTTGGATCAGGACCGCCCTGTCCTGGTCGGCCAACCGCCTCGGCTGGGCTGTCCTCCTGCAGTTCCACCCGGTCCGGGACCCCCTGCTCCTGTGGTTCCGGCAGCCCCTCTCCTTACTCGTTCTGGTCGTGAAATCCGGCTCCCTGCTAGGTTCCGTACCTTGGGTTCTGGGGGGGGTCATGTAGCGACCATAGAGATGGGTCCTGGGAGTCGAACCCTCAGATTGGCCAGCAAGGTCACGTGTGGGTGCGACCGTAGGGATTGGTTCAGGGAGTTGAGCCCGCTGATTGGACAGCGTCGTCACGTGTGGTTTTGGCGCCCAAAACCAGTCAGTTAGGACACTTCTTCGAAGTGAAGAGTTAGAATTAATGGTTGTCTGTAATCTCGTTCATTAAACTTTGTAATCGAATATTGCTGTCGCAATAAACTTCTTCAACAAAGAACGAGCCTCCAGACTCGCCATAAAGTGTGGGATTTTAGGTGAATTATCCTTTGCAAATTGCCTCGAATGTATAGGGAGTGGATGAGAAAGTGGAAATACATAGAACTAGTACGAATGGGTGATCGATTACCTGCATCACTAAACTGAAGCTGTTCCTTTCTCCACAGAAGCTGCCTGATTTGCCAAATATTTCCACTATTCTTTTGTTCTTAAACATAACTCACCTCCATGCAAAAAGTTTCCTTTAAAATTCTTTAAATAATTATTCTGTTCCCATTTCATGATAAATATGTTCCCAGTCTAATTATATTCATTAATAGTGCATCTCTTTGCCAGCTGTCGAGTTAATTAATGCTTATAATTACCAATAGACATTCCTACAGAATGATTTACAATTATTGTGGAAATTTACTAATCAGCCTTCCGTGGACTTCAATCTGGTGTAGAATACCAAATTTTTAACACTATGTCAAATAATCCAATCTTTTTACTTGGTAAATTACTTTAATTTTAAGGCCTGCCACAATGAGTTATTACAGTTAAAGAAGACACTGAAGTAACTCAACGGTCAGGCAGCAACTCTGGAGAAGGTCATAAGGTCATAAGTGATAGGAGTAGAATTAGGCCATTCGACCCATCAAGTCTACTCCGCCATTCAATCATGGCTGATCTATCTCTCCCTCCTAACCCCATTCTCCTGCCTTCTCCCCATGACCCCTGACACCCGTACTAATCAAGAATCTATCAATCTCTGCCTTAAAAATATCAATTGACTTGGCTTCCACAGCCTTCTGTGGCAAAGAATTCCACAGATTCACCATCCTCTGACTAAATAAATTCCTTCTCATCTCCTTCCTAAAGGAATGTCCTTTAATTCTGAGGCTAGGACCTCTGGTCCTAAACTCTCCCACTAGTGGAAACATCCTCTCCACATCCACTCTATCCAAGGCAATGAAGAAAAAAAAGGCATAGAGTGCTGGATCAACTCAGCGGATCAGATGGCATCTCTGAAGAACATGCATCAGTCTGCAGGAGAGTCCCAACCCAAAACATCACTTATCCACGTTCTTCAGAGATGCTGGCTGACCCACTGAGTTACTCCGGCACTATGCACTAGCGAATGGTATGTTAGCATTCATAGCAAGAGGATTTGAGTATAGGAGCAGGGAGGTTCTGCTGCAGTTGTACAGGGCCTTAGTGAAACTGCACCTGGAGTATTGTGTACAGTTTTGGTCTCCTAATCTGAGGAAAGACATTCTAGCCTTAGAGGGAGTACAGAGAAGGTTCACCAGATTGATTCCTGGGATGGCAGGACTTTCATATGAAGAAAGACTGGATAGACTAGGCTTATACTCGCTGGAATTTAGAAGACTGAGGGGGGATCTTATAGAAACATATAAAATTCTTAAGGGGTTGGAGGGGCTAGATGCGGGAAGATTGTTCCCGATGTTGGGGAAGTCCAGAACCAGGGATCACAGCTTAAGGATAAGGGGGAAGTCTTTTAGGACCGAGATGAGAAAATATTTCTTCACACAGAGAGTGGTGAGTCTGTGGAATTCTCTGCCACAGAAGGTAGTTGAGGCCAGTTCATTGGCTATATTTAAGAGGGAGTTGTGGCCCTTGTGGCTAAAGGGACCAGGGGGTATGGAGAGAAGGCAGGTACAGGTTACTGAGCTGGATGATCAGCCATGATCATATTGAATGGCGGTGCAGGCTCGAAGGGCCGAATGGCCTACTCCTGCACCTATTTTCTATGTTTCTATGTGCCTTTTTTTTCTCATAAAACAGCATCTGCAGTTCCGATAAATTGTTTCTACAAATTATTATTGTCATTTAATTTGATCATTGAGAGTTTTATTCTCTGAGAATAGAATTATTCTTAATCAATGAGAGATCTAAATTACCTGATCTTTAATCCAAGGATTCTTAGTAAATGGGACAATTCTGAAGTTTGATGATGAGTACATTTATGGGGGATTTGGGATTAGAGACGCAGATAAAAATGTAAATATATGTTAAATTTGTGATTTATATACATTGTGCAGAGGAGGCGAATGTGAAGCATTTGAAGCCCCTAGAGCTCTATCTAACTCTCTTTTAAATTCATCCAGTGAATTGGCCTCGACTGCCTTCTGTGGCAGAGAATTCCACAAATTCACAAGCTTCTGGAGTTAAAAGTTTTTTTCTCATCTCAGTTATAAATGGCCTCCCCTTTATTCTTAGACTGTGGCCCCTGGTTCGAGACTCCCCCGACATTGGGAACATTTTTCCTGCATCCAGTTTGTCCAGTCCTTTTATAATTTTATACTTTTATACGTTTCTATAAGTATTTCCCTCAAGTTTAGTTTAGTTTAGTTTAGTTTAGAGATACAGTGCGGAAACAGGCCCTTCGGCCCACCAAGTCTGAGCCGACCACTGACACTAGCACTATCCTGCACTAACCAAGGACGATTTTCAAAATTATACCAAGCCAATTAACCTACAAACCTGTGTGTCTTTGGAGTGTGGGAGGGGATCTTATAGAAACATATAAAATTCTTACAGGCTAGATGCAGGAAAAATGTTCCCGATGTTGGGGGAGTCCAGAACCAGGCATCACAGTTCAAGAATGTGTAGGCCAAAGAGGACTGAGATGAGGAAGGACTTTTTCACCCAGAGAGTTGTGAATCTGTGGAATTCTCTGCCACAGAAGGCAGTGGAGGCCAATTCACTGGATGTATTCAAGAGAGAGTTACAGGCAGAACGTAAAACTCCGTACAGATGGAAGGCGTAGTCAGGATCGAACCCGATTCTCCGGCACTGTAAGGCAGCAACTCTACTGCCTGCCAAGCCAACCTGCTTCTGTGGTTTCCTCACAATTCCCCCAAAATGGGACAGGTTAGATGAGCTGTAGAATCTGGGAGATGTTAATGGGAATGTGGTGAAAACTGATTAAAGGAAAAATTACTGGGGAGATGAGACAGTTCCATAGATATGTCCGGTCGATCTGGCCATCTTCAATGTTGGATGGAAATGTGGATAAAAGAGGGGAGGGGCAATGGTGCTGAGAACAATAATATACTCTTATAATATGATACCTGAAAGATGTCATTAATTAATACAGGATTTTAGTTTGTTTGCATTTAGAGTTCTATCAGTTTTGTTCCCTCCCAGTGGTGGGGAATATTGTAACCATAAGAATAGTAGACTTAGTAATTTTGCTGACGATAGATACAAAAAGCTGGAGTAACTCAGTGGGTCAGACAGCATCTCTGGAGAAAAGGAATAGGTGACGTTTCAGGTCGAGACCCTTCTTCAGACTATCTTGTGCTTTCAGGATCTACTATCAGGAAAGGGTGGCGTATCTGTGGAATTATTTTAGAAACATAGAAAATAGGTGCAGGAGTAGGCCATTCGGCCTTTCGAGCCTGCACCGCCATTCAATATGATCATGGCTGATCATCCAGCTCAGTAACCTGTACCTGCCTTCTCTCCATACCCCCTGATCCTTTTAGCCACAAGGGCCACATCTAACTCCCTCTTAAATATAGCCAATGAACTGGCCTCAACTACCTTCTGTGGCAGAGAATTCCACAGACTCACCACTCTCTGTGTGAAGAAATGTTTTCTCATCTCGGTCTTAAAAGACTTCCCCCTTATCCTTAAGCTGTGACCCCTGATTCTGGACTTCCCCAACATCGGGAACAATCTTCCCGCATCTAGCCTCTCCAACCCCTTAAGAATTTTATATGTTTCAATAAGATCCCCCCTCAGTCTTCTAAATTCTAGCGAGTATAAGCCTAGTCTATCCAGTCTTTCTTCATATGAAAGTCCTGCCATCCCAGGGATCAATCTGGTGAACCTTCTCTGTACTCCCTCTAAGGCTAGAATGTCTTTCCTCAGATTAGGGGACCTTTTGCCATAGAAAGCTGTGGAGGCCACGTCAATGGATATTATTACGGCAGAGACAGGTAGATTCTTGATCAGTATGGGTGTCAGGGGCCATGGGGAGAAGGCAGGAGAATGGGGTTAGGAGGGAGCGATAGATCAGCCCTGATTGAATGGCAGTGTAGACTTGATGGGCAGAATGGCATAATTCTGCTCCGATCACTTATGACCTTGTGACTCAAAGAATTAGGGATTGGATTATGTTAGGAGTAACTCAGTGGGTCAGGCATTATCTCTGGAGAACATGGATAGGTGAAGGGTCCCAATCTGAAGCATTTCCTACAAGTGTTCCTTTTTCTTCCCACTGTGACGTCCAGAACAAGGGGTCACAGTTTAAGGATAAGGGGGAAGTCTTTTGGGACCGAGATGAGAAAGTTTTTTTTCACACAGAGAGTGGTGAATCTGTGGAATTCTCTGCCACAGAAGGTAGTTGAGGCCAGTTCAATGGCTATATTTAAGAGGGAGTTAGATGTGGCCCTTGTGGCTAAAGGGATCAGGGGGTATGGAGAGAAGGCAGGTACGGGATACTGAGTTGGATGATCAGCCATGATCATATTGAATGGCGGTCCAGGCTCGAAGGGCCGAATGGCCTACTCCTGCACCTATTTTCTATGTTTTGATGTTTCTATACCAGAGGTGCAGGGGTTTGTAGGTTGATTGACCCAGCAGATTACCTCTGTTGTGTAAGCGAACGGATGCGAAAGTAGGATAACATTGAAAGGAGAAGGTGATTCCTTGCAATTTCTCAATACTTATCCTTCAGTCAAGATCACGAAAAACACAATTCATCCAGCCATTATCACCCAATTAATTACTGGAACTCATTGCATCAGTGAGAACACCGTTAGAACTTCATGTTCACCCCACTACAGATGCTCCCATTGTTTTCTCCAACACTCCCGCTTTTCTGCAACTTGAAAGTATTTGCAACGTTTTCTTCATTCTGATGATAAGCCATTAACATGAAACACCAACACTTCCTCTCACTCTACTGATGCTGGGGCGGAACCGCTGTCATACAGCGCCGGAGACCCAGGTTCGATCCTGACAATGGGTGCTGTCTGCACTGAAATTTTGTACGTTCTCCGTGACAACGTAGATTTGCTCTGGGTGCTTCCTCCCACTTTCCTCCCGCATTCCAAAGACAAGGCCAAAGCCAATTTTAGTTCATTGGCTTCTGTAAATTGTCCCTAGTGCGCAGGATCGAACCAGTGTACGGGTCAGTGGTGACACAGTGGGCTGAAGGGCCTGTTTAAACTGTATCTCTAAACTAAACTAAACCAAAACTACCCGAGCTACTGAATATTTCTGATATTTGCTGGTTCTTTTATAGAAATTTGCTCTTCGTTGGCGATGAAGTGCTTTGGGATTTCCTGAGAAGCCGTAAAAAATATACTTTGTTAATGTTCCATCTAACTCTCCTATGTTCTGTGTTAGCTTTGGCTGTACATGTCAACAAATTTCCAGAGAAATCCCATCGAACTTTAGGTAAGAACTTCCAGATTAAAAGGGCAAGTCTGTGTTGGACTCCATGTCACCTCCTGACCAGAAAAAACTAAGAAGCTCATCAGAATTTAAAATACAATTATTTTGCAATGAATCACTTTTGACAGGCTTACATAAGGGTGATTTTTTTAATGTATTTGTTTTACTCCATTAGGATTTAACAAAAATAGAAAATGTATTTTCTCCAGATCTTAACTGAGATTTATTCATTTCCAAAGATGAAACCCATTCGGAATATGAAACATTATGGTCCCTAGACAGACAGAAAGCTGTAGCATGATGAAAATTGCAAAGCCATCTATTAGGTGGCCCATAAGGGGACTACATTCAAGGCCAAACCAGTTAATGTACTTTTCCTTTCAAGGGAATACTTAAAAATGCTCTGGCTATATTTTAAACATCAGCCCTGATTTACTTTCAGAGTCTATTCTCATGAAGACAGTAAAAAGGTCACTGCATTTATCCTGTTGACAGTCAAACATTTGTTCTTTGCGATGAATTTACTAATTAAACCTACTGTGCTGGCAAAGATCAATGCTATTCCAAGACATGAATCGCTGAGCACCTTCGCTCAGTCCGCCTGGACCTACCTGATCTCCCAGTAGCCAAACACCTTAATTCTCCTTCCCATTCCCACACTGACCTTTTTGTCCTAGGCCTCCTCCATTGTTTGAGTGAGGCCAAATGCAAATTGGAGGAACAGCACCTCATATTTTGCTTGGGCACCTTACAACCCAGTGGTATGAATTTGATTTCTCTAACTTCAAGAAACCCCGGCATTCCCTCACTGTCCATCCTTCCCCCACCCAAGTCACACCAGCTTCTCATTCTCACCTAGCAAACAGCTAACAATGGCCTGTTTCCTTTATCATCATTACTTTTTTGCTTATCTTTCATTTATTTGTTTTATATCTCTCTACGTCACAGTCTACATCCCCCGACTCTTGTCTGAAGAAGAGTCTCGACCTGAAACGTCACCCAGAGATGACATCTTTCCAGAGATGCTGCCTGTCCCGCTGAGTTACTCCAGCGTTTTGTGTCTAACCAAGACATGTTAGGTGTTTGGGAAGGGCTTACCTGGGGGGTCCAATTGGTGGTCGCCAGTGTTACTGTAATTGGTCAGTTCATAGGTTCAACATTTAGTGCAGGTACGCTCATTGGGGTACGTTGTGACTCATTGTCAATGCTTTGTCTGCTGGCTTAGTGGAAGTGGCTTCAGTTCTTATGTAAGAAGGAACTGAAGACGCTGGTTTACACCGAAGACAGACACACAATGCTGGGGTAACTCAACGGGTCAGGCAACATCTCTGAAGAAAAGGAATAGGTGACGTTTCAGGTCGACATCCTTCTTCAGACTGAGAGTCTGGGGAGAGGGAAACTAGAGGTATGAAAAAGTACAGAGCAGACCAGAGCCGGCACCGATGATTCCGGAAAGGTGGAGCCCACAATGGTCCATTGTTGGCTGTAGAAGAGGTGACGGTGAAGGGATGCAAAACTGTGAAACTAGCAGGACGACTAGGGTGGGGGAGGGGCGGAGAGAGTGGGAATGCAAGTACATTAGACAAATAAATATTCACACCGTCAGGTTGCAAGCTGCCCAAGCGAAATATGAGGTGCTGTACCTCCAATTTGTGTGTACAAATTGGCGGAACTGAAAGAGGTGGGTATGTTGCCTTTAGGCTACTGCATCAAATTGGGCAGCTTGTTCCACATATGCACCAACCTCTGTGTGAAGAAATTTCTCCCTCAGATCCCTTTTAAGTCTTTGCCCTCTCACCTTAAATCTATGCCCTCTAGTTATTTGATTCTGCTTTTGGAAAAAAGAAAACTGCGTGCATTCACCTTATCTATTCCCCATTAAGATTTTAAGATCATCCCAAAGTCTCCTCCGAACCAGGGAGCAAAGTGTTAGCCTGCCCATCCTTTTACTACAAACCCAGCCCCCAGAGCCCAGGCAAAATCTTTGTAATTATTCTTTGCACTGTTTCCAACCAATGATATTCTTGCTATAGTAGGGTAATCAAAAATGTACACAGTATTCCAAGTGTGGCCTCACCAAAATCTTGTACAACTATTGTCTTAAGTCTTGTATTAAATGCCCTGACTGATGAAGGCCAGCATGCCAAATCCCTTCTACACCACTCCGTCTACCTGAGACACTATTTTCAGGTAGCTCTGTATATGTACACCTACGGGTTGGACACGTTAGAGGCAGGAAACATGTTCCCAATGTTGGGGGAGTCCAGAACAAGGGGCCACAGTTTAAGAATAAAGGGTAGGCCATTTAGAACTGAGATGAGGAAAAGCTTTTTCAGTCAGAGAGTTGTGAATCTGTGGAATTCTCTGCCTCAGAAGGCAGTGGAGGCCAATTCTCTGAATGCATTCAAGAGAGAGCTGGATAGAGCTCTTAAGGATAGCGGAGTCAGGGGGTATGGGGAGAAGGCAGGAACGGGGTACTGATTGAGAATGATCAGCCATGATCACATTGAATGGCGGTGCTGACTCAAAGGGCCGAATGGCCTCCTCCTGCACCTATTGTCTATTGTCTATTCCACGCTGTATCACTCTATGACTCGATGACTATGACACTCTATGATTGTTGATAACCTTCTTCTCTGTCTACAATACCAGTTATTTTAGCTTTGTCTAATAACTTACCAACCATATATTGCTTTTCAACCTTTGGTTCTGTTTGGGTGTATAATTTGTTTTTATTGATGCTGTATTGTATATACAAAGTGAATGAAGGTGGAAATTCTGCATGGTTGAAATATATGACCAGCAGTTTTTAAAAATATTTTCCACATAATCCTCAATACCAAGCATTTATTTATTTATCCAATGTGAAGAAAGCTAACCAGGGTACAGAGAGTTCGGAATGTTTAATGCTGAATGAAGAAAGACTTGAATTCAGATATTTTCCTTTGTGATCTCAGCAAACCCTAATGTACAACAAATGAAATGCTTGTAAGGAAAGACACAAAGTACTGGAATAGCTCAGCGGGTCAGGCAGCATCTCTGGAGAACATGGAGAGCTGACGTTTCGGGTCGGGAACCTTTGTTCAGACTGATTGTGGGGTGGTGGGGGGGAGGAGGGGGAGGGAGGGAAGGAATGCTGGAAGAGTGGAGAGGCAAGACAAAGCATCGCAGGTAATAGGTGAACGCAGGTGAGGTGTGGGGGGGGGTTGATAGGTAAATGTTTGGACAAAGACCAGAGATGAAAACAAAACCAAAAGTATGAGACAAAAGGATTGAGGTGTTGTGAATTGTGAAGCCGAGGGCGTTTTCTGTCCATTATTGGAGTTCCCAGTGCATCTAGTACAGATATTCAGAGGGCTATGCACATGTGTAGTGGCATCTCATGCAACAATATATACTGATTGCACTTCAGGCATCTGTGGGAGACTCTTTTGGGAGCAATTGTTCACAATAACTCTGTAATCGGCTGCTGCCTGAACTTCTTCTCTTTTCTTTCTTTCGTATGTCAACTGCAACAATCAAAAGTGGCAATTGGTGCTTCAGAGTACTGTAGTTGACGCTTTGCTGCAAATTTTGCCAGTTCCGTAGAACTACCCAGCGTGGACGGCGAGGATGTAAAGCAGCTCCCACCCTGGCTGCTGCCTGATTAAAAGGAGGCTTAAAGTCATAGATTCATACAGCGTGGAAACAGGCCCTTCAGCCCAACTTGCCCATGCCAGCCACCATGCCCCATCTACACTAGTCCCATCCACCTGCATTTGGCCCATATCCCTCTAAACATGTCCTATCCAAGTGCCTGTCTTAAATGTTTCTTAAATGTTGCAATAGTACTTCCCCCAACTACCTCCTCTGGCAGCTCGTTCTATACACCTACCACACTTTGTGTGAAAAGGTCACCCCTCAGGTTCCTATTAAATCTTTCCCCCCTCATCTTAAACCTGTGGTTCATGATTTCCCTACTCTGGGCAATAGACACTGTTAAACTACCCCAACCTATTCATCTCATGATTTTGTACACCTCAATAAAATCAACCTTCATCCTCCAACAAATAAGGGTCCTAGCCTGCTCCCAATAGCTCAGGTCTGGGCAACATCCTCGTAATTCTTCTCCGCAGCCTTTCCAGCACCCTTTCCAGGGCTTCTCAAAATAGGTTAAGCAGGACTTCACTTACATGCATTAAGTAGAGGTCACTGAATTCCTGCAAAAATCAGGACAAATCCATGTCTTCACTGGAGTCTAGCAGTGAATGCTAGGTGTGCTGAGGACTGCTATGTTATGTCAAAGAAAACCCTCTTGAAGACCATCTCTGGTGCAGGATCTGAAATTAGTGGGATCATAAGACTGTAAATCAAATGGGTCGAGGGAAGGTAAGTTAATTTGCATTTTCATAATTTCACCTCAGTTTAAAAAAAAATCTTAATTATCTTTCAAATTATTTTACCGTTCTTGCATTTAACTTTTAAAAAAACTTTTAAAAGCTTCCTGATTCATATTTAAAATTAAAAAACATTAAATTCAATATGAAAGGCTTTTAATTGTATCTGATTGGAAAGGAATAGTAAAACATATTGAGCAGATTTTGCAGCTGGCACACATAGTAGTTAGGTTTTGTTGGCTGTTGGGTATACAGTAGATATAGGATATAGAACATAGCACAGCACAGGATCAGGCCTTTCGGCCCACAAAATGTCTGTGCTGAACATGATGCCAAGTTAACGAGATCTGGGTGTCCTAGTGCATCAGTCACTGAAAGGAAGCATGCAGGTACAGCAGGCAATGAAGAAAGCCAATGGAATGTTGTCCTTCATAACAAGAGGAGTTGAGTATAGGAGCAAAGAGGTCCTTCTGCAGTTGTACAGGGCCCTAGTGAGACCACACCTGGAGTACTGTGTGCAGTTTTGGTCTCCAAATTTGAGGAAGGATATTCTTGTTATTGAGGGCGTGCAGCGTAGGTTTACTTGGTTAATTCCTGGAATGGCGGGACTATCATATGTTGTAAAACTGGAGCGACTAGGCTTGCATACATTGGAATTTAGAAGGATGAGAGGAGATCTTATCGAAACGTATAAGATTATTAAGGGGTTGGACACGTTAGAGGCAGGAAACATGTTCCCAATGTTGGGGGAGTCCAGAACAAGGGGCCACAGTTTAAGAATAAGGGGTAGGCCATTTAGAACTGAGATGAGGAAAAACTTTTTCAGTCAGAGAGTTGTGAATCTGTGGAATTCTCTGCCTCAGAAGGCAGTGGAGGCCAATTCTCTGAATGCATTCAAGAGAGAGCTGGATAGAGCTCTTAAGGATAGCGGAGTCAGGGGGTATGGAGAGAAGGCAGGAACGGGGTACTGATTGAGAATGATCAGCCATGATCACATTGAATGGCGGTGCTGGCTCGAAGGGCCGAATGGCCTCCTCCTGCACCTATTGTTTATTGTCTATTAATTTAATCTCCTCACACTGCAAGTGATTCATATCCATACATTCCGTGCTGATCTAAAAGCCCCTTTAATGCCACTATCAAATCTGCATCCACCACCACCCCTGGCATCGATTTCCAGCACTCACTACTTTCTGTTGCATTGATAAAAGGTGCAGGGGGAATTGTCCAATCTGTTGCAATACGGTTTGCTGTCAGAAGAAATTGGCCATGTGTCTGCTGCGACTATTTTCTTGTCCTGCAGTGAAAGAGCAGTCTGCATATTTTAGCTTCTCACTGCCAGCGTTCAGAGGCACAAGGGGGGAAAAAAATCATTAATGTTCAGTGCATTTTTAATATTAAACAAGGTCTTTGTGCAGGCATGTGGTGTGCATTCAACAATCTGTGTACCTGCTCACTGCGGATAAGACTCCAGCAATTTAAAGGGGCACACTATTTAAAAGGAAATGTCTATTATATATGATGTTAAGAATTCTGTTTGATTTCCTTAGTCCATTTCAAATTGAAAATAAGTACCAAGCTGCAACAAATATCTTTTACTTAGGGTGTAGGAGAATACTTACGAAAGAAATGAGGACAACAAAGGGAGTCCATGAAATATCCTTGGCAAGGAAGATTAAGGAGAATCCGAAGTCATTTTATTTATATAAATATGAGGAGCAAAAGAGGATCGCCGGGGAAGGGGTGAGTCCCTGAAGAGACTTAAGGGGTAATCTATCTGTGGAGCTAGAGGAAGTGAGAAAGGTTTAAATGAATACTTGACTGTATTTGCCAAGGATACAAGATGGAGTGAAAAATATCCTGTTGGATATTTTTGCAACTTCAGAAGCCGCTGCTGATGCAGCAGATGGAGGATAGCTAAAGTCGATTGTTTATTTAAGGAAGTGGGAGAGTCTAAGACTAGAGGTCATAGCCTCAGAATTAAAGGACGTTCTTTTAGGAAGGAGATGAGGAGGGATTTCTTTAGTCAGAGGGTGGTGAATTCTTTGCCACAGAAGGCTGTGGAGGCCAAGTCAGTGGATATATTTATGGCAGAGATAGATAGATTCTTGATTAGTACAGGTGTCAGAGATTATGAGGAGAAGGCAGGAGAATGGGGTTAGGAGGGAGAGGTAGATCACACATGATAGAATGGCGGAGTAGCCTTGATGGGCCGAATGGCCTAATTCTACTCCTATGTCTTATGATCTTATGATCTGACGAAGGGCAGTAGTGATAAGCAAGTAACTGTAGGCTTGTAGAAACCAGGAACTGCAGATGCTGGTTTACAAAAAGAAAAGACACAAGGTGCTGGAGTAACTCAGCAGGTTAGGCAGCATCCCTGGAGAACATGGAAAGGTAACGTTTTGGGTCGGGACCTTCTTGTGACTTATGTCGACTTGTGATCTTTCCATCAATGGTAAGGAGATTATTAGAGAAAATCCTAAGAGACAAGTTTCATATACATCTGGAATGGCGGGAACTGATTCAAGATAGTGAGCATGGCTTTGTGTGGGATAAATCTTGTCTCGCTGATTTTATTGAGTTTTTTGAGAAGGCTACAAAGGAGAATTCACGTCAAGCCAAATATGTATTGTCAACTGCAGAAGTATGGTGAGGGTTTAATGCAGCGAAAAGCATGCTTTCAGCAGTAATGCAATAAACTCAAACAGCATGCAATAACGTAAATTATGCAAAACTATAAGCACTCTGCACCACCACTCATTGTAGGAAAGATGTGGAGGCAACGGAGAAGATCCAGGGGATCTCCACAGGAATGGTTCCTGAGATTATAATTTAACTTTCCAGTTACGAGGAGGATTTGATGAGCTTTTGATGGCACCTGGCCAGTGCTCGCTGGAGTTTGGGAGGTTGAGGGGGGGACCTTATTGAAACTTAACGAATAGTGAAAGGCAAAGGATAGAGTGGATGTGGACTGGATGTTTCCACTAATGGGAGAGTCTAGGACTAGAGGTCACAACCTCAGAACTAAAGGACGTTTCTTTAGGAAGAAGATGAGGAGGGATTTCTTTAGTCAGAGGGTGGTGAATCTGTGGAATTCATTGGCACAGAAGGCTGTGGAGGCCAAGTCAATGGATATTTTTAAATGGGCAAAGAGGACTAGCTTAGATGGTCATCAACTGAGGTGAGGGGGGAGGAGGGAGGGGGAGAGGGGGACAGAGGGAGGGGGGGGGGTGGGGGGAGGGGAGGGGGGAGTGGGGGAGGAGAGGGTGCTGCACCAATGCAGGAGAGGTTTGGGCCCAACGGGTCCACTTGGTCTAGTATCTAATATATGGCAGCAAACAATCATGGTCAACACTCAAGGACTTTGCTGCCAGAATGGATTCTTGTGACTGGGAGACATGTCCACCAACTCCTCTACTCCATGGACATAAGTTCATAAGTTCTAGGAGCAGAATTAGGCCATTCGGCCCATCAAGTCTACTCCGCCATTCAATCGTGGCTGATCTATCTTTCCCTCTCAACCCTATTCTCCTGCCATCTCCCCATAACCCCTGACACCCTTACTAATCAAACACTCTTGCTCAGAGATATATATTCCAAATCAAAGATCGTTCAAGTATGCTACATTGCATGTCCAGTGCATTCGATTTTAAAATTCAGTTCCTTTTGATTCAATTGAATGAAGTTTTGAAACAAGGTGCTTGTGGAAGTCAACTTGTTTTTTTCCACTGCCATGAGGTGAATTTTTGAGGCATCTGATTTTTATTTCATTCATGTGAATACAAAAATATTAAATCCCTGTTCTTCATCCCGGATTCCATGGAGCAAATCCCTCTGACAAACGGAGACAGGGGAAGGAATTAATTCTTGTCTTCTAGTCCTCAAAATCTCCTTCCACCTGTATGTATGTTTGAGCACTTGGCTCTGACTGTGGGCCCAAACGTGAGGAATCACAACCAACAGCAGGTTTAATGCTCAGACCCAGTCTCAGATTTCTTTTTCAGCAGTTTTAACTAATTAATTTACACCGTTTTTCGGAAGCTGCCTGACATTTTGAGCTCTTCCACCATTATCTGTTTTCTTTATTTCAGGTTTCCAGCTTTGTTCTGCCCCTGTGGCAGGAGAATGGCGTTGGGAGGGGAAGAGGGGTATGGGGAGAAGGCAGGAACGGGGTACTGATTGAGAGTGATCAGCCATGATCGCATTGAATGGCGGTGCTGGCTCGAAGGGCTGAATGGCCTCCTCCTGCACCTATTGTCTATTGTCTATTGTCTATTGATAGATCAGCCACGATTGAGTGGCGGAATAGCCTTGATGGGCCGAATGGCCTAATTCTGCTTCTATAACTCCTGAGGTGGCATGGTGGTGCAGCGGTAGATGTGTTGCCTCGGGTTCGATCCTGACTACGGGTGTTGTCTGTACAGAGTTTGTACGTTCTCCCCGTGACCTGCGTGGGTTTTCCCCGGGTGCCCTGGTTTCCTCCCACACCCCAAAGATGTACAGATTTGTAGGTTAATTGGCTTTGGTAATGATTGTAAATTGCCCCCCAGTGTGCAGGATAATGCTAGTGTACAGGATGCTCAGCGAGGACTTGGTGGGCCAAAGGGCCTGATTCCATGCTGTATCTCTAAATAAAAACGTTGGAACTTATCTATGTCATAGCTTCTGTAGGTGCTTCCTCGGGTTCTTGATCACCCTAACCTGGGCAAAAGGGTGCATTCACCCTATCAATTCCCCTCATAGATTTATACATCTCTATAAGATCACCCCTTAGCTTTCTGCACTCCAAGGAATAGTCTTAGCTCTGTCCAACCTCTCCCTATTGCTCAGGACCTCGGGTCCTGGCATCACCCTCATAAATCAAGTTAATACGAGAATTTATATCACTGTAAATACAGTTTTGGTTTGATTGCACAGACTATTGTGGCAAGATTTAGTCAAGGTAAATACATAGACATATTTAAGCTTGCAAAATGATGCCAGTAGGATAGGACAAAGAGGGCTGGGAGTAGTCCATCTGTTTAACCATCGACATCAAATAGATGGGCCGAATGGCCTGTTTGTGAAACAAATGCTATTGTATATGATTCATTGAAAACCACTGCTTTAGCATAGCACCATAACTTATGGTCTATAAGGCTCTGTAAGGCGCTGGCCAAGCCGCATTTGGAATATTGTGAGCACTTTTGGCCACCATATCTGAGGAAGGATGTGCTGGCTCTGGAGAGGGTTCTCCAGAGGAGGTTTGCAAGAATGATCCCAGGAATGAGTAGGTTAACATGTGATGAGCTTTAGCCAGCACTGGACGTGTACTCGCTGGGGTTTAGAAGAATGAGAGGAGATATCATTGAAACGTATAGAATAGTGAAAGGCTTGGATAGAGTGGATGTGGAGAGGACATTTCCACTAGTGGGAGAGTCGAGGACTAGAGGTCATAGCCTCAGAATTAAAGGACGTTCCTTTAGGAAGGAGATGAGGAGGGATTTCTTTAGTCAGAGGGTGGTGAATCTGTGGAATTCTTTGCCACGGAAGGCTGTGGAGGCAAAGGGTGTGTATATATATTGAAGGCAGAGGTAGATTGATTCTTGATTAGTACGGGTATCAGAGGCTATGGGGAAATGACAGGAGAATGGGGTTAGAAGGGAGAGATACAGTGTAGATCAGCCATGATTGAATGGCGGAGTAGACTTGATAGGCCAAATGGCCTAATTCTGCTCCTATCACTTATGATCTTATGAAATCATTCCTAGTTGCTTAAGAAACCCATTAGTGGCAGTGGTCCTACAAAATCTCCCTTTCCTTGATTATTATCTCCTGAAAACATACATTTGCTTTGGGGAAAGTTGACCACGATGACGTAACATTGGATTTTCTGTGGATATTTGGTGCCATCAATTTCCCAAGTTGAACTTGAGTAAATGAAATAGAGTAGAACGGTTCTTGGCATGCAATGCAGCCGGCTAAAGACATGAAAAATATCTTTGCAAATCCCCACTGTCACATTTGAGAAATGTGGAGCCTTGCCTATCAGTTCTGAAGGCCATAATCACAGAACTCCAAAGTGGATTCATTTTTATCCCCCTTTTGCTAAATTTAAGGATTTGTCAAAGTAAGGGATGTTAGTGACAAAAAGTGGATTCTTTTTGCCATTGTTGTTATTCAACACTAAACAGGCCCGAATTATGAGCACTGCTGATGCTAAGCTCTCGACATATTGAGCCAACAATGTATTTCAGTTCCTACCTCAACAATTCTGGCTTTCTTGCATTGAGATTTAACACGAAGAGGGCAAAACCTCGGGCTTCAAGATCCAGGGGTTGGGGAATCAAAAAGAAGAGGCCACAGGTTAAGGTGAGAGGGAAAAATTTAACAGGAACCTGAGAGACAACCCTGCTTGCGACTGCGGATATCCAGACCAGACCATCCCACACATCGTGAACGACTGCTCACTGGGGCTTTTCCCTTTTGGCATCAAGGCCATCCACCCAGCAACTGATGCTGCCCTGGCCTGGATGTCTACCCTTGACCTACAACTTTAGCCTGTGCACGCCATACGCAAGAAGAAGAATAACAACATTCAAGGGACATTTGTACAGATACATGGATAGAAATAGTTTTGAGGGATATGGGTCAAATGCAGGCAAATGGGACCAGCATAGATGGGCAGCCTGGACAAGTTGGGCTGAAGGGCCTGTTTTTGTGCTTACAATGCTGGGACTCTATGACACATATTTTCAATCCAGTTCCCCATTAATTTAGTGTAGTTTAGTTTACTTTTAGAGATACAGCGCGGAAACAGGCCCTTCGGCCCACATAGTCTCTTCCGAACAGCGATCACCCCGTACACTAGCACAATCCTACACACTAGGGACAATTTACAATTTTACCGCTGCCAATTAACCTACAAACCTCTACGTCTTTGCTGTGTGGGAGAAAACCGGAGCACCCGGAGAAAATCCATGTAGTCACACAGAGAATGTACAAGTTCCGTAAAGACAGCACCCGTAATCAGGATCGAACTCGGGTCTCTGGCGCTGTAAGGCAGCAACTCTACCGCTACACCACCATGCCACCCCACTGAGGGCAAATGGATTTTCATCTTCTGAGTTTAACTATCAAGGTTTAAAAATAGAACATTTTGGCAACATCTGTGAAAGGAGAAATAGACTGGACAATTTCATGTCGAAAACTTTTCATCATAAAGTGTTTGGGGAATTTAAAGGTCGACACAAAATGCTGGAGTAACTCAGCGGGACAGGCAGCATCTCTGGAGAGAAGGAATAGATGACATTTCTGGTCGAAACCCTTCTTCAGACTGCGAGTCAGGGGAGAGGGAAACTGGAGGAGTGAAAAGGTACAGAACAATCAGAGCCAGCACCGCTGACAAAGGGAAAGTGGAGCCCACTGTGGTCCATTGTTGGCTGTGGAAGAGATGATAAGGAAGGGATATATGGATGTGAACAGTGGAACTGGCAGGACGATTAGGGTGGGAGGGGAGCGGAGAGGGATTGCAGGGGTTACTTGAAATTAGAGAAATTAACATTCATACTGCTGGGCTGTAAGTGGTCCAAGCGAAATATGAGGTGCTGTGCCTCCAATTTGCGTGTGGCCTCACTCAAAGAGTGGGGGAGGCCCAGGACAGAAAGGTCAGTGTGGGAATGGGAAGGGGAGTTTGGCAACCAGGAGATCGTGTAGGCCAAGGCGGACTGAGCGTAAGTGTTCAGAGAAACGATCGCCCAGTCTGCCCTTGGTCTTGCACCTGTAGAGATTTTGTGGCGGGAACCAAGAATGGGAACAAGTTTAGTCCCCTGGCCTTTTCAATATGAGATTTCTTACCGTGTTAATTCCAGCTCCACATCAACAGTATTAAAGCCTCATTGTGCAACCTATCTAATGGTGAAACAATCCAAGCAAATGTAACTGTTTGCAGAGTTATTTGACAAACATACTTAAATAAACATAAACAATATAGTGCTTGCTATGGAGGGCGTGCAGCGTAGGTTCACTAGGTTAATTCCCGGAATGGCGGGACTGTCGTATGTTGAAAGGCTGGAGCAATTAGGCTTGTATACACTGGAATTTAGAAGGATGAGGGGGGATCTTATTGAAACATATAAGATAATTAGGGGATTGGACACATTAGAGGCAGGAAACATGTTCCCAATGTTGGGGGAGTCCAGAACAAGGGGCCACAGTTTAAGAATAAGGGGTAGGCCATTTAGAACGGAGATGAGGAAGAACTTTTTCAGTCAGAGAGTGGTGAAGGTGTGGAATTCTCTGCCTCAGAAGGCAGTGGAGGCCAGTTCGTTGGATGCTTTCAAGAGAGAGCTGGATAGAGCTCTTAAGGATAGCGGAGTGAGGGGGTATGGGGAGAGGGCAGGAACGGGGTACTGATTGAGAGTGATCAGCCATGATCGCATTGAATGGCGGTGCTGGCTCGAAGGGCTGAATGGCCTACTCCTGCACCTATTGTTTATTGTCTATTGTCTCTCGTGAGATCTGAGCAAGATGAGAAATGAAACTTTCAGGGCACACAATGTAAAACAGTGAAGGTTGCAGTCAGATGGGCAGATATTGTCTGTTGCAGACCACTTACATGAAAGGTTTGTTTCAGACAAGAGTGTGTGCAGTGAAATCAGAAGTCCGAATGAATTCATTAGCCAAGTATGTGTACATAAAAGGAATTTGACCCGATCCTTTGCTAGCACACGGTTAAAACACAACATACATGATAAAAACACGATATACATCAGACAATTCATGCTTATTTTATAAAACTGTGCTTCACTTATGACAGTCTACTCTCTCTCTCTGAACAGCCAAGAACTGAGAAGAATTCATTAAGGACAAAGAGGCAGAAAGGAGAATTTGGAGGAATTCCTCAGCCGAGACTCTGCCCGAGCGTTCTTGATTGCACTCCACCGCACGCCATCTGTTTCAGTCTCACTGCTACCCCAGAGTGACAAGTGGTTTAAAGGTCCATGTGGCAGCTGAGGAAGAGCAAGGCCTCAGGAGCAGATGGCATCCCTGCCGAAGTTCTCAAACTGGTGGAATAGAGCTTCAATCACAAAGCCACAGCCCCACCTCCCCACATGAGAAGCTTAGTTTAGTTTAGATTAGTTTAGAGATGCAGCATGGCAACAGGCCCTTCGGCCCATCGTATCTTTGCCGACAAATGATCACCCGTACACTAGCTCTATCCTACACACTGGGGACAATTTACAGAGGCCACTTATCCTACAAAAATACACGTCTTTGGAATGCGAGGGGAAACTGGAGCAGCCGGAGAAAATCCACATGGTCACAGGGAGAACGTGCGACCTCCATACAGACAGCACCCATAGTCAGGATTGAACCAGGGACTCAGGCACTGTAAGGTAGCAACTCTACCGCTGCGCCACTGTGCAGAGGAAGAGGACATACCTGGGGGCCACAATCATGAGCAAGAAAGGAGATAAAGCTGATGATCAAACCTATACATAGATCTCACTGTCGTCTACCTTAAGAAAATGTATTGCCCATGTCAACCTGAATTGCCTCCACCACTGTACATAACCACCTCTGACCTTACACCGTGACTTGCGGCACGGTGGCGCAGCAGTAGAGTTGCTGCCTTACAGCGAATGCAGCGCCTGAGACTCAGGTTCGATCCTGACTACGGGCGCTGTCTGTACGGAGTTTGTACGCAGGTCACGGGGTCACTGGTCGACCATTGACACCATCACTGCAAAACAAGATCCCTTCAACCTCAGTAGCGGTAGCAGGCATTGCTTGTACAAGGTGGCCAAGTTCCTAGACATCATTGACTCATCTTTTGAGGCATCTGTGAGAATGGGTATGTTTGGTGTATCTGCCCATACTCCACAATATCATCACACCACCTGCCCCAAACCACAAATAATCCTCTCCCCAAACCCTCAGTCTGAAGAAGTGTCTCGAACTGAAATGTCACCCATTCTTTTTCTCCAGAGATGCTGCCTGACCCGCTGGAGTTACTCCAGCATTTTGTGGCTATCTTCGGTGTAACCCAGCATCTGCAGTTCCTTCCTGCACATAAATGTCATGGGGTCGTACAGCTAGGGGTGCCAACTATCTAACTCCCAAATATGGGACAAGGTGACGTCAGCACCCCACGTGACCTCACCCAGCCAGTGGCCACATGCTCTCGCTCCACCAATGGCGGCCGCCCCGCCGGGAGGTGGGTTGCTACGCAACCTCCGTTGGGCGGCGCCCGGGCCTCCGGACCTAGACTGTCCGAAGCTAAAATGTTGGAAACCTAGAGTGTAAGGACCAAAACTGTTGGGGGACCTACAGCGTCAGGACCTACAGTGTCGGGGCCTACAGCGACCGAGCCTACAGTGCCCCCCAGGCCTAATACGGGACAAGGGCGGTCCCGTACGGGACAAACCAATTTAGCCCACAATACGGGATGTCCTGGCTAATACGGGACGGTTGGCAACCCTACGTACAGCACAGACACTGGCCTTTTAGGTCAGACTTGCTCATGCCCCAACTAAGCTGGTCCCATTTGCCCACAGATAGATACAAAATGCTGAAGTAACTCAGCGGGTCATGCAGCCTCTCTTAGAAAACATGGATAGGTGATGTTTCGGGTCAGAACCCTTCTTAAGACTGTAATCAGGTTTGCAAACTGGCATCTGCAATTCCTTGTTTCTCCTCTGTTGAATAATGTTCTTTTAAGAAGAAAATCTGTCTCCCTCCCCTGGCCTGGCTCACATGCAACTCCAGAATGTTCGACATAGCTGCCTTTTAATGTCAATGCTGGGGGAATTGGGGATGGGTTGTAAACCCACATCACCTGAATAAATATGTAAAATAAAAACAATCTTAGCATCAGACAAATGTAAGTTACTATATCTCTTGCAGAAACAAGGAACTGCGATGCGATGCTGGTTCACCAAGGAAAGAACCAAAGTGTAACTCAGCATGTCAAGTAGCATTCCTAGAGAACATGGATAGGTAACGTTTCAGGTCAGGACCCTTCCAGTCTGAAGAAGGGTCCTGACCCGAAATGTCACCGACCCATGTTCTGCCGAGATGCTGCCTGACCCGCTGAGTTACTCCAGCATTTTGTGTCTTTCCTTATTCTAATTCAGTGTCAACTGAACATAATTAAGCTGTTTGTTTGCATGTCACTAAGTTTGCCAAGGGTATTGCGTGCATTTGTCGTACGCGTGCTGAGGGACTGCCACCATGTCTTGAAGTATCAAATGATGTGCAACATACACATTTTGACATGCATACAAAATTCAGATAGGCTTTGGATCCAGTGAAGGGCACTCACACAGAAGCACATATTAACAATACAAATGGCACAATGATAGAGATTATAGAGGAATTATACTGCGTACACTTGTGCATGTAAAGAGCTTTTATCATACTTGATACCTTAAAACAGAAACACAATACAGTATAGCAGTGCGGGACGAAATGTGTTGGAAGGAACTGCAGATGCTGGTTTACACCGAAGATAGACACAAAATGCTGGAGTAACTCAGCGGGACAGGCAGCATCTCTGGAAAGAAGGAATGGGTGACGTTTCAGGTCGTGACCCTTGTTCAGTCTCACGTTTCGGATCGACGAAGAAGGGTCTCGACCCGAAACATCACCCATTCCTTCTATCCAGAGATGCTGTCTGTCCAGCTGAGTTACGCCAGCATTTTATGTCTATCCATAGCAGTGCGTGAACTGCAAACATACTGGCACTGCCCACTTGTGCTTGAATAGTTTAACATGCCTTTTGGGGCTTAGAAAATGTTTCTGGCCTGAATCCATTCATCAGAAGACTTTTGTATTTCAAATAAAAAATTTGATTAATGCATAGGGTGCACATATTTTCATGTCCGTAAAACCTGTGGATTCTAATCCCTAAATAATGTAATTAGCAAGGTTAATCAAAATGCAATCGTTCTGAATCCATTATTAATTTTCCAACATGATAATTTATAATACTCAAAGGAAGCGTGAGTGTTAGAAATCAAACGTAACAATGAGATTTATCACAGTACCAGGCAATATATCGTTCCTCAATGCTGAGTATTTACAGACTTTTTTTGGGTTGTGATAATTAGTTTTCCAATCATGGAATCCTGGTGCTAAACAGCACAGAACCAGGCCTTTCAGGCGAACTCAACCATACTGACCAAGCTATTTATTCACAAAATGCTGGAGTAAATCAGCAGGTCAGGCAGCATCTCAGGAGAGAAGGAATAGGCGACGCTTTGGGTCGAGACCCTTCTTCAGACTTATGTCAGGGGGGCGGGACAAAGGAAGGATATAGGTGGAGACAGGAAGATAGAGGGAGATCTGGGAAAGGGGAGGGGAGGAGAGGGACAGAGGAACTATTGGAGAAGTCAATGTTCATACCACTGGGCTGCAAGATGCCCAGGCGAATTATGAGGTGCTGTACCTCCAGGTGGGCCTCACTATGGCACTGGAGGAGGCCCATGACAGAAAGGTCAGACTGGGAATGGGAGGGGGAGTTGAAGTGCAGGGCCACCGGGAGATCAGATTGGTTAACGCGGACCGAGCGCAGGTGTTGAGCGAATCGATCGCCGAGCCTGCGCTTGGTTTCGCCGATGTAAATAAGTTGACATCTGGAGCAGCGGATGCAATAGATGAAGTTGGAGGAGGTGCAGGTGAACCAAGCTAATTCCACTTACCGTTGCCTGGCCCATATTCTTAGTTTAGTTTAGTTTAGAGATACAGCGTGGAAACAGGCCCTTCGGCCCACCGAGTCCACACCGACTAGCGATCCCCCCGCACACTAAAATTATCTTACACACACAGGGGACAATTTACACTTATACCAAGCCAATTAACCTACAAATCTGTATGCCTTTGGAGTGTGGGAGGGAACAGAAGATCTCGGAAAAATCCCACACGGTCACGGGGAGAACGCACAGACTCCGTACAGACAGCACCCGAAGTCGGGATCGAACCCAGGTCTCAGGCGCCGCAAGCGTTGTAAGGCAAGAACGCTACCGCTGCGCCACCGTAATTCCTCCAGACTTTGTATGCAGGGAGGAACTGCAGATGATGGTTTACACTGAAGATAGGCACAAAATACTGGAGTAACTCAGCGGTCAGGCTGCGTCTCTGGAGAAACGGAATAGGTGATGTTTTGGGTCATGAGGGTTTCGACCCAAAACGTCGCCTATTCCTTTTCTCCAGAGATGCTGCCTGACCCGTCGAGTTGCTCCAGCATTTTGTGTCTATCTTCCCCCCAGACTTTCACTGCCCATGCACCTGTCCACGTGTCTGTTAAATATCATAATTGGATCCACCTCAACCACTTTCTCTGATAGCTTATTCCATGTGGGCACCACTGTCTATGTGGAAAAGTTGCACCTCAAGATACTTTAAAATCTTTCCCCTCTTATCCTAAACTTGTGTTCTCCAGTTTTAGGGCTTTCCTACCTTACCCTGAGAAAAAGATTGTAACTGTTCACCTTATCCATGACCTTCCATAAGGTCACCGCTCAACTTCCTATGCCCCAGGGGAAAATGTCCCAACCTATCCAGCCTCTCTTTAAAGGTGGAGTAGTTGATAGTGAGGTAGAATTTCAAAGTCTACAGAGAGACTTGGGCCTTTTGGAAGGGTGGGCTGAAAGATGGCAGATGGAGTTTAATGCTGATAAGTGTGAGGTGCTGCATTTTGGTAGGACAAATCAAAATAGGACGTACAGGGTAAATGGTAGGGAATTGAGGAATGCAGTGGAACAGAGGGATCTGGGAATAACTGTGCATTGTTCCCTGAAGGTGGAATCTCATGTGGATAGGGTGGTGAAGAAGGCGTTTGGTATGCTTGCCTTTATAAATCAGAGCATCGAGTATAGAAGTTGGGATGTAATGTTGAAATTGTACAGGGCATTGGTGAGGCCGAATCTGGAGTATGGTGTGCAGTTCTGGTCGCCAAATTATAGGAAGGATGTCGACAAAATGGAGAGGGTACAGAGGAGATTTACTAGAATGTTGCCTGGGTTTCAGCACTTAGGCTACAGAGAGAGGTTGAACAGGTTGGGTCTTTATTCTTTGGAGCGTAGAAGGTTGAGGGGGGACTTGATAGAGGTTTTTAAAATTTTGAGAGGGACGGACAGAGTTGACGTGGGTAGGCTTTTCCCTTTGAGAGTGGGGAAGATTCCAACAAGGGGACATAGCTTCAGAATTGAGGGACAAAGGTTTAGGGGTAACATGAGGGGGAATTTCTTTACTCAGAGGGTTGTGGCTGTATGGAATGGACTTCCGGTGGAAGTGGTGGAGGCTGGCTCGATTTTATTATTTAAGAGTAAATTGGATAGGTATATGGATAGGAGGGGATTGGAGGGTTATGGTCTGAGTGCAGGTAGATGAGACTAGGTCAGGGAGAATGGTCGGCGTGGACTGGTAGGGCCGGACAGGCCTGTTTCCATGCTGTAGTTGTTATATGTTATATATGTTTACACTTTGGAGATACAGCACAGAAACAGGCCCTTTGGTCCATCGAGTCCACACCAACCAACGATTACACTGTACACTACTACTATCCTACACACTTGTACACAATTTACAATTTTTACCGAAGCCAATTATCCTACAAACCTGTACGTCTTTGGAGTGTGGGAGGAAACCAGAGCACTGGGAGAAAACCCACGCGGTCACGGGGAGAATGTAAAAAACTCCGTACAAACAGCACCCATAGTCAGGATCGAACCTGGGCCTTTGGCGCTGTAAGGCAGTGACTCTACCGCTGTGTCACCGTGCCGCCCAATTATAACTCAAACCTTCCAAACGCAGTACCATCCTCATAAAATGTGTAGGAAGGAACTGGTTTCAATCGAGGATAGGCTCAAAATGCTGGAGTAACTCAGCAGGGCAGGCAGCATCTCTGGAGAGAAGGAATGGGTGACTTTACCCGTTTCCTTCTCTCCAGAGATGCTGCCTGCCCTGCTGAGTTATTCCAGCATTTTGTGACCATCCTCATAAATCTTTTTTTACACCCTTTCCAGTTTGATGTCATCCTTCCCAAAGCCGGGCAACCAGGATTATGAATGAGAGAACTTTCACACATTGGATAAAGATATGTGTGATCTGAATGCTTGTATGAAGGAAGTGGGTGAGTGTAGTCATACAAAGACCTGTTGGTCTCAGCAACTCAATGCACTTGGCTCATACCTCACCAACTACACCAAGGACATTCCAGTTCCAAACTGCCTGGGGCAGCAAAGGTGAGGAACAAATTGGGAGGGAAGGATAACATCTGGAAACATTTTGACTTCTACAGTTGTCAGATGGTGCGTATTGACCGAAATCTGGAACTATTGCATACGGCTATTTCTCACCTGTAAGTACAAATGGGGAACATTGATTCAAATGCCATAATGAAATAAAGATAAAAGAATAATAACAGGCGTTATTTATGTAACATCGATCAAGCAACAGAAGTTCCCAAATTACTGCATTGGACTAATGTCAAACAATATATAGAGTTATTAGGGGAATTGATCAGATGTATTCAGTATATTTTAACACAGAAACATAAGACGTAGGAATAAGTTAACCTGCTTTTCGGCACTCTCCACCATTCATAACATCTAATCAACCAGCTCAGTTCCCTTTTTAGTTTAGTTTAGTTTAGTTTAGGTCAGAAGGCAGTGGAGGCCAATTCTCTGAATGCATTCAAGAGAGAGCTAGATAGAGCTCTTAAGGATAGCGGAGTCAGGGGGTATGGGGAGAGGGCAGGAACCGGGTACTGATTGAGAATGATCAGCCATGATCACATTGAATGGTGGTGCTGGCTCGAAGGGCCGAATGGCGTACTCCTGCACCTATTGTCTATTGTCTATTGTTAGACATACAGCGTGGAAACAGGCCCTTCGGCCCACCAAGTCTGCACCGACCAGCTTCCCGGCCTCACCCCAGAACATTTGATCATATGAATATTAAGAGGTATATCTGGCTTCTTCTTGAAAATGTTTAAGGACTTCTTTCCACTGCAAATCATGGTCGAAAAGTGTACAGTTCATGGGCAGTTTTAATTAACAGATTACATTTCCCGTCGCTGAAGGGGAAATCATGCTTGACTAATCTTCTGGAATGTTTGAGAATGTAACTAGGAAAATTGACTGTGGAGTGCCGGTCGGTTATTGTGGTGTACCTTTACTTTCAGAAAGCCTTCGACAAGGTCACACATAGGAGATTAGTGGGCAAAATTAGGGCACATGGTATTGGAGGTAGGGTACTGACATAGATAGAAAATTGGTTGGCAGACAAAAAGCAAAGAGTGGGGATAAATGAGTCCCTTTCAGAATGGCAGGCAGTAACTAGTGGAGTACCGCAAGGCTCGGTGCTGGGACCGCAGCTATTTACAATATACATTAATGACTTGGATGAAGGGATTAAAAGTGCCATTAGCAAATTTGCAGATGATACAAAGCTGGGTGGTAGTGTGAACTGTGAGGAAGATGCTATGAGGTTGCAGGGTGACTTGGACAGGTTGTGTGAGTGGGCGGATGCATGGCAGATGCAGTTTAATGTGGATAAGTGTAAGGTTATCCACTTTGGTGGTAAGAATAGGAAGGCAGATTATTATCTGAATGGTGTCGTTAGGAAAAGGGGACGTACAACGAGATCTGGGTGTCCTAGTGCATCAGTCACTGAAAGGAAGCATGCAGGTACAGCAGGCAGTGAAGAAAACCAATGGAATGTTGGCCATAACAAGAGGAGTTGAGTATAGGAGCAAAGAGGTCCTTCTGCAGTTGTACAGGGCCCTAGTGAGACTGCACCTGGAGTACTGTGTGCAGTTTTGGTCTCCAAATTTGAGGAAGGATATTCTTGCTATTGAGAGCATGCAGCGTAGGTTTACTAGGTTAATTCCCGGAATGGCGGGACTGTCATATGTTGAAAGACTGGAGCGACTAGGCTTGTATACACTGGAATTTAGAAGGATGAGAGGGGATCTTATCGAAACATATAAGATTATTAAGGGGTTGGACACGTTAGAGGCAGGAAACTTGTTCCCAATGTTGGGGGAGTCCAGAACAAGGGTCCACAGTTTAAGAAAAAAGGGGTAGGCGATTTAGAACGGAGATGAGGAACGACTTTTTCAGTCAGAGAGTTGTGAATCTGTGGAATTCTCTGCCTCAGAAGGCAGTGTAGGCCAATTCTCTGAATGCATTCAAGAGAGAGCTAGATAGAGCTCTTGAGGATAGCGGAGTCAGGGGGTATGGGGAGAAGGCAGGAACGGGGTACTGATTGAGAATGATCGGCCATGATCACATTGAATGGCGGTGCTGGCTTGAAGGGCCGAATGGCCTACTCCTGCACCTATTGTCTATTGTCTATTGTCTATTGTAACTCCTGGTTCTGGACTCTCTGGCTATCAGGAAGATACCCCCTGTAATGCAATCTATCTCGTTCTCTTTTCCAAGTTTCCATTTCAAATTTTGTAAGTTTTTATGAGCTCTCCTTCGCATTCTTCTGAACTCCTGTGAATATATCCCTCATTGACCCAATCTGTTCATTGAGAGTCAGAGAGTCATACAGTGTGCAAACAAGCCATTTGGCCCAACACACCCCATCTACACTAGTCCCACCTGTCTCCTTTTTGCTCATATCCCTCTAACCTATCCTATCCATGTTACTGTCTAAATGTTTCTTAAATGTTGGGATAGTACCTGCCTCAACTCGATCCATACACCCACCATTATACCCCTCAGGTTCCTTGAGTTTTTAATTTAGTTTAGAGATATGGTGTGGAAACAGGCCCTTCGGCCCACCAAGTCCGCACCGACCAGCGATCCCACACATTAACACTATCCTACACACACTTACCTTTGCAGAGTCGGAGGAAACCGAAGATCTCAGAGGAAACCCATGCGGTCACGGGGAGAACGTACAAATTATGTACAGACAGTACCCGTAGTCGGATCGAACCTGGGTCTCCGGCGCTGTGAGGCAGCAACTCTACCCCTGCGCCACAGTGGCCGCCCCTATTAAAAGTTTCCTTCCTCATCTTAAACCTATGTCTTCTGGTTCTCGATTCCCCTAACTTTAGGTAACTAACCTACAGAGCACCCCCACATCCCCTCCTCCCCCCACTTCCCTGTGCCCCAATTGGAAGCAGGCTCATTTCTCCCCTCCCCCTCTCCTTCCACCTATATTCCCTTCTTTAGCTTCATAATTTGCACTTATTCGATCTTTATCTCACATCGTTTGTCTTTGTACAACGAGATCTGGGTGTCCTAGTGCATCAGTCAGCATGCAGGTACAACAGGCAGTGAAGAAAGCCAATGGAATGTTGGCCTTCATAACAAGAGAAGTTGAGTATAGGAGCAAAGAGGTCCTTCTGCAGTTGTACAGGCCCCTAGTGAGACCGCACCTGGAGTACTGTGTGCAGTTTTGGTCTCCAAATTTGAGGAAGGATATTCTTGCTATTGAGGGCATGCAGCGTAGGTTTACTAGGTTAATTCCCGGAATGGCGGGACTGTCGTATGTTGAAAGACTGGAGCGACTAGGCTTGTATACACTGGAATTTAGAAGGATGAGAGGGGATCTTATCAAAACATATAAGAATATTAATGGGTTGGACACGTTAGAAGCAGGAAACATGTTCCCAATTTTGGGGGAGTCCAGAATCAGGGGCCACAGTTTAAGAATAAGGGGTAGGCCATGTAGAACGGAGATGAGGAAAAACTTTTTCAGTCAGAGAGTTGTAAATCTATGGAATTCTCTGCCTCAGAAGGCAGTGGAGGTCAATTATCTGAATGCATTCAAGAGAGAGCTAGATAGAGCTCTTGAGGATAGCGGAGTCAGGGGGTATGGGGAGAAGGCAGGAGCGGGGTACTGATTGAGAATGTTCAGCCATGATCACATTGAATGGTGATGCTGGCTCGAAGGGCCGAATGGCCTTACTCCTGCACCTCTTGTCTATTGTCTATCTCTGGACTTTGTCCAGCCATCTGCTATTTTTTGACGAATGTTTACCAAAGGCATCTCATAAGACCACTTTTATCAGCTCATGTACTTTGCAGGTTATTTTTGCTTTGCGTACTTTTTCCTTTTAGGTTAAAAGAAATAGACCTAGAAATCTCATCAAGTTCAAATATATCTTCACCTTATTTTTACCCCAAACATAGAACTTAGAACACTTCAGCACGGGAATCGGCCCTTTCAGCCCACGATGTCTGTGCCAAACAAGATGCCAAGATTATCTCATATCTACCTGCACATAATCCACATCCTTCCATTCCCTGCATATCCATGTGGCTGGCCAAAAGTCACAAACACCACTGTCTTCACCACTACCCCCAGCAGCGCTTATCAGGCAGTCACCATAGAAACATAGAAACATAGACAATAGGTGCAGGAGTAGGCTATTCGGCCCTTCGAGCCTGCACCGCCATTCAATATGATCATGGCTGATCATCCAACTCAGTATCCCGTACCTGCCTTCTCTCCATACCCCCTGATGTGTGAAGGGCCACATCTAACTCCCTCTTAAATATAGCCAATGAACTGGCCTCAACTACCCTCTGTACCCTCAACTACCATCCTTTGTGTATAAAACTGCCATGCATATCTTCGCATATAATCCCTGTACAACGAGGTAGCAAATCACTTCATGCTTAAGTCTGATGACTCCTAGTAAGAAACAACTCCTTCAAGTATGCATGCTCTTTATTAGAGACCTCAAATGGCCAGACAACTAGAAATGTTATGGGATCTGCATTTAATTATAGGTTCAGCAACCAGAATCAATATGGAAAGGAGATTGAAAACCTTGTAACCTGGTGCCAAGGCAACAACTTCACCCTCAATGTTAGCAAGACAAAGAAGATTGTGAATGACTTCAGGAAGCAAAGCAGTACACACCCCCCCAGTCTACACTGATGATGCCAAAGTGGAGATGGTTGAAAGCTTCAAGTACCTGGCACACCAACACCTTTACTTCCTTAGAAGGCTTCGGAAGTTCGCATTTTCCTCAAAAATGTCACCAACTGCTACAGACGTACTGTAGAAAGCATCTTATTGGGGTGCATCACAGCCTGGTTTGGGCACAGCACCATCCAAGACCACAGGAAATCACAGAGAGCTCTGGACGTTGCCCAAACGATCGCACAAAGAAGCCTCCCTACCATTGACTCCATCGCACGGCTCGGCTGCGAGACGTTTCAGCGCCCGGTGCGACTCGGCCGCGGGGACTTCCATCCCCTTGCGGGGACTGTGCGGGTCGGTCGGGGACGAGCTGTCTGTCCGTGGGCGTGGGGAAGAGAGTGGAAGTTTTGTTGCCTCCATCACAGTGAGGGGGTGTTTGGAGTCACTGTGATGGACGTTTGTGTTGGGGTTATGTGTCTTGTGTTCTTTTTTGTATGACTGCTATGTAGTTTCGTTCGGTACCTTGGTACCGAATGACAAATAAAGCTCTGTTGAACTGTTGAACTGTTGATCTATACTTCACGCCGCCTCATCAAGGCCACCAGCATAATCAAGGACCAGTCTCACCCTGGTCACTCCCTCTTCTTCCCTCTCCCATCAGGCAAGAGGTGCAGAAGTGTGAAAGCACATACAGATTCAAGAACAGTTTCTTCCTGGCTGTTATCAGGTAACTGAACAGTCATCTCATCAGCTCGAGACCGGTCCTGACCTGCCATCTACCTCATTGGAGACCTTTGAACGATCTTTATCGGACTTCAATGTTATATCTTTCCACTAAACGGTGTACCATTTATCCTTTATCTCTGCACTGTGGACACCTTGATTGTGTCCGTATATAGTATTTTCTTTGACTGGAAACAAAAGCTTTTCACTGTACCTCAGTGGCCCTTGGGCTATCTTTAAGCGGACTTTACTGGACCTTATCTTGCACTAAACGTTATTCCCTTTATCCTGTATCTGCACACTGTGGACAGCTTGATAGTCGCCATGCACACTCTATCCACTGACAGGATAGCGCACCACAAAAAAACTTTTCACGGTACCTCGGTACATGTGACAATAAACTAAACTAAACTATTAAACTAAACTAATGTAGAAAAAAATTTGGATGATATACTCACTCACATAACTCATTTATTCAGCAGAAATCAGTTTCTGAAGGACAGATAGAGTCATAGAGTGATACAGTGTGGAAACAGGCCCTTCAGCTCAACTTGCCCACACTGGCCAAGTTTCACAAATGCTCAACAGAGGATGTACTTCCTGCGGCAACTGAGGAAACACAATCTGCCACAGGCAATGATGGTTCAATTCTATACTGCTACCATTGAGTCCGTCCTCACCTTCTCCATCATGGTCTGGTTTGGCTCAGCCACCAAGCATGACATCTGGAGGCTGCAACGGATCGTTCGATCAGCCGAGAAGAGTTGTTGGCTGCAACCTTCCCCCCCCACCATTGACGAACTGTACACTGCAAGGGCCAGGAAGCGAGCGGGCAAGATCATCTCTGACCCCTCTCACCCTGGCCACAAAATCTTTGAAGCACTTCCCTCTGGAAGGCAACTCCGGACTGTCAAAGCAGACATAAAAACACCTTTTTTTCCACGAGTAGTAGTTCTACTCAATAGCCAAAGTCTGTAGTCTCTTTTTTTGCTCTGGTTTATTTTCACCCACATAGTTAGACCATAATGTTGTATCCTTATTGTTCTGATGTATTTATGCTTTATTTTTAATTGTTAAATGTATGTTTGTGTTGTCATTTGTGAGCGGAGCACCAAGGCACATTCCTTGAATATGCACATACTTGGCCAATAAACTTATTCATTCATTCATTCATTCATTCATTCATTCATTTATGCTATTGAGGGCGTGCAGCGTAGGTTTACTAGGTTAATTCCCGGAATGGCGGGACTGTCATATGTTGAAAGACTGGAGCGACTAGGCTTGTATACACTGGAATTTAGAAGGATGAGAGGGGATCTTATCGAAACGTATAAGATTATTAAGGGGTTGGACACGTTAGAGGCAGGAAATATGTTCCCAATGTTGGGGGAGTCCAGAACAAGGGGCCACAGTTTAAGAATAAGGGGTAGGCCATTTAGAACTGAGATGAGGAAAAATCTTTTCAGTCAGAGAGTTGTGAATCTGTGGAATTCTCTGCCTCAGAAGGCAGTGGAGGCCAATTCTCTGAATGCATTCAAGAGAGAGCTAGATAGAGCTCTTAAAGATAGCGGAGTCAGGGGGTATGGGGAGGAGGCAGGAACGGGGTACTGATTGAGAATGATCAGCCATGATCACATTGAATGGCGGTGCTGGCTCGAAGGGCCGAATGGCCTCCTCCTGCACCTATTGTCTATTGTCTATGTCTAAGCTACACTAGTCTCACCTGGCAGCATTTGGTCCATATCCCTCCAAACCTGTCCTATCCATGTACCTGTCTAACTACTTCTTAAATGTTGGGATAGTCCCGGCCTCAACTACCTCCTCTGGCAGTTTGTTCCATACATCCACCACCCTGTGTGTGAAAAACTTACCTCTCAGATTTCTATTAAATCTTTTCCCCTTCGCCTTAAACCCATGTCCTCTGGAACATTGGATGACGACACAAAAAGTAACCCCATCTCAAAGATCCTTCTTCATTTAAATACAAATGACAAGTTTAAATACATTGATCCCTCCACTCTGTGTTCCAACTCTTTCACCTCACCAAAGTCATTTGGGAAAAGTTGGTGGAAAACTGTGTAACAGATCATGCATTTTTAATACCAGTGTGAATCAATAGTGAAGAAAATGTTCAGCAGGACATATAACGTCACCTTGATTAGTGCCATCTCTGCAGATATACCAGACCAAAGAATGAGTAGATAATAAATAATAACACAGATGTATGTAAAATATATATTACATATGCTCTCCATTTTTAGATTGTTATGATGTATTGTGCCATTAGCCTTATTCACTGAATATTTCTGTCAATGAATCACAACTGTGTTGTCTTGATTTAACCTCTTTGTTCTGGGCCTCACCGCTTAAAAGTCGTGGGCAACCTTTATTTTCCAGCTCCTTCCTGATCCATGGGTCAATCAAGTTCACTACCTCACAGATATTCATTATCTTTCATAGACACACAACGCAGGGGCAATTCAGTGTGACAAGCAGCATCTCTGGAGAGAAAGAATGGGTGACCCTTCTTCAGACTGAGAGTCAGGGGAGAGGGAGTCTAGAGATATGAAAGAGTAAGGTGTGAAAAAGCAGATCAAAGGAGACAATGCTCAAAAAAAATGTAGAATGGTACATTGTTAGCTTCAGAATTAAGGGACGTTCTTTTAGGAAGGGAATGAGGATAAATTTCTTTCATCAGAAGGTGGTGAATCAGTTGAATTCTTTGTCACAGGAGCCAGTGGAGGCAGTCAGTGTATAGTTTTAAGGTAGAGATAGATAAATTCTCGATTAGTGTAGGTGTCAGAGGTTATGGGGATAAGGCAGGAGAATGGGGTTAGGAGGGAGAGATATATCAGCCATGATTGAATGGCGGAGTAGACTTGATTGGCCGAATGGTTTAATGCTACTCCTATCACTTATGACCTAACAAAATCTCACAAGGAAACAAGGGTGATAATGTTTTAGTTTTAGAGATACAGTGTTGAAACAGGCCCTTAGGCCCACCGAGTCTGCACCATCGATCACCCGTACACGAGTTCTATGTTATCCTATCTTCACAAGTTCTTTAGTAACTTGTCAGTTTCTTTGTTGAACTAAATTAAGGCGCTTGAACAATTGGTTGGGCAGAAAGCCAGACTGTAAGAAAGAGGACTAGGGGCAAATTACAGAAGCCAATTAACCCACAAACCTAAGATAGGCACAAAATGCAGGAGTAACTCAGCGGGACAGTCAGCATCTCTGGATAGAAGGAATGGGTGACGTTTCGGGTCGAGACCCTTCTTCAGACCCACAAACCTACACGTCTTTGGAATGTCGCAGGGAGAACATAAAAACTCCACACAGACAGCTCCTGTGGTCAGGATCGAACCCGGGTCTCTGACGCTGTGAGACAACAACTCCAATGCTGCCCAACAATGTCTATGTGATAACCTGCCAAAAACTTTGAGGGAAAATGTTGGTATTTGTTGCAGGCTGCATGTTCTCTACTTCCCATTTCTGTTGCTATCTCCTCTTCCCTCCCCCACCTGAATCTTACCTACCAATCAACCCCTCCTCGCCTGTACCCACCTATCACTTGCCCCATCTCTCCACCCCCACCTCTTCTCACTTGACAACTCCAATCTATTCTTTCAATCCGAATGAATGGTTTCAACTTGAAACGTCTACTGTCCATTTCCTTCCACAGATACTGCCCGACTAGCGAAGTTGCTCCAGCAGCCGACCTCGTTTTTAATCCAGCAAAGCAACGTTTGATTCCATAGTGGCAATGAGAGAATTTGGGTTCAGTTAACTACCAAAATCGTTTGAAGGCACAGGGCCTGTACTCGTTAGAAGAGTTTAGAAGGATGAGGGGGGACCTCATTGAAACTTATCGACAAGTGAAAGACCTGGATGGAGTGAATGAGGAGAGGATGTTTCCACTAGTGGGAGAGTCTAGGACCAGAGGTCATAGCCTCAGAATAAAGGACGTACCTTTAGACAGGAGATGAGAAGGATTTTTTTTTAGTCAGAGGGTGGTGAATCTGTGGAATTCATTGCCACAGATGGCTGTGGTGGACAAGTCGATGGATATTTTTAAGGCGGAGATTGACAGATTCTTGATTAGGACGTGTGTCAGGGGTTTTTTGGGAGAAGGCTGGAGAATGGGGGTGAGTAGGAAAAATAGATCAGCCATGATTAAATGGAGGAGGAGGCTGATGGGCCAAATGGCCTCATTCTGCTCCTAGAAGTCATGAATTTATGAAAATCTCATGCCAGGAAGGGAATTTGTGAGCTATCACATTGTGGTATCCAGACGATAATATCCTTCAGGGTTGGTACCAAGACTCAGACACTACTCAAACTAAGGTAGTAGAGCTTGTTTTTTTTTTAAATTTTCAGGCTATTCCAACAGTGGCCACTGTTGTCAGTCAGCTGTGCCTAGTTTAGTTTAGAAATGCAGAGTGGAAACAGGCCCTGCGGCCCACTCAGTCCATACCGATCAGTGATCCCCATACACTAGCACTATCCCACACATACAAGGGATAATTTACAATTACACCAAGCCAATTAGCCTCCAAACCTGTACGTCTTTGGAGTGTGGGAGGAAGCCGGAGATCCCAAAGAAAAACCATGCAGGTTCTCAGGGAAAATGTACAAACTCCGTACAGACAGCGACCATAGTCAGGATCGAACCCGGGTCTCTGGCGCTGTGAGGCAGCAACTCTACTCCAGCGCCACCGTGCCGCAATAGCCTGTGATTCCAACACTTTGCAACTCTGACCGTCTTGGCCCAGCAGGACTTGCAATGACATGCATCAAACTGCTGCTGCAGTTGTTCATGAAACGTCACCACCCTCTCAAGTGCCGCTTATAAATGGGCAATTAATGCTGGTCCTGCCTGCAAGGGCTGCACGCTGAGCATGAAAATAAAGCAGCAATTGGTAGAGATCGAAGTGTGCACGAGTGCCCAGGGAACATGGACTGAAGCAAGTGACCTTGCCTGCCCTTGTTGCAATGTCTACCTGAATGCATTGAGGCGCAGCATACATATCCAACAACAATAGTGATTGATTTCCAAGCTAGCAAACTTACTCCTTACCTGCTTCCCCTTCTTTAAACCGACGCTGACTTACAGGTAACAGCAAAGGACATAGTTTATAAGCAACAACTTTCAATCTGGTCAGGTCACTAGTTGCCTCCTCTGTGGGTGGCACGGTGGCGCAGCAGTAGAGTTGCTGCCTTACAGCGCCACAGACCCAGGTTCGATCCTGACTATGGCTGCTGTGTGTATGGAGTGTATATACGTTCTCCCCGTGATCTACGTGAGTTTTCTCCGGGTGCTCTCGTTTCCTCCCACACTCCAAAGACGTACTGGTTTGCAGGCTAATTGGCTTGGTATAATTGGCTTGGTATAATTGTAAATTGTCCCTTGTGTGTTGGATATTTTCAGCGTGTGGGAGTCGATGATCATCACGGACTCGGTGGGCCGTACGTCCTGTTTCCGCGGTGCGTTCCTAAATGAAACTAAACTAAACTAAATCTCCAGCCCCAAGGTTTACTAGGTTAATTCCCCGGAATGGCGGGACTGTCGTATGTTGAAAGACTGGATCGACTAGGCTTGTATACACTGGAATTTAGCAGGATGAGAGGAGATCTTATCGAAACGTATAAGATTATTAAGGGGTTGGACACGTTAGAGGCAGGAAACATGTTCCCAATGTTGGGGGAGTCCAGAACAAGGGGCCACAGTTTAAGAATAAGGGGTAGGCCATTTAGAACTGAGATGAGGAAAAACTTTTTCAGTCAGAGAGTTGTAAATCTGTGGAATTCTCTGCCTCAGAAGGCAGTGGAGGCCAATTCTCTGAATGCATTCAAGAGAGAGCTAGATAGAGCTCTTAAGGATAGCGGAGTCAGGGGGTATGGGGAGAAGGCAGGAACGGGGTACTGATTGAAAATGATCAGCCATGATCACATTGAATGGCGGTGCTGGCTCGAAGGGCCGAATGGCCTCCTCCTGCATCTATTGTCTATTGTCTATTGTCTAAGAACCTTCATTTCAACTTGAGCTAATTTCAGACCAGTTCTTTCTCGTGAAAATTAATAAACTACAGGTGCCGGAAAGCAGAAACAATGGCAGGAAATGCAGCATGTCAAGCAGCATCTGAAGAAGGAGGAGCAGAGTCAAGCTTCAGGTTGACAGAGCTTTCGATATGAGACTGTTAACTGTCTTATTTCCGCAGATATTGCCTCATGTGCTGAGTGCTTCCAGCGTCGAATACTCTCTCCCATATTTGGCCATTCTCACTTCCTGAACGCCAAGCGGAATTAGCAGCAGTCACTACGCACCTCTCCTTTAACCTTTGCACCTCCCCTTTAAGAAGTGAAGGCAGGTTTTTAGGAGTGATAACCACTCAAAAAACAGGGTTCTAGCTGCAATGCTGAGAGAACCAAGTCATTTTTTTGGATTTTTTTTTTGTTTCAAATTAAAACGTATTCAGGATTTTAAAAAATATACACAAAACAAAAGCTGTGCAAAAATTCTACCTGCATTCTCAATCTCAATATACATTCAATAATATCATAAAATGCTGGAGTAACTCAGCAGGTCCGGCAGCATCTCGGGAGAGAAGGAATGGGTGACGTTTCAGTCTGAAGAAGGGTCTCGACCCGAAACGTCACCCATTCCTTCTCTCCCAAGATGCTGCCTGACCTGCTGAGTTACTCCAGCATTTTGTGAATAAATCGATTTGTACCAGCATCTGCAGTTATTTTCTTATACTTCAATAATATCATACTGTGTATTGTTTGCAACTATCTTCAAAGAAAACACCCTTGCCACTCATGTGGCCCCTGGGGGGATATGGAGTTTTAGTTTTAGAATAGTTTTTAATTTTAGTTTTAGTGAGGCAGCGTGGAAACAGGCCCTTCGGCCCAACGAGTCCATGCAGACCAATAGTCACCCGTACACTAGTTCTATCCTACACACCAGGGAGAATTGACAGAAGCAAATTAACCTACAAACCTGCCCGTCTTTGGGATGTAGGAGGAAATTGGAGCACCTGGAGAAAACCAATGTGTTCGCAGGGAGAATATATAAACACCATATCAGGTTCAAGCCCAGAGGCTTCGGTGCTGGAAGGCAGGACCTTGTTTGTGGGGTATCCCCTTTGGACTCTGTCCCTTATATTCCAGCAGTGGAGGGATGCTAGACTGCGGTCTTCCCCCACAGAGCCTTGGCGTTGGCTGCACCGGGCTTCAGTGCGTCCCTCAGCACGTACTCCTGCAGTCCGGAGTGGGCCAGTCGGCAAGGATGTTCAACATTTTAAAGAAAGGACTGCGGGAAGCAGCTGCACTGTCTGCATTGGGTTGAATGAATTGTGGATTCCTTGCAATGACCACCATGGCCATTGTAGATGGACACAAAATGCTGGAGCAACTCAGCAGGACAGGCAGCATCTCTGGAGAGAAGGACGTTTCGGATCGAGACCCTTCTTCAGACTGAACGTCGGGGAAGAGGGAGTTACAGAGATAAGGAAGTGTAAGAGATCAAAAGAGATGAGGTGGTGTAAGTTCCTTCCTGCACACATCACGGCCATTGCATCTGATTTCTGTGCTTATCTAGTCTCTCAATGAGAATATGGCATTCCTCTTGCCCTGTTTCACCCTCCTTCAGTTGCTCCTCATGCCATCTCTCCTTAACAACATTACAGACAAATATTCCCCGGACAACCAGTAGGAACAAAAACTGCAGACGCTGGTATAAATCGAAGGTAGACAAAAAATGCTGGAGTAACTCAGCGGGCCAGGCAGCATCTCTGGAGAGATGAAGGACTGATCAGTCTGGAGAAGGGTCTCGACCCGAAACGTCGCCCATTCCTTCTCTCCAGAGGTGCTACCTGGCTCGCTGAGTTACTCCAGCTTTTTTTTTGTCTACCTTCCTCAGACAACCAGTGAGGTTCACTGACTGTCAAGTAATTGAGCATAGTTCTCATTTCCCTCCAGCACCCTTAGGCTGAAACCTGAAACCTTCAATCTGAACCAGCTTATTAAATGTTGCTCTCCGATTTCAATGCAACTCACGGGAGGCTGTCATTTTTTTACACAGGATTTGCATCAGTCATAGGACATGCTGGTATTTTTTACATTGGTGCAATGCCATCTAACCCACCACGTGTTTCTCCCCCACCATTGTATTTTTTAAACGTCACTTAGTTTCATTTAGTTTAGTTTCGAGCAGCGTTTCCCAACCTTTTTACCCTTGCGGAACCCTTGAAATAATTTTCATGTCTCAGGGAACCCCTACGTAAAAATTATTAGATATCTTTATTAATCTCATAAACTAACAAAAACGTGCATAAGCGCAAACCTTTCATAAACTAACAAGAATAAACATAAACATACTTCAATTTTTAAAAATCATATAACATCCCTAAATGATGGGCAAGAATGACTAAATAACGTGGGTGAATGAGGGACTGCGCCTGCACGCCAGGAAGCACAGACAGGACTGATGGAGACCGCCCGTGCATGCGTCAGTACTCCAGTGAGTCACTTGATGAGACATGAATCCGTCCTGTCCACTGACCACTGAAGGGCGTTTCACACTGGCGTTGTGTGGACGTTGCTAAATATATTCCCTCTGATTATCACACTTTTAAATGGGCCCATTCCTCGTTGGGTTCCCGATGTGACATGGGAAAATCGCCTTTTGTTCTTTAAAATAAATGGCATCTTTTTCTTAAAAATAAAATAAACCTTATCTGGAATGTTTTTTGCTTTTTATGGTTCAAATCCTCTCTTGGAGATC
Organism: Rhinoraja longicauda; assembly: GCF_053455715.1. NCBI lineage: Eukaryota > Metazoa > Chordata > Chondrichthyes > Rajiformes > Arhynchobatidae > Rhinoraja > Rhinoraja longicauda. The sequence continues at coordinate 10,632,663 of NC_135960.1, forward strand.
CTCGAGACTGCGCCCTCATTCAGCAGCAGCAGCAGTTGCTTGAAGCGGGAAGAAACCGCTCCCTCCAAGTGGGACCCGGACCAATCGGGCATCGAGCGAGAGGTCGGAGCCAATCATTCGACCCGACGTGGGGATGCGGACCAATGGGCGTCGAGCGAAAGGTCGGAGCCAATCATTCGACCCGACATGGGGACGCGGGCCAATCGGGCATCGAGCGAGAGGTCGGACCCAATCATTCGACCCGACGTGGAGACGCGGGCCAATCGGGCGTTGGGCTTGAGGTCGTAGCCAATCAATGGACCCCACGTGGGGGTGAGCAGCAGGACCAAATCAGGACTTGCCGGCGACCAATCAGAGCGGGTAGCGTTGGCCCTCCAGGTTGAAGACTTTATTATAATACCC